>NC_056744.1:748035006-748347506 GCF_019279795.1 Protopterus annectens
GCAGGCAGTTGAAAGCCATACCACTAGCTTTGCATTCTCATGAAATAAAACCACCCTTGCATCGCTGGCAGTTACTGTTACTGAGCCTTAGGCTCTCTGAAAGACTTTTGTTACATTTTCTATACAGAATAATGGAATATGATAATTTCTTTCAACAGAACTCAGCAAAGATTTGAACCTGTGAAGTGCATGGCACTCATTCTGCAGGTGTGAGGTGGTGGAAAGAATAAAAGATGAAATGGTAACAATACCTCATAGCAGCTGAAGGAAAATGTTGGGGGGGGGGGGGTTATAGATGAGTAACCAGAGACTGAATGAAACTCTTTGGTTAATTCCAGAATGCTGTGAAAGTTATATAGTTTAATCCTGAATAACTACACTCATTTGATGTCTCTGTTACCAGTTAAAAAAACTAAAAATGTTATTAGTTTTACAGTTTGAACTTACATCCATTGAAGTACATTTGTTTCTGTAAATCTGAAATACAATGAAAACTTAGCCAGTAGAACACTGTTTTCAGAGAAATGTTGTTTGGTTTAATTCATGTTCCAGTTTTAATCAGTTTTAATGTAAATCAGTAACATATGTACACTGCTGGTATATGAAAATTGCACTAAGAAGAAAGTATACAATTCCTGATAATATAATTACAAAAGGGAAAAGAACCTGGCACTGCAATGTTCTACATGTTTATTATCAACATAGCTATTTTTTGCAGTTGTTTTCAACTGTTATATTTAATGTATGTGACTGAAAATAGCTACGTTTTATCTAGACTACAGACCTATCTAATTCTTATGTTACTTAGTACATTTTCTTAATGCAAGAAACAGTTGCAGCCATCACGAGGAATATTTACATGGGACTAATTGATTTGGTCATGTTTTCTAGTGTTTGCTTTAATTTTTTTCAAGACGTGAATCCTACTGGCATGAAAATGACATAAACTCAGGAATGACTGGAACTGTCTATGAACATAAGATAGCTTTTCACTTGGTTAAAGGTCTCATCTGCTGCTCCTGTCCACCTTCTCTGGTAATTTGCCTTACCTTTCATAAGGTCTGTCAGAATACAGCCTTTCTGTAGAAAAGTTAGGTACAAATATTCTGTAGCAGACTGCTAGTCCTAAAACAAATTTCACTTGTCATGTGGTAATAAATGTAGGCCACCTGCTGCTATCTTCTGGTTTGTTTGGCTACAATTTTCCTTTCTCAGTCACGTAACTGAACTATCTGGCTTCTGTTATCTACTAAGCATCTCAGCTTTTCTCAGTTAGGGGTCACCACAGTGGAACTCTGGTCCATTAATAATTGGCAGTGGATTTTTATGGTGTTAATTTGCCAGCCTGGCGCCCAACCTTCAAAGAAGGTACACCCACATACACACATCTACCTGAATGTCTTTTAAAGTTCACTCAACTGATGGGAGGATGTGCAGACTCCACTCAGAAAGAGCTCCAGCTGAGAATCAAACCGGACAACCTCTTGCTGTATCTGGCTTTTATTATACAAAGTTTATTGTGACACTATTAACTGCAGTCCTGTTTGTCTTGAAGAGGGTGGCACAGCCTATACTTTGGATAAATGTGACCTCCAATCTTTTGAACAGTCTAAGTCATTAGGGTATTCATTGAAAACCTGACCTGAGGTTTCAAATCTTTATTCCTGAACTTTTGAAGCATATCGGGAGCTTTCTGGACTCCAAAGAGTAATAAAGTATAATGGAAAAGACATTAAGTAGTGGAGAAAAACATGCACGTGTAAGTATATAGTTTACAAAATGTTACCTTATCTCTGTGATCGCATCCATTCTGAGCATTGGATACATGTTAAATATAGGTATGTAGTTTACAAAATGTTACCTTATCTCTGTGATCGCATCCATTCTGAGCATTGGATACATGTTAAATATAGGTATGTAGTTTACAAAATGTTACCTTATCTCTGTGATCGCATCCATTCTGAGCATTGGATACATGTTAAATATAGGTATGTAGTTTACAAAATGTTACCTTATCTCTGTGATCGCATCCATTCTGAGCATTGGATACATGTTAAATATAGGTATGTAGTTTACAAAATGTTACCTTATCTCTGTGATCGCATCCATTCTGAGCATTGGATACATGTTAAATATAGGTATGTAGTTTACAAAATGTTACCTTATCTCTGTGATCGCATCCATTCTGAGCATTGGATACATGTTAAATATAGGTATGTAGTTTACAAAATGTTACCTTATCTCTGTGATCGCATCCATTCTGAGCATTGGATACATGTTAAATATAGGTATGTAGTTTACAAAATGTTACCTTATCTCTGTGATCGCATCCATTCTGAGCATTGGATACATGTTAAATATAGGTATGTAGTTTACAAAATGTTACCTTATCTCTGTGATCGCATCCATTCTGAGCATTGGATACATGTTAAATATAGGTATGTCACTGAGTTTTCAGAAATAATTACAAAATGTTCTGGACTCTTTGATTTGGGATCACTCCATAGCTCATCTTTTAAGAATCTTTTTTTTTCCATTTCTTCATATATTGTTTTTCTTTGGGGCTCAAGTATGATAGATGGGTTTAGGCTTGCCTTCACCCAGGCATTGTTTCAGTATACTGCTGTATTAAATTTGTTGTAATAGGCAGCTCAGAATAAAAAATCTTCATTTTGCAGTACAAACCCATACATTTTGCTTCTGATGTCCGTTCAGTGTTTTGTCTGTTTGAAAAGCAGGGAGACAATTCCTTTTTAATTAACAAGCAGTTTCAGGGTCATTTCCCAGTCTTTAGCTTCCCTCCATATTATTAACACACATATGTGATATATCTTCACTAGTCTTCCTTTTCTAATTAGCTATTTTTTCTCTACATTCTCAGACAGTTCTCATCACCATTTTAACATAGTAAACTTATCCTAATACTGTTTCCTATTTTAAACTCCCTGCATCTGTCAGTCTTAACGCACAGCCTCTGTTACATTTCATGTCCCCTTTTTCATATATTCCTTATTTATTGTCAATTTTTAATTGGACGTATTTTTGTTTTAATCTGCAGCCCCACTTGTAAATGGGGTTTTCTCCACCTCCCAAGTCTTGTTTGCCATCTCTATCGAATCTTGGGGATACCTAATATATTATAGCTTGAATGGAGAAAATTTAGTTGAAGTTTTGGACACTTCTCTTTTAGCAGAAATGGTGGGGAAATCCGTCATCTCAGTTCTTCTCATCCTGTTTGAAGTTATTCTTTACCATACACTTCCCAAATTTTATTAGAGTACTCCTGTAGCTCGTTAGTTTCAGAGTGATACACCAGAGTTCTGGTACAGTACCCTAAACATAAAATGGAACTCCCTGGTCCATGAGTATTTCTTTGGGAATCCCTACTCTATACAAAAGTAACACTCGCTCTATAGTTAACAAATGATTTTTACATTGGTACTGCTTCAGGAAAAATATCACAGAAATTTATGGGTAGCATTTACTATACTTTGGCAATGGACCTATAACATCCACAATTATCTGTTTGAATGGGGCTCCAACAATAGGCATAAGAATCAGGAGAATTCTGAACCCAAGATGTGATGATGTCTTTCACCATTGTGTGAACTGTACACAGAACTGCTCAATGTCTTCACTACACCAAGTCAATACAATCTAGCCAGAAGATTAGATTTGATTTTGTCCAATCGTAAGTGTCATCATAGAACAGGTCTGTGTGCTGCGTGCATCAAAGTTATTCTAAAAGGTTTTGGAGAAACAATAGGTGTAGTTCATCGGATTTCTCATAGTTTACCATGTACAGCCAATTACTCTTCAGATCCAAATATGATTATGGTTAGGGGCCAATCTACTCACCTGTTTCTCCATCTCATTCAGGATACATTTTCTTTTGTCCTGCTTAATGTGTTGTTCTCCAGCTGTTTTTTCATAGATTTTTGTTGTTGTTTATCTGCAAGTCTGCCAAGTCAGGAACACTTTTATGTGCACTTATGTAGAGGACCTAGCATCTTCATGTATGAATGACCATAAAGGTGCCTCTTCTTCTCTGTATCCCTTCATCTAAAAAAGCCAATTCATGCCAGTGCCTTTCTGCTGCTTTTGTTTTTGTTAACTCCTTTATGTTTTCTTCAGGAACTGCACTTTCTTTGAGCACCAGGTGCTGAAAATGCTATTTCTGACTAGCCCTCTGCTTCAGCATAGATTGATGTATTCATATATAGTTATCTAGCATGTAGTCCAGGAGACCAATGAGGAGCCTAGCCCAAATTCCCAGGTGTCTCCAAGCACTGTCTGGTTAGATGGCATGTTCGAGGTTATACAGAAGGCAAATAAAGGCTGCAAAAATCAAACCTTTAATCACAGATAGTACCTCATTAACAGCGCATAGCCTTAACTTTCTTACAAACTGTTAGATTAAAATAAATCTAAACCATACCTCTCAAGTGTACCTCATTACATGGAACGTACCTCATTTGGGGTCTTAAAAAGTTCATGTTCCTCAAAGTTCCTCAATGTTCCACATTGAAATACTCTGTCACACATTCAGCGTTAGGAATTTTTTAAGTGAAATCCATGGTAAATAGAAATGAATCATATTAGTTCATTAAAAGATCCTCTTTATAAATAAAATCAGCATATTCCAACCTTTCTATGGCCTTCCTAATTGAAGTTGTTAGTAAGCCATTAGTATTTGTTCCACATTTTGCCCATTTGTTCCACATTATGAGGGCAAGTGTTCCTCATTTTGGAGATGGAAGGTTGAGAGCTATGATCTAAACAACTGTTTTGGGAATAGAATGCATAGTCTTTTGTTCTTCCAGTATCAAAGGTGAGTGCCCAATCTGTTGGGTCACTGATACTTCACCAAACTTTTTTAAGCCCACATGCATCAAACTTACACACACCTGTTCTTCGGTGTATCTTACAGAAGGAAATCTTGGACTCCATTTAGATTTTTTTTTTCCTTTTCTTAATGAGTTTATCACTATGGGCCTCTATCTCTCTATCATTGTCCACTCAAAAGTCCATTATTTAATAATGAAATCCTTTGATAGGGTTCCAGATCATGCATTAAGGATTTGCTCCTTTCAGTATCTGCACTCAATTCTTGCATTACCTTAACTATTCAGATTTTCTTAGTTGCATACTTCAAATTATGCTCACTTTTTTTCTCTCCCTTCTATCCTTATTGGTACTGTGTTTTTAACAATGTGACAGGCTGCTGTTGCCCCTCCCAATTTTTACTACTGGTATGTTCAGGAGTGTATATTTTTAGGAGATTATCAGGCTGATATATGCATGAGTGCCTTCTGTGTAGAGTCTGCATGTTCTCCACGCAGTCGAGTGACGTTTAAAGACATGCAGGTAGGTGCATGCGTGAATGGGTGTGCCTCCTTTGAAGGTTGGGCATCAGGCTGGCAACTCGGCACCATAAAAATCCACTGACAATCATTAGCAGACAGGAGTTCCACTGTGGTGACCCCTAACCAGGAAAAGCCAAAAGACATTACTTTGATATATATATATATATATATATATATATATATATATATATATATATATATATATATATACACACACACACAGAGTGAGAGAGAGAGAGTGTATAGTGAGGGAAAGATAGTTTCAGATATATATAAAACTCTTGACACTTGGCCTTCAGCACATACCTCTTATTTTCTGTAATTTCCATGTAGCACAATATAATTTTTGCTCTCATCTTTAACCTTGACCGGCAAGATATCTTGCCTTTCTTCATAATGTTAGAGCTGTTAAAGGGTTCATATGTTATAAAGGGATCAAACAGATCCTTTTCTAAATGTGCCTTACCAATAACAATAATTGTCTAGTTTCTGATAGCCTTGTGTTCTGAAAAACAAAGACATACTCTCCTTTTGGACCCTTTGCTATGGTTCTCAAAGGGCAGTGCTATTATTTTTAATGGTCATTAGGTGAGTGGTATTCTTTAGCCTCCTGCCTTACCACAAATCCGAACATGTAGGTAGGACTGTGAAACTAATGCCATGTCTTCCCATGATGCTCGTGCCTTACCACAAATATGAACATGTAGGTAGGACACGGAAACTAACACCATGTCTTCCCATGATGATTTTGTTATATTTTACTGAATACAGTATAAGCACAAAAATTGTTTGATATTTTTATAAGGTAATTTTACATTCAGTAGACAGTAACATTTTAAAACTGCATTTCCACTTTTACCACAGCAACTGGCTGCAGATATGGATTGAAACAGAATCTACTCCTGCACTGGATGGTGCAGTGGTGCTGTGGTAGCATTATCACCTCACAGCAAAAGGTTCTTCGGTTTGATTCTTGGCTGCAGTGCCTTCTGTGTGGAGTCTTCATGTCCTCCCTGCATTTGTGTGTGTTTTCTTTGGGTGCTCTGATTTCCTCCCACGTTAAAAAGACATGCACCTTGAGTGTTTTTCCATGGGCTTCCACTGAGTATTGGCTTCATTCCAAGTCAGGCTTTCCCAGTTAACAAATGTTAAATAAATAAAAATGATGCCAGTTCAGAATATTACTGTAGCCAAAACAAGGCAAGCCTGCACTGGAGAAACTTCTGAATAAAGTGACCACCATTGCATCTAGATGTAACAGCACAAGCAGGTTTTTAATCCCTGAGAGCTTTGTTAAACCTTCCTGTTCTTCAGCCTACCTTAAGGCATATGTAGGTACAATATAACCCCATTACATTTGACATAAGACATATTTAATCTACGGCAAATTAAATATCACATACACAACAATAATACAGTTATCACTGACTTCTTCCAAACTTCTGTTAAATTTTGTTTTTTAACAGTAACAAATGTTTAAGCTAATTAAATTTATTAACATTTTTTCATAATATCCTGACATTTCAATTTAGCATGTCACTAATTGCATAATTAACTACTGAAATCATTAAGTGTGAATCCCACTAGTACTTTTTCAATATATTAAATCACGTAAACTAACCTCTTTATGAAAAGTCAAAACCTCAAGTTAAAAAGTATATTAAATCTGTGTTCCTATCCAAATGTGGCGTGAAACCAAAAGTAAGTCAAATGATTTGTACAGTGCAATAGATAATTCAAGCAGGGGTTCATAAATTCAAATACATTTTGGCTTCAGGTTTGCTCTCCCTTAGCAATGCCTTTATCCCTGCAGATCTGTACTGTGTCATCACCTTTTTACTACTTTCTTTTATTTTAGATTTTATTTTGATAATTTATAGGATAGAACCCTCAGCATGTTATTGAATGCTGACAATACATCATTTCAGCCTGTGCATTTTTCCTAATTACCATGTCCTGAAGATATTTGCCATTGTTAAGACATGTCATACTCCCATATCACACCTGAGTACTGGATTGTGCTGAAAACAAAAATAGATTCATTGATTTTTTTTCTTGCCAGAAACACATTAATGTTTCAAAGAATCTATACTGTGTGTCTAGTAAGATTCATGTAGGAACGGAGCTGCCTCCAATAATCAACATCAGTACTAACGTAAAGCTTATTTAGTGCTGAAATGCCAAACTATTATCTGCACTGCTGGGTTTTACTTCAGTCAAGTTGTCTTGTTATATTCTTAAGAACTGACACAGTTTTAAAAGAAATATAAATAGAGAAAACAGTTTAGTTACTGAATGGCATGTGTCAGAAGTCTATGTATCCAGTACTATTTACTTGGTAACCATATGCATAGCACATGGGAAGTTTTCATCCAACAACAAGACATCAATCAACCTGACATACTATATGAACAGCAGACAATTGCTAAAATCCTAGGTCACGTTTGGGACTGTCATTCTGATGTAGCCCTACTTAGGAAGCCAGTTTTCTGGCTAAAATATTGTATTGCTCAAATGCATGGTTATCAACGTAAAATCACTCAAGACTAGGTTTTGTTAATGCCATGACTGGCACAGTTTGTAGTAGGGTGTGATGTCCTAATCCACTAAGCAAAGAAAATACCAATTTAAAATAATTCTTAAATGAAAATTCTTGTTCCCATTTTCTTTCTCCCAGATCTAGTATTAATTGTATTTTTGTGCACAGTAAAGGGTGCCTCCCTGGGTAAAAAAAAAAAAAAAAAAAAAAAAAAAAAAAATTTTTTTCATTGCTTGCTTGTGCTAAAAAAAGGCATTGCTTTTTCACTTCACTATCTTCTCAACAAAATGTATATATTACAAAGGTTCATAGGTTCATAGGTAGGTAGTAGGCTATTGGCCCTAGGGCCTATACAAGTCTAGCCAAAAAGGTACCTTGGATTTGCCACCCAAGAAAATTATTTTCCTGTGCCCCTGTCAAGCAGAACCACAGAAGTGATCCCTGGGGTGAATTTCCTATTACTTATCCAATCATCAAGATTTTTCTTGAAGAGTGCTAATGAGGAGTTCTGTTTGACATAGATAGGTAGTCTGTTCCAGAGTATGGGAAGTATCTGGGACAGGAATCTATCCCTCCAGCATGTTCTGTTTATTGTGGTGACAAGGTTTAGGTCCCTAGAGCATGTAGCTCGGAGGGATTGGGATTTCTTTAAGTGGAGCATGTCCAACAGCTCTGGGTTTGACATAGCTTTGTATGCTAGGCAGAGATCGCCTCTGAGTAGGCGATATGCGATGGAGTAAAACTTGAGTTTTTTGAGATGGTCTGCGTAAGGCATCTGTTTGAGGCCAGTAATCCTCTTTGTGAGGTATTTTTGCAGCCTTTCCAGTTGTTGTAGATGTCTTGTGAGGTACATACCAAAAGGGGCATTGTACTCTATAATGGTTCTACTGAGTGATGGGTAGAGGGGAAGAATGACCTCTTTTTTTCTGGATGAAAAATCTTTTGTGATGAGGTGTGCCATGTAGAAGGATTTCCTGACTACTGTGGCGATGTGATTATCAAAGGAGAGACTACTGTCCACCTGTGTCCCAAGGTCTCTTATCACAGTTTTGGTGTTAAGTAGACTACTGTCTATGTGGTAGTTCATGGGTACAGAGTTTTTACCAAAGGGGATGGCAATACACTTTTTGGCAGTGAGCTTGAGACCATGGCTTTGGCATCAGGCATCTGTCTCAGTGAGGCCCTTTTGTAGGATGTCCACATCATTAGGAGTTTTGATTATGGCTCCAAGTTTGCAGTCATCTGCAAATTTAGTTAGCCAAAGACCTTCTGTGTTAGCCTGCACTTCAGAGAAGTAGATACCAAACAGGAGAGGACCCAGGACTGAACCCTGTGGTACTCCACTTGTCACTGGTCTGAAGTCTGATTTGCAGTCTGCTACTTTCACAATTTGGGTTCTGTTAGTAAGCCAGTTGGGAACCCATCTTGTGACATAGGGATTTATACCTAGCTTAGTGAGTTTCTAATGTTCCAAGAATCATTCAGCCGGTATTATAAATAATGATTGCTCTTCAAAAAGCAGCTATGGCCATCACCTTTCTGGAAATATGTAATTCATTTTTCTACTAATTTTTATGCCATAAAATATTTTGTAGTGAAAAAAATGTTTATTGTTGTTTCAGCATTAATCTTTTCTATAGTTTACTATGTTTTTATTAAGGTACTTAAACATAAATACTAAAAGTAAAACAAGAAGTGATAAAACAAGGCTGAAAATGACTACACTTTCAAGGCCAAGAAAAAAAAGGTCTGAGCAAGTTATTAAATTAGCATACACTATTTTTAACAGATTTTATTTTCTATAAAGAAAGGGTCTTGTGGAGTTGGAATTCTGAGATGTACAAAAAAAAATAAATTTGCTAACCAATTTCATACATGGACTTACCTATTTATGAAGTTGCATATGTCTTTGTTCCATTAGACATGTGTCCATCCAAGATTCATACTGGGATCCGGTATGCAGTTTTCTTATGTAGCATCTCTGAACAGCTGTGAATGATATGCAACTTTGAAATGTTTTTTGTGATAGTAGCTTATAAAAAATTGATATAAAACTTTCAAGACTAAATTGGAAAACTGATTTTAATGTCCTGCAGAATTACAATATTCAATGGCTAATGCACTAATGCCATAATACTTTCACAGCTTAAATTTTATTTATTTTACATTTGTTGACCGGGCTAGTCCAGCTGGATATATGCCCATTTTCAGTGGAGGCCCGGGGAGAAAAGCTCCACAATACAATAACATTAGCAAAATAGGACAAGACATGTGTTTCAAGTAGACATTGGTACATTACAAAACTTTCATGATATCTTACATGAGTAGGAATTTTATATTCTGTATCCAGTAGGAACAAAAGCTTGATGTGAAAATTTGCTCGGTATCATAATAGTTTGTAATAATAATGGAAATTATAACTAAGATGCTGTATTTACTTTGGTCACACAAGAAGTCAGAAGATAAACACTAGTTTGAATGGATAGAGTGTACAAAAGGAAATAGCAGGATACAATAATCATGTTTAGTCTCACCAGAGTTGAGATGTGATAAACCTGCTAGGAAATACCACAGTATATACATATTTACATGAGGAAAGAATCCTCAGAAATGTCAAGCGCACTGCTATTAGAGAGTAAACACAAGCTAGGAAATACCACAGTATATACATATTTATATGAGGAAAGAATCCTCAGTAAGGTCAAGCGCACTGCTATTAGAGAGTTAACACAAGGTAACATTCAAAAGAGGCTGGGAATCATGGGAGTCTTGAAGGGGGTATGGTGCTTAGTCTGGGTTATCACAGGGGCATAGCCAGTGTGATTTGAGGTAGTGTTTGAGCTTGCTTTTAAATAGGTTAACAGAGGATAGTGAGGTTAACTGATTTGGAAGGTTGTTCCAGGCCTTGCCTACTGTATTAGAGAACAGGGTGTCACCAGCTGAATTGTTGGATTTGGATATTTGTACAAGTAGTTTGTTAGATGAGCGCAAGGTTTTGAGATTGTTATAGAGGATGACTAGAGATATGAGTATGGGTGTATTCTGAGGTAGAAACAGGATCTTATGGGCTACTGTTAGTTGATTGAAAAGTATTAGATTTGGCAGTTCTAGCCATCCGAGTTTATTCAAGTTGATACAATGATGAGTTCTATAGGAGGATCCTGCTGTGAATCTGGCTATATTGTTGTAGGAGGTTGCCAGTTTATTCAGGCTACTCTTGCATATTTTGGTATAGATAGGGGAGGCATAGAGGAGGGTAGAGATAAGGTGTGTGCGAGCAATGGTGGCCCTGGCTAGAGGACTTAGAAAGGGTTTGATTCTATAGAGGGAACCTAGTTTCTTATTAACTGTTTTTATGGTGTTATTAATGTGAGGTTCAAAAGACAAGTGATTATCTATTAGTACTCTGAGTAGTTTGGTGGTTGTTTCTGGGGATATTATAGTTCCCTTATTTGAGGTAATAGTAAAGTTAAGTGGAGAGGTTCTGCGAGTGGGGTTGAATAGTAGCATTTTTGTTTTGTTAGGGTTTAAGATAAGACATCTTTGTAGGAACCAGTTTTCAACTGTGCTAAAGGTCTTTTGGGTTAGTAACTGAAGTTCTGATTGGGTAGTAGCAGAGCATATGAGTGTGGAATCATCTGTGTATTGGATACATTCAGCTAGTGGAATTACAGAATGGAGGTCATTTGTAAAGATGGAGAAGAGTAAAGGACCCAGTATGGATCCTTGAGGGACCCCTAATGTTACTGGGAGGTGGGAAGATAAATTGTTTTCCCAAAGAACAGCCTGCTGTCTGTTATTTAGATATGATTGGAACCACTGTATGGTAAGGGCATCCAGTGATAAGTTTTGAGTGTGTCTAGGAGAAGGTGGTGGTTAACTATGTCAAATGCTTTAGACAGGTCGATAAAAAGGGCTGAAGATGGGGTATCATTATTACGATTACTATTAATATGGTTAGTAAAGGATAGGAGAGCGGAGGTGGTGCTATGATGTGGTTTAAAGCCATGTTGACAAGGTGCTAATAGATTGTTTTCAAGTAGGTAGGGTAACAGTTGTAGATGAATACATTTCTCCATTATTTTAGCCAGAGGAAATAGTATGGCTATGGGCCTGTAATTGGCAAATTCCTTGGAGTTACCGCCTTTGTGAAGGGGGATGATGTGAGAGACTTTCCAGATTAAGGGGATAGTTCCTTCAGAGATGGTTCTATTAATGTGGATGGAAATGGGGTAGGCTATGACCTTAGCAGCTTTTTGGAGGTATTCCGCAGGTAGTAGATCTGCAGAGAATGTGGTGGGTTTCAGTTTATGGATGAGGTTAAAGATGAGGGATGTGGGCACTGGCTGAAAGTGAAATAGAGTAGGATTGTTGGTCGAGGTTATGTTAGAGCGTGGGTTGCTAGAGGAGAGCTGTTTAGCTAGGGATTGTTTTGTTTCAGTGAAAAATGTGTTAAAGGAGTCAACTATTTGGATGGGATTGTTGTGATCAGAGCCATTGGGAGTAGGAGTGCTTGAGCGTCCTGGGTGTAGGAGGTTATTGATGCCTAGCCAGAATTTTTGAGGATTGTTTTGGTGAGTTTGTTGAGGCTGATGGTAGTAGTTTCTTTTATCGGCTAATATGGCTTTTTTTATTTCGTTTCTTAGCTGTCTGAATTGTAAGTGATCTGAGGGGCTTTTTGTTGTGTGCCATTTGGCCCATAGTTTATTTCTTTGCAAGATTTTTTGTTTGGTAGTTTTGGTGAGCCATGGTGCAGGTTTAGTTCTGATTCTAACTTTGCATAATGGGGCATGGCAATCTAAAATGGAAAGGAATTTTGAATTAAAGTATTCAACTGCATTATCTAATAGCAGTTGTTTAAGGGGTGTCCAGTTGCAGGCTCTTAGTTCAGTTTGAAACTGATCAGGGTTAAAATTTTTGTTTGTACGAATTGTTTTGCAGATGGAAGAGTTTGGGAGTTCTATTTTAGATCTGATGAGATAGGTAAGCAAATGGTCACTTATGTCCTCTGGGAGGGTACCTGTTTTATAATTTTGTTGCGGAGTATTAGTAAGTATCCAGTCGAGGGTACTTTCTTTGTTGTTAAGTTTATTGGTTCGGGTAGGAGATGTTATAGTTTGAGTAAAGTCAAATAGGTTGATATGAGTAGTAGGTTGCTCAGATATGCAGGAATTCCAGTTTATGTTAAAATCTCCAAGTATAATGGTTTCTTGGGGGTAGTTGCTTGAGAGCCAGCTAAGGATGGCCTCTAATGTGTTGATGTTATTGCCTGGTGGAAGATAGACACAGATAAGATATATGGCTTTACTTTTATTCAGCTGTATCTTAGTTAGAAGAATTTCTGCATTGTTGGAAAGTGGAGGTTTGGAGTCTAGCAAGGTAACTGGTAATCCATTCTTATAAAGTATGGCTACACCTCCACCTTTCTTATTATTACGGTCACATCTCAGGATGTTATAGCCAGGGGGTAAAACTGTACTGTCTTGTACTGATGGATTAAGCCATGTTTCAGACAGACACAATATGTCAAAAGAGTGTACATCTATAAGAGCATGCAGATGAGCAACTTTATTATTGATGCTACGAATGTTAAGATGAGCTATCAGAAGAGAGTTGGCCTGCTTGGACGGTTTGTTTGTAGTAGTATGAGTTGGTGTATTAGGCTGTGTAGCTATGACTGTGGTTGGACCAGGGTTTGGTTGTATATCACCATCTATAAGGGAGTGGGGCTGCACTTTTAGGATGAGTTGTAAGAGTTTAAATATTAGGTTCTTGATTTTTCTAGGTGTAGGGTTAGCTTGAGAGAAGTGATTGCATCTATGAAACTTGGCAGCTGAGTACTTAGCTACGTAGTAGTAGTTGCCAAGACTGTGTGGAGAGATAATAGTAGGGCTGGATGTTTGCCCTTTGTGGGTGTGGAGTCCTGGATATGTGTGGTATTCATAGAGAGTGAGTAGATAGGGTATAATTAGTATAGTTAGAAGTATTAATAAAGGTAAGGGTTTGTGGTATGCTTGGGCCATTATTGTAGGTATAGGAGGTGGATTGTAGGGATGCTAGGAGATAGAGTGGTGAGGTAATAGATAATGTGAGATGAGTGATAGTGCTTTATTGGGGAGGAGTTAGGGGTTAGTGTTAATGTGTAGGGGTGTGGCTATTTAGGTATAAATGTAGGAGCACTGGGGGCGGGTGGAAATTGGGGGCAGGGTAGGGGAGCGGAGTGAGCCCGGAGGGCGAACGGAGCTGGATGAGCTACTGAGGAGTTCACCCAAGGAGAACAATCAGTGAAGCAGTGAGTTTAAGTAAAGGTGGGTAGGGTGAGTTGACACAGAGCCTGCTAGTAGATAAATATACTGAGAGGATAGGCAGAGAGGAATTTGAGAAGAAGGGAGAAATACTGAGATTGTAAGCTCAGGTCTAAAGGAAACTATTACTCTCTAGTGGACAAAAGGCTGTGTAGTAGTGGAGATGTCTATTAAAAGAGGGAATTGAGGGCAGTAGGTGTACTATCCAGGTTGGATAGGATAGGAGTCAATGACCTGTAGCCTAAGAAGGGAAGGGGAGACAAGGTGTCCCTTTACTTAACTTTTTGACATGACTAAGAAAGTTAATACTTTTGATTCCAATCATTTAAGAAATTATAATCGGTATACAATCTGTCCACATTTTAGAATTCTGAGTAAACTGAAAGTTTTACATCATTTTTTTCATTGCTCTATGACAGTTATTTCTATACAAATTCATAAATTATATATCTTAATTGTACTAGAAGTACTGATTTGCGATTTTAGTTTCTTATCACCCCCCTTATTGGTAATATGAAATAAAATGCAGGCATATTATTTCAGTCCTTTTTAGAAAGAGACCCAGAGAATTTTATCTGTATATAAAACAAATGACTGCTGCAAGAGTAATGCATTTTACTTTGTATTTCAGAGACTCCTCTTGTGAATGTCTGAAGTGGAGTGAATCATTACAGACTTTGCTTTTTCACAAAGGTGAGTAAATCCCTTTTTTTAATTGAAAGTTTAATTTCTAGATTATCAAAAGTCTACCTGCTGTTGTATGTTTAAAGAGAGCTAGAAAAAACAGCTGTAGGGACTGAATTACTTTTTTCTTCAACTCCAGTTTATATTTTATTTAATTTCAGTTTTATTTTAGCTAACTAAACACAGAGGATTGTTCATACTGTGTTTTCTTCTGTGATCGTTTTGTGTTGGATGGGTTTACATGTCAGTAAAGAATTTTGGTGATTTAACATAAAGGATGGTTTTATTCAAGTCTTCATACTGATATCAGAAAACTGTTGCTGATATAATCTGAAATGAGAGACAGAAATGAGCTATAAGATCTGCATTAATATAGCTCTCCATCTCTCACCACCACACTTAACAAACACAGGCTGCTGTGTACCTCTGCTAGGTTTATATATATGTTTAGCAGCAAAAACAAATCAGTAACTGGGATTTTATTTAATGTTAAATGACCTTTTTCTGATTATACGGTCTGCATATATGCAAAAACTGCATTGCAAATTAGCTGTTCTGACACATTTTCTTTAAGCAATTGCTACATTCTGTCATAAAGTTGTAGTCATTGCCCATGACAGGTTGCTGTCTGTTTCTGATCTGTAAATTAATTATACATCACAGTTGATATGCTTTTAGTTACTTTATATAAGAAAAGGACCTGTACCGATTGGCTAGACAGAGGGACAGAGCTGGGAAAGATGTGCAGCAAGTAAGGGTGATAAAGGATAGTGAGGGAAAGGTACTCACAAGTGAGGAGAGTGTGTTGAGTAGATGCAAAGAGAATTTTGAGAGGCTGATGAATGAAGAGCATGAGAGAGAGAGAAGGTTGGATGATGTGGGGATAGTGAATCAGGAAGTGAAACAGATTAGCAAGGAGGAAGTAAGGACAGCTATGAAGAGGATGAAGAATGGAAAGGCTGTTGGCCCAGATGACATACCAATAGAAGCATGGGGGTGTTTAGGTGAAATGGCAGTGGAACTTTTAACTAGATTGTTTAATGAAATTTTGGAAAGTCAGAGGATGCCTGAGGAGTGGAGAAAAAGTATTTTGGTACCTATCTTTAAGAATAAGGGTGATGTGCAGAGCTGCAATAACTACAGAGGGATACAACTGATCAGTCACAGCTTGAAGTTATGGGAAAGAGTAGTAAAAGCTAGGTTAAGAAGGGAGGTGATGATTAGTGATCAGCAGTATGGTTTCATGCCAGGAAAGAGCACTACAGATGCAATGTTTGCTCTGAGAGTGTTATTGGAGAAATACAGAGAAGGTCAGAAGGAGTTGCATTGTGTCTTTGTAGACTTGGAGAAAGCACATGACAGGGTGCCTAGAGAAGAGTTGTGGTTTTGTATGAGGAAGTTGGGAGTGGCAGAGAAGTATGCAAGAGTGGTACAGGATATGTATGAAGGTAGTGTGACAGTGGTGAGGACTGCAGCGGGAGTGACAGATCCATTTAAGGTGGAGGTGGGATTACATCAAGGATCAGCTCTGAGTCCTTTCTTTTTTGCATTGGTGATGGACAGGTTGATAGATGAGATCAGACAGGAGGCCCCGTGGACTATGATGTTTGCAGATGACATTGTGATCTGTAGTGAGAGTAGGAATCAGGTTGAGGAGACTCTGGAGAGGTGGAGATATGCTCTAGAGAGCAGAGGAATGAAGGTCAGCAGGGCTAAGACAGAATATATGTGTGTAAATGAGAGGGAGGATAGAGGAATGGTGAGGATGCAGGGAGTAGAGTTGGTAAAGGTGGACGAGTTTAAGTACTTGGGATCAACAGTTCAGAGTAATGGTGAATGTGGAAGAGAGGAGAAGAAGAGAGTACAGGCAGGGTGGAATGGGTGGAGAAGAGTGTCAGGAGTGATTTGTGACAGACGGGTACCAGTAAGAGTGAAAGGGAAGGTCTACAGGAGGGTAGTGAGACCAGCTATGTTATATGGGTTGGAGACAGTGGCATTGACAAAAAGGCAGGAATCAGAGCTGGATGTGGCAGAGTTAAAGATGTTAAGATTTGCACTTGGTGTGACTAGGATGGATAGGATTAGGAATCCGTATATTAGAGGGTCAGCTCATGTTGGACAGTTTGGAGGCAAAGCAAGAGAGACGAGATTGCATTGGTTTGGACATGTGCTGAGGAGGGATGATGGGTATATTGGGAAAAAGATGCTAAGTATGGAGCTGCCAGGTAAGAGGAAAAGAGGAAGGCCTAAGGTAAGGTTTATGGACGTGGTGAGAGAGGACATGCAGGCGGTTGGTGTGATAGAGCAAGATGCAGAGGATAGGAAGAAATGGAAGGAGATGATCCGCTGTGGCGACCCCTAACAGGAAAAGCCGAAAGATGATGATGATATAAGACCAGTGTTTTAACATTTAAATTGGAGCTCCTATTCTACAACTTCTTGAGGAGCAGCAACACTTGCCTTTCATTGCTACTCAAGATATCACTTTCTTCAAAGTGTAGTGACCTCAGAGTGAGAATGAATAACAAAGTAAAAGATCATGTGAGCAATGCTCCATACATGAGGCTGCTGTCATGCATACACCCCTGCAGAAAATGCTCTTTTATTGCTTTCCTGGTGGTGTCAAGTGATTATAATTTGATACGTTTGAGTACATGTATTACAAGAGTTTGTATATTGGAACTGCGGACTACAAGTATTATTTGTATTTGTTCTAATTGTAATCAAAACAGGGATGTTTTGACCAATCATAGTAGAGCATTCCTAATCTCCTGAGCAAACATAAACAATACAGTATTAATTCATAAATTGTCTTGGTTTGCACAGGACAGACAGTAAATTATAAGTGATGGCAAATCTAGGGCACTTACTTAACAGTATACACAAAACAACTCAAGCAGTATTTGATATTCTTGAATGCAGACACATTAAAAATGTATGCATGGGTTCATGAATGAGAAAGAGCTTCTACAGATCTGTTAACAGTTGGAATAACCATTGTCTACAAGAGGTATAAATATGTATGCCATTATGAATTTAGTGAACCTACTGATATCCACACATGTCGCACATTTTGTGCTCTGATCATCTTAATGCACACGACGTGGTCAACTGTAGTACACATAAAGCAGTGGCATATTTATGCAGTCTTAAAGATATTAAGAAAGATATAGCAATCACATTAATGCTTTCTACTATCATATAGCTTTATTTAGCTTCTAATTTCTTTTAATCTTAGGCTTAGAACTTAGTGAGTCAGGGATACTGACTGAATAGTGCTTACTGCAGCCATTTATGATGAACCTGTAGTCACATGGGCAGCTGGTCTTGTACTTATCTCTAAACCTATGAACCAAGATTAAAAATAAAATTGAATCCTAAGAAGGTGTTTGGTACAGATCCTAGTTCTAATGAAATGGACATTAGTTATATTTACCGAGTGACTGGATCAACATTATTAAGGAAAGCAGCCTGGCAGTGAGCTCACAGATTTAAGGCAATGAGCTGGTAACAGGCTACTTTTTGTACCCTTGTGAACATAGTTTGATTCCTACTGAACATGGTTTGATTCCATCCACCTCCATGTACCTGCTGTGTGACTCAGAGCAACTCACTTATCCAAACGGTGTTCCTAAGTCACCCTTGAAAAGGGACACATATCCAGTGGGCTTACTAAGTTAACATGCTGAATAAATAAATAGATAGATAAATGGGGAAAAAAAAAGAATCTCCTTCCTTTTTGTAAGATATGTTGTAGAAAGTGGAGTGACTTGATTAATCAAGAAATGGTCTAATTTCTGGATAAACATGAATATGGGATGAATGTTTTGGCTTTTTTTTCTAGAGGAATACCTCTGTTCAAAGACGCAGGCCCATCGATAGCTTAGCTGTTCATCATATTCACAATTCCCTTTCTTCTACTTCGTCTTTGCTTCCTCTTCCTCTTCTTCCTCTTTTCTCCGTATTTTTTCCAGGTATCCATATGCGTGTGTTCTTATCATTCTCAAAATTATTTGTCAGCATGAACTTGTTATGATTTGTATATACTATTCTTATCTTCATGTGAGAATACATGTCGGTCGATTTCTTGGTACAATAGAAGTGACACTTCAGAACAATATTCATTTGTTTATTTATACTTTGTTCACTGGGTTAGCCCGTTTGGGAGGAACCAAGTATCATTTTCATTAAGGAAGTAAAGAAGCAAGGAGCACATGTAATAACAATGTAACAAATCACTGCATATACAATTAGGGTTTATGCATGCATTACAAAATATTTAATTGTAGGACAAAACTGTTATGTTTAGAAGTGGAAATTATGCTTTGCGATGGAACTTTCTGTATAACACTTATGAGTTCCTGTTCTCTTGCTGTGTTTTTTTTCTTCTTATGCTTCTTACTCAGTAATATTTTTTATTATTTTAATAAATGGATTTTCAACAGAAATATTAACAATGAAAAGGGAGACTGGTGTTATGATAAATTGAAGAGTAATACTGAGAAAGACTGTTTAACGAGACTCAACTGCTTTATTAAACTTTCCTTGCTTCATAGCAGGGGACTAGATATGCATTAAAAATAAATGCTTTAGTATTTATTTCTTCCCTGAACACGAGAATAAATATTTTGTGAAGTACAACATGCCATCAAAACTTATTAGGCATTCTATAAGAGTTACAAATATACATGTTGTAAAGCGACACAGTAGATGATACAGGGTTACTAAGGCTACTAAACAACATGTTTTAAGTGTAATGCTTTTGTTTTTTATAAGAAGATGTTTGGTTTATTGGAAATTGTAATAATGTTACTTCTTACATTAAGTTTATCTGCTCTATAGTTTTGCAGTTATAAAAGAATCATAACAGATTTTTAAAAGAATGGACCATCACTTAAAAAACAGCAATCAGTTGAAATCAGTTACTGACGTTTTAACACATTTAAACTTATAACTTAAAGACTTTCATTCATTGACATTTTAATGGAAATCTGTACAACTCCTTTTTACAGGTCACCTGTTTAAAACACATAATCAAAATATGGTTATAAAGTATACTTGTACTGTTCAAATTTAGTTCTGATATTCTGATAAATCATCTGATCTTCTTTCTCTGGTTGTAAATGTGCGTATCAGTCAGGAAACTGAACAATTTATCCAGAGGAAGAGGTACATTGATGAGTCATAGAATCATAGGATCATAGGACGTTACTAGACTTATGGCCCTTGGGCCCTTACAAGCTAATGGTCCTAGGGCCCTTACAAGCCTGGCCAAGTTATACCCTTATTTCCATGTTCAGAACCTATTTACATAAGAAGTTTATGTTCCTGCTGTCCATTCAACAACATTCTGTCTTACTGCAGTTTTATAGCATCAGTAGAAGGAATCGATCATTAATGTGCAAGTATAATCTGCTGGAAAAGGAGAGCATGTCAGATAATGCTAAGTGGTCTCTTTATGAAACATTGAATAACAAAAAGCCCACAAACTACATTGGCAAACAAAAATGCCCAAAATCTCTAGAAGGAAAACTCAAGCAATAAGTATTTTTTGCAGTTGGCAAATTATGCTTCCCCCCCAACACACACACACACACACACACACACACACACACACACACACACACACACACACACACACACATGCACACACACACGCACACACACGCACACACGCACACACACACACACACACACACACACACACACACACACACACACACACTCACACTTCATAGGACAAACCCTACTGCCCTAAATTTATATATACCAACTACACAGCCACACAAACAACAAATGGAGGGGAAAAAACTCCCATAACAAAAGGATTACAGTTGATGCATTTTCCAGTGGTAAACTGTTATTAGTTTTTTGATCCTCACTGCATCTTCCCAATTTCAAGAACCAGATTATCATGAATATACGACATGTAGAGAAGACATGCTTCCTAAAATAATGTCCTGCATTATTAGAGTAATGGTAAATTTATGTGAATTTCAGATTTTATGACTATAGTAAACTAAAGTACTTGACAGTTAAAGTGTAATATATGCAGAACTGATAACTTTGCAGCACACACACACACACACACACACACACACACACACACACACACACACACACACACGCACACACACACGCACACACACACACGCACACGCACACATGCACACACATATCTATACGTGCAGAGGTGTGCACGCACACACACAGGCACACACACATACACACACATGCACATACACACACATATCTATATGTGCAGAGGTGTGCATGCACACACACAAACACACGTGCAGAGGCACACACTCATGCACACATACATGTACACGTGGACATGCATACAGAAACACACACGCACACACATACACACACACACACACACACACACACACACACACACACACACACACACGCACACACACACGCACACACGCACACACGCACACATGCACACACATATCTATACGTGCAGAGGTGTGCACGCACACACACAGGCACACACACATACACACACATGCACATACACACACATATCTATATGTGCAGAGGTGTGCATGCACACACACAAACACACGTGCAGAGGCACACACTCATGCACACATACATGTACACGTGGACATGCATACAGAAACACACACGCACACACATACACACACACACACACACACACACACACACACACACACACACACACACACACACACACACAGACTCAAACATGCAAGCACAATCAAGGGCACTTCTGAGGCTCACTAGTTCACAATGCACAACTTTGTAGTGCAGAAGGAAACAAGAACGACTGATAAAAAAAAAAACAACTAAATGAAAAACCAGAACCACGTAGTTGCAACTCCAAAATATATAAAATACTAATAACTACTATGGATGCCACGAAAGTCACTGCTCGAACAACAATAATATAAAAAAAAGTTTTGATTAAAACCAAGGTTAAGTGCTTTCATCTCTACAATAGACTTCATCAGAACACTTGAATCAAAAAACTGAAAGTTTAAATACAATCATACAACCAATGACATTCTGATGTTTGAATTCGAATGAAACACAATATGTCATCACTTCCCCTTCATGAATATGTAAATACTAAAATGTTTCCAGATTTACATAGATCGCATCCTAGCTTCAGTTATAGGTCTTATGGCTATGTTATCATTAATGCCTGGCATAGTGGTAGCATTCAACAATATTTGTCATCTCTTTTCATCTGAGTGAAAAGGAAGAGAGATGGCAAATATTGTTGAATGCTACCACTATGCCAGGCATTAATGATAACATAGCCATAAAACCTATAATTGAAGCTAGGATGTGATCTATGTAAATTTGGAAACATTTTAGTATTTACATATTCATGAAGGGGAAGTGATGACATATTGTGTTTCATTCGAATTCAAACATCAGAATGTCATTGGTTGTATGATTGTATTTAAACTTTCAGTTTTTTGATTCAAGTGTTCTGATGAAGTCTATTGTATAGATGAAAGCACTTAACCTTGGTTTTAATCAAAACTTTTTTTATATTATTGTTGTTCGGGCAGTGACGTTCATGGCAACCATAGTAGTTATTAGTATTTTTTATATTTTTGATAAAAAAAAACAGTAGGATGCAGTGAGAATGTCCAGACTACACACTGAAGGAACCCAGTCTGGGAAGCAAAGTGGAAACCCAGAGCTGAGGGATAGCAAAAGTAACCACTGCTGCATTGTAACATACCCAGAGCCAATGTTCTCTCTGCTATTAATAGATTTTTTTCAGGAGTATGTAGGTCAACCGAATAAACAAACATTCTTCTCTCAAGTTGCTGGAGTAACCCATGCTTCTGACCAAAACACAAATCAAAATTCTAGATGTCAGATACTTACTTTGGTACATATTAACAAACATTTTATAGAAAGAACTATATTGACAATCATTTAAGTTTACCATGTTACTTTGGAGCTACTGTTAATCACTCAAATTGTGTTTATACAAAAAGGTTCTCTTTTTTTTTTTTTTTTACTCAGATGGATTGCATGCCTTCAGTAATTTCCTAAGGATGGAGTTCAGTGACGAAAACATTGACTTCTGGTTAGCATGTGAAGACTATAAGAAAACAAAACAGTCGTGTAAACTACCGCCTAAAGCAAAGAAGATCTATGAAGAATTCATACAAACCGATGCACCAAAAGAGGTAAGGAAAGCACAGGGCAAGCATGTTTTCTGGGCATGTGTCTTTCTGCAGCTAGCCACACCTATTGCTAAATTCAGGCCTGTTATGACTATGCATATCATGTAAGCCTTGCGTCAATTGCTGATTGTGGTTTTTGTTCCCAGCAAAGTTTAAAGTGTCCTCAAACCTTTGACTGTAAGCAAGGTATAAAAACCTTCTATTTTTTCTATTATTCATTAATCTCACGGAAGAAAAAAAGGCATCCCCTCAGAACCGTGATATTAAAATGTAAAGTGTGTCATGAAAAAATGTACTCAGTTATTTGTTTGTGAAATTATTTATAATTTTAGCATCTTGGTTGTCCCCATTGTATTAGCTCTTTTTTTTCCTAAGTACAGCTGCTTAAAAAGAGCTTCTGACAGCAATCACATGAAAAATAATGCAGAAGCATACACATTTGACAATGCAGACATCAAAAGTCAATACAATATTAACAATGCAAGTTCAAAGTAAAAGTTGTACAGAAAAAAGAAAGGATATGAAACAATAAAAAGTGAGGTGAAAAGGAATCATTGATTCTAGGATACGTTACATCATGAACAAAACATTTTTAAGATGCCAGGTGAGATAAGCTCTCAACTGTTACCTACTTTCTAGATTCAATCTCTGATTGTACCTTCAGGTCTTTTCTCATATAGTCTACTTATCTCTATGCTGGACACACACATTTCCTCTTGCCTTCTACCTGTATAGCCTAATTCATCTGCACCAGATTATATTTTGATTTGCAGTACGTGTGCCTGAACAACTGTAATCTGTTCTCTTTTACCTTTTCTGCAATTACAGCTTCTCAGGCTGCTGTTCTAATGTCCACATTTCCTCATCTGTCCCACAGTGTGCATCCGACCAGCCATCTTAAGCACTTTAACTCTGTTACTTCTGGCTTCCTTAATCACTCTGCACTACCTGCCAAGGTATCTACCACACAACAGCACTGGTTGCACCAACCTTTTGTTCACCTTACTTTTCAGTTGTTATCCCTGACACGCTGTTCCAGTTGGCTGCAACCCCTCTGATTCTGGCCTTAACATCCTAATTCAGACTTCCCTTCTCCTCAGCCACTCCTCCCAGATACTTGAAGTGGATAACCTTTTTCCACTGTTTTCCTTGTGTTTCAGCTTTCATCTTCTTCTGGTTTCCCTCATCTGTTGCCACTACAAATGTCCTATCTGTACTCGGGTTCATCTTGCATATCGTCAGTTTTGCTTTACATTCCCTATTATTTGCTGAAGTTATTGTTCCGAGTATGACAGTAACAACACATCATCTGCACACAGCAGCTTTTTGTTGTTTCCTCCTGTTTGCCTCACTAGTATGAACAGCAGTGAGCTGAGAGCTGAACCCTGAGGTGCATGCACACCCATTGAGAACCCCACTGTGAGTCCAAATGCTGTTCATACTTGTGTAATTGGGTCCTTGTGCATAGCCTGCAGTAATTCTACCAATGTTTCTTGGATTTTTAAACCATTATAGGATTGCCCAAATTAGCTTTCTTGGTAGATTGTCTTATGCTTTCCCCAACTTTAAGAAAGCCAGTTGGACTCTTTCTTCAACTCTAGCTTCTTTTAACCTGTCTGTCTCACTGCAAACTTTGGGTCAGTTGTTCTGCATCACAATATGAATACAAACTGCTCATCTCCCATCTTACTTTCTACTGCCCTGGGTATTCTGTTATTAATCACTTTCTCCAGAACATTCATGCAGTGTGGCAGAGGTTGGATACCCGTATAGTGCCCGTGGCTGTGAATGTACTGTTTGTTCTTGTACACTGCTACTTGTATGCTTGTTCTGCAGTTGTCTGGGATACGCCTTTTTCTCCACACTGTAATGAATATGCTAAGGAGTAATTTCTTCTCTAACTCACCCAACATCTTCATGATATCTATTGTGATCTCCTTTCAGACTGCTACTTTCCCTGATTTCAGTTTCCTTGGTGCTGTTATTACTTCTTCTTGGGGGAGCTCATCTCCTTCTTTTATCATGGGCTGTGTCTGGGGTAGTGTAGCTTCTGCAGGTTTTTCTTCATTTAGAAGCAGGTGGATGCATTCCTTTCATCTGCCTTTGAGGTACAGTGGACTGGTAAGCAGGCTGTTGCTGGCATCCTTTATGAAGGGTGTCTCTGTGACTGTCTTCTTTATCTTTTTGTTTTTGTCTTGCAAGCTGATAGAGTTTATTTGTGCCATCTACTGAGTCACTTTCCAGAAGCTGGTAGAATGCCTGTGATGCCTTGATCTTTTCTATTGTAACTACTCTCTTAGTCTGTTTGTTAACCAGCCAGTATTCCTTATTAGCCTGCTTGTCTTTCCTTGTAACTACTCTCTTAGTCTGTTTGTTAACCAGCCAGTATTCCTTATTAGCCTGCTTGTCTTTCCTTGCCCCTACTTTTTCCTACATTCCTTCTTTCTTTTGATGACTTCCTGGACTTCTGCATTCCACCAGCAGAACTCATTGTTTGCCTTTATTTCCATACATGGCCCAGGTGCATATGTATTCCATAGTTCTTACACATGCTGTTTTGAGGTGCTGCCATTCTTCTTATAGGTTCATAGGTGTGTACTAGTGCAGTGCAGTGAGTTTGTGTGGGTGTATATGCAAGCATACACAGAGGCATGGATAATGTAGGATGAGTATGTATGTGTGTTTGAGGGTATGTCTGCCTGGTAGGTCATAGTAGGAGAGTTAATTAGGGTGTGTGTGTGTGTGTGTGTGTGTGTGTGTGTGTGTGTGTGTGTGTGTGTGTGTGTGTGTGTGTGTGTGCATGTGCATGTGTGTGTGTGTGTGTGTGTGTGTGTGTGTGTGTGTGTGTGTGTGTGTGTGTGTGCGTGTGTGTGTCAGCCACCAGTTGTGATTAATGTAAGTGCAGGATTCAATTAAATAGCTTTGCTGACTACAAATGGAGGACTTCGTTCCCTACACTTTTATTTTTTTATAAAACTTAAATCACTTTTATGGACAGGCACTTAGCTCATGAATGGCTTGAGAATTACAATAAACACCTCTTGAAAGAATAGGTGCCTCTAGAATTAATGGGCGAATACCACTGAAATCAGTAAAAGAGGCTAAATTAAATATGTTAACAGATGTTAACAACATAAATCCATGCTTTGTATATTATTTATACTGTAGTTACATTCCAAGTTTAATGTAAAAGTAAAATGTGAATCTGCTTGGTGCAGAGGTTTAAAAGTAGGTGGTACTACCTCCAGACGTCATGGTTTTGTTTATTTCATCCCTCATTTGCATACTATTAAGCAAATCAGTTAATCAGACATTATTTGTGGGATGTCACTGAAATGGGACTGTACTTCCAGCTGCTATACATAGTTAACAAAATGATACTGATTTATCTGAGATGTTCACCAAGTCCACTCTAATATTTCAATGAATTACAAAAAAATGCAGGAAATGCCAAGTAAGGATTCTAGTGAAACCTAAAATACTTTTTTATCTATGATACTGGATTTCTGCGAAGACCAAAGGTACTTCTCAACATCTATGTTACTGTTTATCAGCTGAAACAAAACACGTCATGGAAGATCAGAAAGGAAGTGAATGTGGTTAACATACTCAGACATGAAAACATACGAGTACAAACCAGAATGGGTGGAAGATGAAGTTAAGAGAGCATGGCAATAAAACCACAGTTAATGTTTATGTTTGAGCATGACAATAAAATTACAGCTCCCGTTCATTTTTAACAAGGGCAGTTCTTTAGATAAGAATGTCATATCTATTGAAATGCAATTACATGCAAGTACTTTACATAAAGGTTTGAACTGATGACAGTAACAGACACAGTTACAGCCTGGTAAAAATGACTTTATTTATTAAACACTCATATTGACTCTGTTTTCACTTCCAATAACTGCTTCAGTAGTCCATAATCTGAAACAATTTCTCACTTCACTTTGCAAACATAATGAAAACTTAGGTCTCAGTGGGTGAACAAAATGAACATGGCCAATCTGACCAAACAGTAAATCACTTATTCTTTTCAAATGAATGCTTCAGTCACCAAAATTTAACTGACCAAGGACCCCCTGCCACCCATGCAGAGGAATGGTCAATATGACTTGTTTCAGAATTAATGATATGTATAGCAGAATTGTTCATATAAATCTAGATGGTACTTTTCAACCACTCGCCAAAACTCTAGTAGTGAGGTGCCATTATCCCCAGGGCAATTTTTCTTAGCAGGGTCTACTCCATCTTAATCCATCCTTCTCCAACTTTCCACTTGATTGGCATTACTGGTGACTCCCACATTTCTCCTTGTATACATGCATAAGATTCCATTATGGTATGCATATTTGTGTGTTTGTGTGTGTGTGTGTGTGTGTGTGTGTGTGTGTGTGTGTGTGTGTGTGTATGTAATTATCCATATCTCTATATGTATCGGCATAGTGACATCATTCTTAACACTTTCCTTCATGATTTATACACCTGTATACCTCTGTATTATATAGTAAGTTGATGCCCAGGATTGTTTTTCCTATACTTTTATTTTGCAGTCTGTATGGTTCTCCTCTGGCTGTGATTTTTCAAGCAGACTACTTTATATTTTTGTATTGAATCTGATCTGCCTGTTATGGGTATCTATGCTTTCTGACAAAAAAGCTAAGATTTTATCATCACTCTGTAAGATAAACAATTTTGTAAGTGATCTTTTATAAGGTAGTCTTTCAAATGCCAAGATACAAATTATGTCGGAGATGGCCTGTGTCCTTAATTGGTTTACAGTTTTGGTATGGCAGTTAAGAACTCTGGTAGTGTCATTTGACATGTATTTCCCTTAGTAATTCAAAGCTATGAAAAAAGAACAGTATCCATCTAGCCTCTAAATAGACAATAATCTTCTCTGTCAAGAAAGGCTTTGTTATTTCTTCCTTACTGCCAACTTCGCAGTGAATGATCGGTGCCTACCAGCCTCTGTAATCTGTCAGCTTTGAGAAACAAAATTATCTGCTCCCCCTACAGTGTTCAGACAATCTTCCATGTTTACATGATCAGTAAACACCTTATCTACTCTAGACCTTATTACAGAGATATGGCAATGAGTTGTCACTGCATTCAATCAAAAGGCCGTATTCAGATACCTACCATGACTGTGGTATGGGGATCGGTGAAAGTGGTGGCCACTAGACAATGAGGTGCATCAAGTGCCTTCATGGCATTATCATCAGTACGAAGATCAGTGGGGAGGATACAGGAAGGCAGACAGGTCACAGGTACAAGGACCGTGGTGTGTGTGTGTGTGTGTGTGTGTGTGTGTGTGTGTGTGTGTGTGTGTGTGTGTGTGTGTGTGTGTGTGTGTGTGTGTAATTCCTGTCTGTATGATTTCTGAACATAGATTTAGTTTTGTAAAAATTATGAGCAAACTGTAAACTGTGCTTACAATTCTTAGCTGGTAAAAGAAAACCAACATATTTTACTGTATGCTGTTTGTTTTCTTCAGGTTAACCTGGATGCCAGAACTAAGGAGATTACAGCAAACAACATGAGAAATCCCTGTTTTACCAGTTTTAACTTAGCACAAAGTGCAATCTACAACTTAATGGAACAGGACAGTTATCCACGGTTCTTGAAATCAGAGTCTTACCTGGACATGTTCAAGTACAACCAGTTAGTTAGTAATCCTCACAGAAGAAGATCCCGGTCATTTAATAACTGCAGTGAATTTAAGGAAGCAAGAGCTGATTTCACTTTTTCTTTATAGGTAATTATTCAGCTTTGCACCTGGATAAGACTGTACAAAGGACACTCTGCACTGAGATGCACTGGCATACGTATGGATACTGTCTGGCATGTACAATTTAGAACAAGATATATATATATATATATATATATATATATATATATATATATATATATATATATATATATATATATATATATATATATATATATATATATATATATATATACTACAAACAGAAAGAGAGTGAAAAAGAGAGATGGAGAGATAGAGGCCAAAGGAAATTGAATATGCTGGCAGTTTAGCATTGAGGATTAAATCCCTACTTTCTAGAATTCATTCCACCCATCTTGTTTTGCAAGTTTGGTAAATAAGCAGATAACCTAATGACACAGTGGCCCTTGGTCAGTAATGAGAATGTGCATTTGTGGCTCTAAGCCTTTCAACTTCAAACAAATAAATACAATTAGGAGAAAAGCTGATTGTTAACTACAGAACACTTTTGATTCTGCAAAGAGATTCCTAATTAGTATGAATATTTCTTTAAGAAAACAGCACTAGAATTTAAGCTAATCATGCATGTCTATTAAGAGTTGCATTCTTTACTGTTTAACATTTTATGTTGATGATACAGATCAAGAAAAGTGTATACAGAATGAAAAAAAATCTAACAGTGCACCCTCAAATAAACATATAAACGAATAAGTAAATAAATAAAACTAAAGCCAGTCTACATGCAGATTAGTGATAGAAATTTACACTCAGAATAGAAAAAAAAACTGCTTGAGCTTTATATTGTGATATCATTATCATTTGGGATGAAAGAAAAATCTAAATGTATATCAGCAGCCATATTAGGCATTTGGTGATATATGCTTATGTTTTCACTTGTTACTTCTCTTCAAGTAATTGGACAAGGGGCATTTTATCATGGCATCCAAACAATTGTCTTGGCTAACAAATCTTTGTATAGATACACACACACACACACACACACACACACACACACACACACACACACACACACACACGCACACACAATTCAGATCATTCAAACTGCAAAATCTTTCCAGAGGAATGTGTAAATAAAAATGTGTAACAAAACTGTTTGATAGCTGGAAACAAAACTGGTAAGTGTATAAAGGAATTTAATATTTAAGTTAAAGATTGTAAATAATTCAGTTGATATTTAAGTAATATTTGCAAATATATTGTTAAGATATTGTAAAGTAATACTTGACTGTATTTCTCTATATTTGTACCGAGTTCACAATAGATAAATTAATCATTAATAAAATAATAAATAGTAGCTTTTTTTGCTGTTTTTTTTTTCCTGGTGGTTTTCTTTTCTTCCAAAGTTAGTCAGAACTTGTGCATGTTGCTGAAAATGTTGTTTTTGTTAAGTATTGTGCCAGGTGAAAATGCAGATATCTCTTTTTTCGATATAATCCTGAAGGACAGATCATAACCGATGTAAATATTCAGGACACGTGCTTCATATACAGAGCAAAGCATTTAAGATGGAGAGAAAGGCGTATACCAGATGACTGGAGAGTAAATATACTAGTGCTACTGTACAAGAACAAAAGGGTCATTCAAAACTGTGGAGCGAAAAGAGGCATCAGACTCCTGTCACACTATATGAAAGTCTTGGAGCGGGTGATTGATAAATGAATACAAAGAATAGTAGAAAATAAGATGGGTGATGAGCAGTTCAGATTCAGATCAGGATGCAACACAACTGAACCAATGTTTGCAGTGAGGTAAACGTTTGAGAAGAATCTGAGATGAGGAAACACTCCAACTGGGCATTCCCAGACTTGGAGAAAACATATGCCAAGATCCCAAGCAAACTAACTGGACAGTCTTGCAATGGTTCTCAGTCCCAGAAACATTGGCAGAATTGGTTCAAGCTATGTGCAAAGACCCAATGAGTAAGGTAAGATCAGTGTTTGGACTCACAGAGTGCTTCCCAGTAGAAGTGGGTGTGCATCATGGTTCATCTCTCAGCCCACTGCTGTTCATACAGGACTATATTAGCAAACAAGTTGGACAGGACAGGTCAACAAGGTTGCTTTATACAGATGATAAAGCATTAGAGACAGACTCTGAGCAAGAACTTTAGCAGAGGATAGAAGAATGGAATGCAAACCTGTAGGCACATTGTTTGAAACTGTGCATAGATAAGGCAGTTGTAATGGCAGCAAATGGGGTAATCAGAAGAAGGTGAGAATTGGGATAAAAAGGAATGTTGTGGAACAAGTAAACAGCTTTGAGTATCTGGAAGAGATAGTTGAAGAGGAAGGAAAGATTGATGAGGGGGCCAAAGCTAGATACAGATGGGCTACTGCCAACTGGCACAGAGTGTCAGGGGTCGTGTATAACAAAAGAATGCCAAAGAAGGTGAAAAGTAAGGTGTACAAAACAGCAGTGCAGCTAGTATTACTTTATGGTATGGAAACCTAGGTAGTAAGGGCAGAGCAGTTAAGGAAGCTGGAGGTCATGGAGATGAAATGCCTGAGATACATGGTAGGATGCAAACTGTGGGATAGATAAAGCAATGAAAAGATTACAGCTGAAGCCAAAGTAGCCACAATTGTAGACAAGGTCAAATAGAATAGATTACAATGGTTTGGACACGTGCAAAAAAGCAGAAGACAATCTCATGATGAAGATTTGGAATGGACAAGAAGAAGGCAAGAGGAAATGAGGGTGTCCAGCAAAGAGGTGGATGGACTGTGTTAGAGAAGACTTGTAACAGTCAGGCATGAGTGTTGAAGATTGTAGGAGAGTGGCACTGAATCAAGAGAGATGGTGACAGTTGACACAATATCCCAAACACAAAACACAAAATGGGAAACAAAGAGGGTTGATGAGGACTTTATATAGGGAGTAACAGATTTTGCAATTTTCTCCGACTCTTCATTAGACAAATAGAATAATTACCATTAAAGGTTAACTGACAACTAGTTTGAAGTTGTATGACATTGCTGATTTTGGTGGTAAGAACTACGGGGAATTGTCTAAGGCTTTGAGCGTGCTTTGTCAGCAGCATGAGAGACTGAACACCGAAGAATATTGACATGGAGTGATATCCATTCAGTGTATTGTTTTCTACCCAAACTACTTTTTTCAGTAATTTTCTGTGTGTTATTGTATGTCTGCATGCTTCATTGTTCAAAGTATCTATATGAGAATGACAGAGCAGTGCATATTTACACTGGTATTACTTTGTATCTGTATGCTGAAGTAACCATGTGTGAATTAAGAAATGCATCACTATAACATTTAGCAAAATGGAACTGCAACTGCCACATATGCACGCCTTTCATAGGCTTTCTAGTATCACATGATTCCTGAGTAAAAAAAGAGTGAGGAATGCATGCTGAAAGGTAGCTTATAGAATAATGTTTGATACTGATAAATGGCAAGTTTCTTTTCCCCACTGTGCCCAGGAAAAGTGACTGAAATGAAAGTTGCAACATTCCAAATTTGTGAGTTTATTTAGCTACAGTCTGTTATCCTGGGTAGATGAACTCTTCTGAGTTCCCATTTCAACCATGACCTGGGTCCCACGTGTAAGACAACATGTTAGAAATGAATAATACAGCAATTGAATCATGAATATTACTATGAACATTACATAGCATTAATAAATGACATTATACCAGACAGAATATAAATGTCATTAAAGCATGTTTACATAGCTATCAATACAACTTATGTAAGCAGAGAAGCACAACAATATTTATGCTGCTATAAAGCAAAAAACACAAAAGTTAGACTAAATATGCAAGTATACATCTAAAATTTGTCCTGAAGAAGGGGAAAGTGGTCGCTAAAGTGATGGGAGTCACAGTTTAGACTAAGCAGTGTTAACAGTTGTAGAAAGTATAAAGTTATCCTCTCAAAAGTAAACACAAAAATAATAAAGTCATCCCTATACCCTTGTTAATTCACCAAAAGTTAACACCATTGCTAATGCAACAAAGTTAAGAATTATGTTGTTATGTCTTTCGGCTTTTCCCGGTTAGGGGTCGCCACAGCGGAACTCCGGTCCGCTAATGATTGGCAGTAGATTTTTATGTGCCAAGTTGCCTAGCAAGTATATGTAATTATGTATTTACATATTTATTTCTCTTTGTTTACTGGGAGAGTCCAACTTGGCAATACCCATTTTCAGCAGAGGACCAGGAATAAAATCTCAATTTGCTTATATTTAGTCCCAGTTAAACACAGAGTAGTTACATTTCTAGTTACATTTATAGACATACAGTAGTGATACATACCTTACTTAATACAATTATATGTTTTAAGATTGTATGGAGCTAGAATTTACTAAAGAGAAAGCCCACTTGCAACTTACTGGATTGTATAGACAGCAGAGATCTATAAAAAATAGTTTTGTCATTTCAGTGGCAACTTGAGAGTATTTTGTTTAAGAAGAGTATTTGGAGAGTGTTGTACAGTGAGCACAACATTTTAAACTGGTGATGAGGATGTGCAGGACCAGGATTGGTTAAGATGTTGTTTAAGCAGTGGTTTGAAATTATTGTTTGTTGTAGAGATTTATTTGTGTGGAGATGCAATTCCAGAGTTTAGCGATGGATTGTGAGTAGAGAAAATATAGTGACATACATCATCACTATATCCACAATCCCTTGTGAAGTCAGCAGGAAATGCAATTATATTAATACCTTGCATTAAAGCTGCAAGTCTGTCTATAGACTGGAGCTGTACGTAATGTCTCTAATGTAATTACATTTGTTCAAACTGCTGAGCTCTAATAGATTTCTTAAATGTAGTTAAATTATCAAGTGTCTTGATGTTCTCTGGAATGTCATTCCACACCACAGGTGCTAAGTTGGAGAAAACACTTTCAAATATGGCAACTGTGAATAGTGGTGTTTGCAGCTGAATAGAGTCAGCATTCCTGAGAGCATATTGTTGGTTTATGAATTTGAGCTTGTTAGGAGTAGAGCACAATATATTTTAGTACAAAGGTAAATGTGTTGATCTTGATGTTACAGGAAGCCATTTGTTTGCATTCTGAGTAGCACAGTGGTGTTCTGGGAAGTCAGCTAGGTTGATGAATTGGAGGATTTTTTTTTCTCAGTGGTTTGATTGAGAACATCATTTTGAGCTGGAAGAAGAGCAGATATTGTGAGACAGAATTCCAGTCTGGGAAGAAGGACAGTAATGGCAATAGACCTCATGGCTTCAGTAGTAAACAAGATGGATATTTTGTATGATAGTTTCAGTTGTAATTTGTTAAATATAGCTTCAGCGAGTGCAAGGAAGGAAAGGTTTGGATCTAAGGTAGTATGTGTATATGAATACTGAGAAGTCATGGGAAGGAGTGATCTGTGGAGGCCACTGATATTTTGTTTTTTATCATAACTAATAGCATCAATTTTTTGTAGTAACTTTAGTATTATTTATCCAGTCCCATGCAACCTTAAAGTCTTTTTGGAGGTCCCTGTTTAGAGATGACATGTGTTTACTAGAAATGATCAACCCAATATCATTAGTATATGGGATACATTTTATCTTTGTAAGATCCCATGGAAGATTATTTAGAAAAAGTGAGAATAAAAAACACAGTAATATTTAAACATTTTTCCTGGAGTTATCTGGTGTTCTTTCCAGCTTTGTCCATATATCCTGAGAAGAGTAATTTTTGAGGCATGGCAGTCATTCCCCCAACACACACAAACCAGCCACCACTGCTACCACGGATATACTGCATTCCTCATAAACTGTCCCTGATTTTACAGAGCACCTGTAATGCCTCTTACTCCTGCCCTGTCCTTTGTGGACCATTACAGCTGGTCAGTAACTCCTGACATTAGAGTTTGATATGGATAGCCCACCTGTCTTTCTATTAAATCTCTGTTAGTACTCAGGACTAATGCACTAAGCTGTTAAAGAGTTGCTTCCTGCTATTGGGGTACAGAAATCCAATTATTCAGGTTTTTAATTTTTTTAGATTTCTATTAATGTGTCTTTCTTTCTTTCTTGCTTCATTTATATTCATATTTACAGTTTTTTAACTAGGTATACGGCTGCTGACCCTTTTTAGTCATGACTCATGGTAAATACATAGTTAACGAAAGAATGAAATAATTAGCAGCTGTGACAATGAAACATTATTAAGTACATCAATAACTGAAGGTAGCTCTATATATATATATATATATATATATATATATATATATATATATATATATATAAATATATATATATATATATAGTTAACAAATCAACAAATACTGAGCAGCAATGCTGGACATGATTAAATACATTAACAGCCCAAAACAGTAATACATTAACACAAAATAGCTTATTAATAATTAAATATGTAATTAGGTATTTAAATTACAGTCTGCTTCTCTACTTAAGTGTTCTATAACAACATCTTTTAAAGATTTTAATGTCTGATTATATTTTACTTCACTGTGAAGGTTGTTCCATATGGCTTGGCCCATATTTTAAAAGGCTCTTTCACCTATTATGTTGTTGAACCTTGGTCTAGGAACTGATAGACTTTCATCCTATCTGGGTTAATTGACCTCTCTAGTTGAAAGTAGTCTTTTTACTGGAGGACAGTAAGCATTTTCAAGAATCCTACAGATAACTGTAGCTTGGAGAGATGTACCTATTTTTGTAATTGGTAACAGTACATGTGTTTTAGCAGGTAGCGACAGTACATGTACCATCTGTCAGCAAAGTAAATTTGTATATTTTGTTTTCAGTGGCAGCATGTAGTTTTGGAGTCTTTTAGGCTGAGTGAAGGAAGCGCAATAGGAAACCATATGTCAGTTTTGGTATAAGTGTGCTTTTGGCAGGTGAAATATGGTAAAACTTTTTCAATTGGTTTAGAACCTTAGTGGTGATATTTTTAGTATGGAGAGAGAAACTGACGGTGGAGTATAGTGGAAGGTCAAGGTATTTTTGTTGTGTGGCGTTGTGTGAGGTATTTTCTTTATCATGTTTTAGAAGAGTGCAGGTTGGCAGGGAGCTAGTTTCCTGGCTGTAGAAAAAGCACCACATTAGCGTGAGACAAATTCAGCAAGAATTTGTTGTTATATATCCAGTCAGTTAAGTTTGTGAAACTTGTCTGCAGTATGTGCTGTAAGGACTGATGAGTTTACCTAGATTCCACCATTAGAATGGTGTCTACACTGCACACATAACCAGTTTAAGGATTTGGAGCCCTGTGAAGATGTCATTAATAAATATGGCAAAGAGAAGGCTCCTTAGAAAGGAGTTCTTAGTGTATAGTATTTGCTAAACCCATTGTTCAATTCAATTCTTAAGTATCTTATGAAAACATTAGTGTCCTTGGTGCCAAATCATCTCATACATCTTGCATCCTTTGAACTGCATAACCTGTAGTTCTATTAACTTTTTAAGTGATAAAAGTAATGTTAAATAATTGTCCCTGATGATTAGTGTGCCTCCAGCCATACATTTTTTTTATGCAGCAAACCCTCCTGTTGTTGCTCTATTAACATTTTAAGTATTTAAAGTGCCTACTAACAATATGCTGAACATTTCATGGTGTCTAATGATCCCACCTAGCATTGCAGGATTGGCTTACTATTTGATGGGAGTTTTTACAGGTATGGCAGACACCACAGACTTAAACAGAAGCACACACACACACACACACACACACACACACACACACACACACACACACACACACACAAACACACACATGCACAGTGTCTCTCTCTCACACACACACACACACACACACACACACACACACACACACACACACACACACACACACACACACACACTGTGAAGGTTGTTCCATACGGCTTGGCCCATATTTTAAAAGGCTCTTTCACCTATTATGTTGTTGAACCTTGGTCTAGGAACTGATAGACTTTCATCCTATCTGGGTTAATTGACCTCTCTAGTTGCACACACTCACAGACACACACATAACACTCACACTCACTCATACAGAAAGACACAGACACATTCATGCATACATGAGCACACACACATGCACACATACACACCTAACCTACTTACTCCCTAATGGTTCTGTATCACTTCATCGAAGTTTACTTACCTCAAATGGCTATTCAACGAACAGACGTCATCAAACAACCCTTCACTGAACATTCACATCAGTGAACGTTTTTCCCAGGGAAGGAAGTCATTTTGCCAACATACAGAAATTTGCCCATTTCCCCACATTAGTGCAGTTTCAGAATTTTTATATATGTGGGGAGGGGGGCATAGCCCCCAATTTTGGTGGGTTTGATGTACTGTGGCATGTGTGTAGGTAGGTATGGTGGTCAAGTGATTCCTTACCGTGAGAAGAACATTTGCTGATGTACAGTAAACATTCGATTAAAGGGCATTCAATGATAGTTCAAGGAATAGCAATTTGAGGTACGTAAATTTCGATGAAATGATATAGACCCCCTCCATAATTAACCCCTCCTACTGATACTACCTACACTCACACTCACCTGAAACCACCCATCCTTTTCAATTTGCAGCCACAAAAATACACAAATGTGTACATGTGCATATGTGTGTGCAGCCAGAAACAAACACACACACACACACACACACACACACACACACACACACACACACACATACACAACTACCTTTCTGTTAAACTTACCTTTCCATTAACTTCCCAGCACCTACCTTTCACCCATTGAAATGAACGAGTGAAAGAAATGATTGGCTAAGTTAATTAAATGAACTGGCTGAGATACCTTACACAACCAAGTGAGTCTCTGAATATTTCAGCTGTATAATTCCTTACAGCAGACATTTCCAGGAGAAATCACTTTGCCAATAAGAAAAGGCTGTTCCCCCTGAATACCTCATAAACATGTAGCTCTGCCAGTGAGACAGGTCACTAACGTGACTCTAGAGACTGCATAGATTAATTGCAGGGGTCCTGTATCTGAATCAGAATGGGCTGCTGCCAGTGGGAAGATGGCCAGTTAAGGGCTTACTTCAGACAGCAGCTAAATCCTAGGGTTAGTCCAATAATTGAAAATGCACTTATAAGGAGTGCAATTCTGAATTCTAGAATGCCAGTGGTCTACTCAACTAAACTTGCCCATTTCAGCCATTTATTCATCATTTTGTGTGTGTGCGTGGGGGGGGGGGGGTCAAGTGCTGCTTTATTAGGCTAGGCATAATCGCTTTTTTTCAAGATTTTACTCAATTTTCTGATTTTAATTCTTCATCTATAAAGGAATTTATCTGCTGTATACTTTAAGAAGTTTCATATTGTAGTTTATTTTTGTTGGTGGACCATCAGAGTGGTTTATTTTTAGATTTTCCACTGTATTTTGATCTGGTTGGGATAGGCATTTGTATACATTTATCTAAGCTAGACACAGAAATCAACATCTGGAGCAATGCTGGTATGAGTGAATTTTAAAACTTCATCATAATATTTGAGGAGATTAATGCATTAAAAAAATTGAATTCAGCCTTTGGTTTCAGTTGACTTAGAGGTATGTAAGGTGAAGGAAACTAATTTATGATCTGACTTAATCAGGGAAAGAGATACCAGGGGAATAGTACATGAAAAAGCCACATTCACAGGGACTAGGTCAAGAATCCCTTATATTTACTTACTTTTCCCATGCCCTCCCCTGTGATTACAACTTTTATTTTGATTTGAAATATTTGATTACAGTGATACTACATCCATACCTCTCAACCTCTTAGAGCAAAAAATCTGCACAAAAAACATAAATAAAAGTGGGACAAAGGCCCATAAATGGGGACAATTTTAAATATTGCTCTTGCAAACTTAGAAAGTTGATAGAACAGCAGCATAACTTTTCTGAAGGGCATGAAGTCTGAAATTGAAATGTCTGTCATTATTTTCTAACTTTAATCTTTAATGATTTGCCACTAATTTGCCAAAAAAACACAATTTTATGAAAAATGGACTAAAAATATGAGGCAAAAATCTCAACCTTCTGTGAAAATCTGTACAGTTGAGAGGTATGACTACATCCTCCACATTTAACTATTAGATCCTACCTCTCCTATATTCTTTACACCATTGGTTTAGCTCCTAACTTACTGACCTGTCTCTAAAAATACACCCACTCCACCCAGCACATCTCATCACTTGAATTATCCCAGCCCCATTTCCCTGCACCACTTCCATCAACTACTGTCCCTCTTCCTGTCCTTAGTCTGTTCATCAGAACTCCTCCCTTACATCATGACACATAAAATATGTTACTTCCCTTACATTATAACATATGTTACCAACCCATTCAACATAAGGCATGTTACCTACCCATACAACATAAAACATGTTGCAAACCCATACAATATAAGACATATGACCTACCCATACAACATAAAACATGTTACAAACCCATACAATATAAGACATATTACCTACCCATACAATAAAAGACATATTGCCTACCCATACAACATAAGACATATTACCTACCCATACAACATTTAATATTTTACAAACCCAAACAATATAAGACATATTACCTACCCATACAATATACGGCATATTGCCTACCCATGCAACATAAAACATATTACAAACCCATACAATATAAGACATATTACCTACCCATACAACATCAGACATGTTACCTACCCATTCAACATAAAACATCTCACCCATACATATAAGACAAGACTTATAACCTACCCTTACAACATAAAACATTTTAACAACCATAAAATATAAGACATATTACCTACCCATGCAACACAAAACATGTTACCTGCCCATATAACATAAACATGTTATCTACCCATACAACATAAGACATGTTACCTAACTATACAACACAAAACATGTAACTGTTAAATAAATTTAGTACATTTTTATAAATAAATATAAATTTATAGACACAGGAGGCTTAGTTTTAAAGAATTTATTTACTGTGCACACAGGAGAGGGAACCCTGTACTAATACAAAATTTTATTTAACTAAATACAGGAAGTTATCAAGTTTATATTGGTTTAACATTTAAGTTGTTTTTACCTTGTTGACGTTTTAGATCACAGGGTAATTACATCATTTAGTTTTACAGTTGTTTTTATGATTAATATGCTAGTTAAGCATATTTTTTAAAAGTTTTTTGTTTGTTAGAAACAGTCTTTTTGACCATTTGGTCAAGCACAATGTCTTTATGTAAAGTATCTTTTTTTTTTAAGGTCTGTTACCAGCTCGAACATAATGGAAGATTTAGTCTTACAATAGCAGATTTAGTCTTTTTGATTTACTTCTCTGTCTACTGTTTTATCTTTGTCTCCGGTTATGTTTTTATTTTTTAAGGACAGATTTAGCAACCAGAAAAACATTTATTTCGCACATTTAGTTTTTCCTGACCCAGCAGTTTATTATTTTAACAAAAGCAAAACACATGAAGCAGGCTGAGCTGGCATGCTAGGGTCAGGAGGTCACAGCACACTGCAGTTTTAGAAGCTTTTGAATTTACACATGAATTTATTCCGTTTGTTATATGATTTAATAGAATAAAATGCATTATAAACTACTTTGCTTTTTAGGACTAATATTTTATGCATTTAAAAACATATTTCTCTAACATTTCCTTTTTTTTTAATATGTTTTATTTTATTTGAAGTATGCATATTGTTATTTTATTTTTTAACCTTTTTTATTTAGGATTTTTAGTTAGGTGAGTTATTTATTTTATACTTTAGAAAAAATGTTATTTGAGATTAGTTTTTTAATCTCAATATTTTGGTACATGGTTTTAGTAACAGATACATTAATAAAATTTTTGATAAATTTTTTTATGCAGGGAATTTTACAACAAATACATGCTTTTATTAGGAGTAAACCCACACAGATGGCAATTAAAATATTTATTAGGATGGAACCTTACCCCCCAAATAGTTTTTGGAAAAAGTTTGTTAGTGGGTTTGGGCCTGGTTTAGTTATGGCTGATATTTGTTGAATTACCTTTAGGTGGTTGTTGATTTTATGACGATTGTTAGGTTGAAGTTAAGAGCCATTTGTTTTTGTTGCACTACAGTTTGCATTGTATTTAGTTTATTAGTTATTAATTTGAGGGCGGAAAAAGTTGTATTACTTATTACTTTGAGAAGTTTTGATAGTTATTTTAATTTTTAGATTGATTTGGCTGCTTTATATTTTGGAAGTATTTTTGCTTAAGATATTACATTGTTACTTAAGTTTATAACCTACCCATATAACATAACACTTATTACCTACCCATACAAAATAAGGCATGTTACCTACCATACAACATAAAACATGTTAGCTACTCATACAACATGTGACATATTACTTACACGTGCAATAAAAAATAGGTTACCTACCCATATAATGAAAAACATGGTACCTACCCATACAACATAAAACATGTCACCTGGCCATACAGCATATAACATATTAGTTACCCATACAACATAAAACATGTTACCTAGCCATACAACATTTAATGCTTGGTTTCACACTCACCTTACTCACACTGTCCTCTTCATATCATGTTCATCTTCCCTCCAGTTTTTGTCTATTACTCCATAATAATATTACTGTCAACATCCACTACATATCACAGAACCTCTATAACAACTCCTATATAGACTTCTTTAAATGCCCACTTATTGCAGCTTCACCCAGCCATGCCAAAAATCACCTAAGAATCTGAATAAAACATACATCACTATTTCCCTCCACTCTCTCACCTACATACTCTGTGCAAAACTCAGTCTACACAGAAATTCTAATTGCTCAATAACAGAAGCATACGTAATAAAACAACTGACCTTCAGGCATGGCTAAATACCCAAACCCCTGATACCCTAGCTATCTCTGCAATTTGGCTAATGAGGAAATCACCCTGCAATGTAACAACATATATCAACTAAAGAGAAATGCGAAAAAGTAGTTGTGTCTTTCGGCTTTTCCCAGTTAGGGGTCGCCACAGTGGAACTCCGGTCCGCTAATGATTGGTAGTTGATTTTTACACGCCGTGTTACCAGCCCTGATGCACAACCTTCAACGAAGGTACGCCCATTCACGCATGTCTCCACGCAGAAGATGCTCTAGCGAAAAAGTAATAAAAGTAAAAGGTGTAACTGTGAAGTATTCTAACATCTTCCAACTCTTTGTCTCTCTCTCTCTCTCCCTTTTTACCCAAGTACTCTTCATCCGTCAGTAATGTCAAGAAGCTCATCTCTCTCCTCAGACTAAATGACAGGCAAAGACTCTGTATCATAATTGGATATACCCCTCCTAGGTATAGCATAAACACATTGAGACATTTTTTCTCTACTGCACTACATCAAATTTTCACCCTGCAACAATAATTCTGGTTGACTTAAATATAGATTGGTTCTCTTACTCACCTCTGACTCTCCCTCATTGTAAATTAAATTATACGGTTACTTACAACTCATTCATATCCCAACCAGACTTAAGACGTCAAACAGGAAAAAAATCAACAATTGACGGTTTTCTATCAAACAGACCTGACAACATTTCATCTTAAGGCACCTTATAAGATGCATTTAGTGATCATCTACCTATTTTTCCCCTTAGACACACATCTCCTCATCCCAAGAAATACATTTTGAATAGGTACAGTATCTAAAAACTTTAATAAAGAAACATAATAAACTTTCTTACTACTGTAAACTCGAGTCATCTCAAAATCATTTCCCTAGATGATTAAGGCCACATCTTTAATACCATCTTCTTCAATGTTCTAAACAAACTGGCATCCATACAAAGAAAGAGGTTCAAACAAATACCACCTCCTGGCTGTCTGAAACAACCAAAAAAATAATGCAGGATAGGGATAAGGCATAGAAAAGATGGCAAGTTAACAGAATGCATGAACATTTCCAAAACTTCAGACACTTTTGCTACCAAACCAAAATAAAAGTTAAAAATGATAAAATAAATCACTATTTTAACAAAGCAATCACCAAAAAAATATTACTTTTTAGAACTCCGTCAAAAACATTTTGTCCCAGGAGGAATAAAAAAGCCCAATCCATACCCAGGCATGCAGCAAGACAATATCATTGCATTATTTAAATTTCACTTCATTGACACTATAAAATCACTACTTAAATTCCCTCCAGTATAGCTCTTTTGAGTGTGTACTTTGGGAGTTTCTTGCGCTTTTACAAAAATGAAGTTATCACCTTACAGTTCAAATGAATACTCATACCTTTGGAGCATAAGTATTACTAGAAAACTGTAACTGGTAAACTGTTCAGGATAAATTAATATTTACATTAATGGCATTCATTCAGTTCCTTGCTTTAAACTGGATTTTGTAAGCCAAAATAAAGGCAGTGAATATTAATTTTATAATAATGTATAAACAGCTTATGATATCTGAGTAACCATTCAAGCAAGACATACTGCCTATAGGATTTTCTTCATACAGCTGTGAGCTTTCCCATGAGGCTAGGCTGTTCTGTCTGTGTTACATGAATGTTGAGTTATTTAGAGAAATATGAAAACTATTAAAATACAAATAAAAATATATAAATAACATCCAATATCTCTTTAGCTGCTTTAGACAGAGATCAGTATCAATATGATTGTGTTTGCCATCTGTTGGAGCTTTGTATATAGCATGGTTTTGGAATTATTAATGCAAATATGAGCAAGAAATATTTGACTCCAAGAGGTCATTAGTAGGAGGTAACTGCAGAAATGCCTGGAGGTGCACTTGGCTTTAGTGAATTAACATGAATACTAACCAATCACCCCTGCTTAACTTCCAAGGCAGTAGCAATCATAACACTTTCTCCATCAACACTACATAACATCTATCATTAAAAAGCATTTCCTAAGACTACAACCTCCCACCCCAGCTACAGATAACTTATCCTCTGTCTCCATACGCATTTACAGATCGATCCAACATTCTTATGTCTCCTACCTATGAAAGAACTCATTTATCCTATCCCTGTGCAAAGGAGGAAACACAACTGATCTTTCAAATTATTGACCCATAGCCATACTTTCTAACTATAAAAAAAAAAAAATCATTAAAAAATGTATCTATTCTCAACTCCTCAAATACATTCTTCCCGGTAACTTCCTTTCCTCTAATTAGCATGGCTTTAGTCCAAACCACAGTACAATTATTGCACTAACAAACTTCTGTAACAGCATCAGTCACAGTCATAATACAAGTAGCATTGCATCTGCTGTTTTCTTGGACCTATCTTAAAGCCTTTGAAAACTCTCTCTCATGTCAGTCTGCTCCATCAGCTATTGATCTGTCTTACTCTGACCTCTCCTGGTTCCACAGCTACTTATCTGACAGATCCCAAGTTGTAAAATGGCATTCTAGCCTCTCTACCTTTTTACTGGTGTTTGTTGGTGTTCCCCAAAGCTCCATACTAGGATGACTACTGTTTAATATATTTATCAATAATTTGCACACTGACTCAAAACACACCAAAACTAGTGTAATACTTTGGTAATGCAACCCTTATCACTTTTGCCCCAAATCACATTTTTTTCCAACAGCTTACACAAGCTCCGTTCCCATCCAGAGAAAACTGTGTATCAAAATCAGACCTAATACTAAACCAAAAAAGGTAATTTGCAGTGCTAAACTACTAGGAGTTGTAGTAGACAATGCCCTGACATTCAACTTCCCCACCCAACAAGAAATGTAAAAGTCACATGAGAAGTTAGGTCTCCTATATACAGCCAAACAATACCCGACTGAAAGCATAGGATAGCGTTACCATCCATGTACCTGCTGCTTATACCTCTGTATGCCTCTACTATTTTCATCAGTCTCCAGTTTACCCTGAAAAATAAACGAGAGCACTGTTACAAAAAAAAAATAATTCCAGCAAGGCATCTTTTACACATCATTGTATTGCCTTCTGGCACATGAAATGGCTTGAGTTATCTCATTTCCTCACCCACTCTAAACTTCCACCTGTTTATAGATTAGTCTTTCACCCTGAAACATGCCCTGCCATAAGTGATGTATTACAGCTCCACTCCACTCCACCAGCATAGCTCTCTGCTCTACCAAGAAACATCTCTTGTCAGTTCACAAGGCTCACAACAAAGCAGGACATTTCCTTTACTCAAACTGTCCAGTAAAATCATGGAACTCAATTCTCCTTCCAATCAGATTCCTCAAAAATGCACATATCTTCAAAGATAAATTGCAACTGTTCCTGACTGACCCCTGATTATGCCTCAGCTATTCCAAGGCTAAATTATTCCTAAACTATCTCTCCTGTGTAAGCCTACATGTCAGTGACTTTCTCTGCTCTCACATTTTTCTGTCTTTGATTCTTCATATGACAAAATGCATATAATTATATCTGACCTAATATACTACTACTTAACAGCACCCAATGTTTTTATGCTGTTGTAAAATATACTTATTTCCTAATTGTCTGCTCTTTTCAGCTTCATTTTGTATGTAATGCTGCTAAAATTACCTGTGTTTCTTGAGAATTCCATACATTGAGTAAGTATTGCTGTATATTTTTCTTGTGGAAGTTTGTATGGAATGCTGCTAAATGTTACCTGAGTATTTGGCATGTTGTATGCATACTACTGTAAATAGTTCCCATGAAGCTTTGTATGGAATGCTGCTAAATGTTACCTGAGTATTTGGCATGTTGTATGCATACTACTGTAAATAGTTCCCATGAAGCTTTGTTTGGAATGCTGCTAAATGTTACCTGAGTATTTGGCATGTTGTATACATACTACTGTAAATAGTTCCCATGAAGCTTTGTATGGAATGCTGCTAAATGTTACCTGAGTATTTGGCATGTTGTATGCATACTACTGTAAATAGTTCCCATGAAGCTTTGTTTGGAATGCTGCTAAATGTTACCTGAGTATTTGGCATGTTGTATACATACTACTGTAAATAGTTCCCATGAAGCTTTGTATGGAATGCTGCTAAATGTTACCTGAGTATTTGGCATGTTGTATGCATACTACTGTAAATAGTTCCCATGAAGCTTTGTTTGGAATGCTGCTAAATGTTACCTGAGTATTTGGCATGTTGTATACATACTACTGTAAATAGTTGCCATGAAGCTTTGTATGGAATGCTGCTAAATGTTACCTGAGTATTTGGCATGTTGTATACATACTACTGTAAATAGTTCCCATGAAGCTTTGTATGGAATGCTGCTAAATGTTACCTGAGTGTTTGGCATGTTGTATACATACTACTGTAAATAGTTCCTATGAAGCTTTGTATGGAATGCTGCTAAATGTTACTGAGTATTTGACATGTTGTATAAGTACTACTGTTAGAATTTCTTGTGGAGTTTTAATCCTTGGGCTTCTACTGAAAAGGGGCTTGTTTGCCCAGTCAGACTTCAATGGTAATGAAATGGAATACATAAATAACTAAATACACACACACATACATAATAAATTTATAAATAAGAATATTATTTCCTTTAGTGGGTTTGTTAAAAATCTGATCCAGGAATACTTGTTTATTAAACCTAATAATGTCTGAGGATATACTACATTGGGGGTATAGATACTCCAGTTTATTTTGGGAAGTTTACTTCTCCTAAAATGATGGAGTTTATGTTTATAATGAGTTCATGAAGTATATTTAAGAAGTTTGCATGATGTTTAGTGGACAAAGAAGGTATCCTACAACAGGTTATGAACTCATTGCTTATCCTGTTTAGTGTGATTTGAATCTCAAATGAGTTCCATTTGTGGATCTCCAGGAGCTTGTCTAGATGTGACATAGTCAGTAACAAACATGGGTTGTTAGATTCAGATTATGTTTTTTCTCTGTATTTGTGCTTTTCTCTCCCTGTCCTGCTTCCTTGTTTTCATTCCCATGTTATATTTGTTTTGATTCTCTGTTTTTATTTTAAAGTTATATGCATCAGCATCCATACCATCACCCTTGAGACCACCAAACATCTTGTCCCAATAGTGGCTACTATACCACTGTTAATAACATCGGAATCAGTGACGCCCCAGCTGCTTCTGCCAACTCCACACCCCCAACAAAACCAGCAGTGGGCATTGCCACTGGGCCTGCTCAAGAAGATTTTGCAATGCCACCAGCGTGAAGCTTTTACCCTGGAGGTGACACATATTTCATCCAAATGCTGACTAAAGAAACAATGGCGGTCACTATTGACAGATGTCTCAGATGTTTTTACTGGATAACCTGAGGCCCTTCTCTGGTGACTCATGAATTCATGTCCCTGCTTCAACCTTGCATTAACATCAAAGCCAAGGCCAAGTGGTGAGGAAGGCCAGGATAGGAAATAAATTCCCACTGTGCCATGGCTGGCAGGAAGTGCAGATGTGCACCTCACCCTATGCCCAATCCCAGTGTACCCTTCACTTTTGCATCTCTGCTCGGCCTTGTCCATTGTCCATTCCTTTCTGTCACCATTGTCTTTCCACTGTTTGTATGTCTTCTTCCCCATCATTGAATGTGTGAGTACCTTACCTGTCAGTCTTGTCTGTCTTCTATGTTTGTTTGTATGCTTCTACTATGTACTCTAACTCTAGTCCCTTCCCTTTAATTTGATTACTATCTTACCTGATTTAATCTCTATTCACTTTTACAAAATGGGCATCTGATCTTCCCACCAAAACTTCCCTATTTTCCCACTTTATGCACTTCCATATGCTTCTGCCCTTTTCCCCCGTTTCCTATTTTCATCCTTTAATTTGGTCAGAAACAAGATCAGTACACAAGCTTCATGCAAGCTATTTTTTTCTTTTGATTCAAAGACTGGTATTCCTGTGATTAGTTGTGGAGTTTTAATTGCTCTGAATGACCACTTAGACAATTTAATGGCAATGGTCACTAAGACAGTTTGGTAATACTCAAGGAGTAGCATTTATAAATTCTAAATCGAATGATGTACTGTTTACAATGATTAGTTTTGCTCTATTGTGCTGGGAAGTTCATGTAGTACCAAGAGCCTATGTATTTGCATGACTGCAGGGGATAAGATGTTCGGGTTAAAGTCACATGGTAAGATAGTGTGCTTGGGATTGTAGTAGGATACATTGGATAGCATGCTTGGGATTGCAGTAGGATACATTGGATAGCATGTTTGGGATTGCAGTAGGATACATTCGAGAGCATGCTTGGGATTGCAGTAGGATACATTAGGTAGCATGCTTGGGATTGCAGTAGGATACATTGGATAGCATGTTTGGGATTGCAGTAGTATACATTGGATAGCATGCTTGGGATTGCAGTAGGATACATTCGAGAGCATGCTTGGTATTGCAGTAGGATACATTGGATAGCCTGCTTGGGATTGCAGTATGATACATTGGTTAGTAAGCTTGGGATTGCAGTAGGATACATTGGATAGCATGCTTGGGATTGCAGTAGGATACATTGGATAGCATGCTTGGGATTGCAGTAGGATACATTTGAGAGGATGCTTGGGATTGCAGTAGTATACATTGGATAGCATGCTTGAGATTGCAGTAGGATGCTTGGGATTACAGTACGATACTTTGGATAGCATGCTTGGGATTGTAGTAGGATACATTGGATAGCATGCTTGAGATTGCAGTAGGATGCTTGGGATTACAGTACGATACTTTGCATAGCATGCTTGGGATTGTAGTAGGATACATTGAATAGCATGCTTGGGATTGCAGTAGGATACGCTGGATAGCGTGCGTGGGATTGCAGTAGGACTTATTGTTTTGAGCACTTGTTAAAACATAGCAAGTCATGACGGAGTTGGGAAATAAGTGATACTGATATGGACGTGTGGCTTTACTTAGCATACGGTGTGCTTTTAACTAATTTGGGGCACTGTCTTCCTCAGGGATTGTCTGTTCTTTTTGCTTTGCTTTGATGGGGAACTGACTGCATATATAAAGCATTATCACTTCTACATTTCTTAGCTTAAGAAATTCAAAGGACTGATAAAAGAATAACTAGCATAAGCAGAATAGTAAGAAAAAATATGCTATGACATGAAAGTAACAGCCCAGGAGTATGCAGCTGGGATGTTAATGGTTCTTATTTATATTTATTAGAATAACCTTCAGACATAATGATGGGACCTAAAATGGTTTGCATGAAAGGCAAATGACTGCAACTGTATAGTGTAGTTACCAAGTACAAGGCAAAAACACAATTATGTGCAACAGACATGGAGACAGCCATATGGGGAAGGTAACAGAAGGTGTTGGGGGGCTGATGTCTGCACCTGTAATGGAGACTGATGATCTGACTGCTTCAGTGAATGAGAAAAATTAAAGCAAAATATCCAAAGCTGAGGTACATGTCTCAAAAGGTACTGGAGTTCTTTTTTTGAAGTTACTTCAGGAGGTGAAATAGCTGGTGGCTATAAGCCTGAATCAGAGAACATTGTTGAAAAATACTACACCTTGAATAATGGTTAGTGGGGTGAATATGGCAGATCACAAACAGAAAGCTAACAGGCACAACTACTGCATTTCACCTTACAGCACTTGAAGGAGGTAACAAAGGAGGTTTCTGTCTCTAAAGGGTAGAGGGAGGCTGTATGCTGGGAAAAGGGGCTATTTTGTATCCCTGAAAAAGAGCTACCTGGAGAAAGAATATAGGGGCTGGTATTTCCAAGGTGATACTATAGGGAAATTAGGACTCTCTCTCGGCTTTTCCCGGTTAGGAGTCACCACAGCAGATCACCTTAGGACTATCGCTCATGATATTCATTTCTCAAGCCACTCAAGAATAAATGATTAACAAAGAATTTTTCCTGGCTTGGCATTGCATAATACTTGACATAGCACTGCAACTCATGTGAGCAGTATAAAAGTATTGACCAGTCATGATATAAAGTTGAATCTACTTTGTTGCTGTTACCTGACATTGAGCCATCTCAGATGCAAATATGGATATGCAGGGCCTCTTAATGTCTCAAGCACCACAGTTAACAAATATATCTTGGGGGAAGGGGTGTAGGTTGTGCTACTTGCTACTCAAAATTGTTGGCTTAGTTCTCGATTGAGGGAAAAAAAAGGTAGCAAATGTCCTGTTGGAAATTTTCATCACTGTATTTTTTTCTTCCAGAAAATATTAATGGACAGAAGAGCTAATTTCATATCAGATCTGATGACTTTTTGTGGAAGTATTGTAGGGTAAAACAGTTAAAACATTACCATCTTCAGACAAATTGCTTATTAGAGAGGTCTGATACTGCTGTTAAGATCATTCTGGGAGCATTCACAGACCATTTTAACTTAGAATGGGAAAATCATCTATCTCACTTGTTTTTTTTTTTTTTACATGGAAGTGCCCCAGAACGTTCAAGTCTTTCTTCATTTGAACTATTTTGTGGAGTGTGTACTACATTTTTGGATTAAGATTATGGAGCTGAAAGGAATAACAGAGGACCACCTAACATAAGCACATACACCAAAAAAATTTGTTATGACAGGATGCTAAGAGTATATAGTGGACCAAAGTTCCTGGTCATGCATGTCACTGTCCATAAGAGGCAAATGTCTCTAATTTAAATCTAGTACCCGTATGGGACATTGACATTGTGACAAAGAAATTATCAATGGGCATTTTTTAAAAACAGATCCTCAGTGGACCTCAAGTTTCTGACCTGGAAAACTGCTGTTAGTCGGTACTATACCAACTAATTCTCCCTGCAAAGTAGTCCACAGGATGATGGTAAGCTTTAGAATCAGCCATTTTGATGCCTAAATCCACAGCCTCTGTGCTATTATACAAACCCAGAGAATTAACTGTAGTTCCTATATGTGTATAGACAACCACTATATTATGTATTAATAATAAAGAATGCCAGAGAGACAAACATTTTACATCCTTTATGTCAGGCAAACAGAGTTGACCTACATTCAAGTTATCAAATTTTTGCCAAACTGCATAACTTTCTGTTAAGAGATAAATGGAAAATCCACGAGAACCCTGTAAGGATACACTAGTCAGACATTCAGTACAGAAGCCTTCAATGGGAGCATCAGTGTGAGTTATTTGTAAGGTGGCAATTTGGAATTCTGTTGCATCTTTTCACATCACAATAAACTGGTTATGCAATCCAAGCTCTGCAGTCCTAGAGGGAAGGTTGTGATAAACACCACAACATGGAGCATCTGAAAGCTTATGGATAATTACTCATACAGCAGCAGCAGAGATCCTTACAATGCCCATCATAGAGCAGTGGATGTAGGTCACCATAAAATCTCAGGTAACAAGATTACTGTTGCGGTATGGGCACTGATGTCTGCTGATCTCAATGTTTTTTCTGTTATCCTAATCATTCAGATCTGAGAGGGCATCATAGTGCCTCACCTGACTTGTTGAAAATATATATACATGTGTGTATTTGTGCATATGTTTATGTATATGTGCATATGTGTGTCTATATATGCATAGATAGCTATGTGTATGTGTGTGTTGGGATGTACAAAAATAAAAATGAAAAAGATCCAAAACATATAAAGAAAAGGAGTACAGAGCAATGTTCCACATACTGGACTATGCCCCCCAACCTAACTGTTGGAACAAGAGTTCCCTACTAGAACATACCTTTCAACTGTCCATATTTTTGCAGAACACCTAGATTCTGGTCTCAAGTTTTTGGACTGTTCCACATAAAATTTATGGTTTTATGGCAAAATATTGAGGACTGAAGTCAGTAAATAATTATATATATTTGAACTTCAGCTTTCATGTTCCATAGAAAATGCATACTAATGCAAAGCATATTATTCTAGCAACTTTTAAAGTTTATATGAGTCTTCTTCTTCTTCTTCTTTCAGCTGATCCCGTCAGGGGTCACCACAGCAGATCAACTGTTTCCATTTCTTCCTGTCCTCTGCATCTTGCTCTGTCACACCAACCGCCTGCATGTCCTCTCTCACCACATCCATAAACCTTATGTTAGGCCTTCCTCTTTTCTTGTTACGTGGCAGCTTCATCCATAGCATCTTTTTCCCAATATACTCTGCATCCCTCCTCAGCACATGTCCAAACCAATGTAATCCTGCCTCTCTGGCTTTGTCTCCAAACCTTCCAACCTGGGCTGACCCTTTAATATACTTATTCCTAATCCTGTCCATCCTCGACACACCCAGTGCAAATCTTAACATCTTCAGCTCTGCCACGTCAAGCTCTGACTCCTGCCTTTTTGTCAGTGCCACTGTCTCCAACCCGTATAACATAGCTGGTCTCACTACCCTCTTGTAGACCGTCCCTTTCACTCTTACTGGTACTCGTCTGTCACAAATCACTCCTGACACTCTTCTCCACCAACTCCATCCTGCCTGTACTGTCTTCTTCACCTCTCTTCCACACTCACCATTACTCTACGTTTATATGAGTAATATTTAAAATGTATCCCTGATTTTTATCCTTTGTTCTCCCCAAGGTTTGAGAGGTTGGCAAAATAGTTAAGGTGTTTACGTTACAGACACAAGTTCAGGGTTTGATTCTCACATGGAATAATTGACTTAGCTTAAAATAGCCCACAAGAGCAGCTAGCCTTGTACTAATCTATGACTTTTGGCTTTGTTCATATTTCTTTTGATTGTATATATATATATATATATATATATATATATATATATATATATATATATATATATATATATATACAGGTATATTATTATACCGTTACCATATGCAGATAGATCCTCAAGGATTTTGTAAAAATGTAATAGATTAGAATTTGTAGACTTATAGACAAAGAACAAGGAAATATATGCTGCTCACCATGCTATACTGATTGTCATTTTAAAAAGAACAAATACATGGTGTGAACTTCCCCACTTTTAGCCATGCATCACAACAAAGTTTTGGAATGAACAAACAGTCCAGCTCAAAGGGGTTACCTATGAAGTTCCTAAAGTCAGATCAAAAGGGGCAAGTTTTTACTGGAGTACTTTCCATGGAAAATGACTTAATACTGAGTGGCAGCAGTGATCATACCACTCAAAAAACTAGTGTTACAGGGAGTTCTCACAGCTGTAATTCCTTAGTACTGCTTGATAAAAATAAATAAACAGATAAAACAGGGCAACCTTAACTGTTTTAGTATAGTAAGATGCAGGAGTCTAACTCAGCATAAATGAACTTTGAGGAATGTGAAAGGAAAAAAAAGGTGTTTACTGAGCAAATTAATTTTCAGTTTACAGCCTTAATTAATACAATGATAAAAGGTCAACTGTTCTTAGATTATAGGGATCGAATATCTCCTAATGGTAGGTTTCTACCTGCAGTAGGTATGAGAAACTGTCACATTTATAAGAAAAAAAGTTTAAGAAACTTAATATAAATGGTGCAAGCAACTTAAATTGAATTGCAGCTCCACTGAGTGTATGTGCAGGATGGGAGCATGGCAGTCATTGGCCATTGCCAGATCACCCATTCCATGGGGACTATGTCACTAAGGCGTACCATAAAGGTGACACTTAGCTGGAGTACTAGGTGTTATCTAGTCATTAGATGTTATCTAATTAAGTTCAAGTCTGCAAGCCTATGCTGTAAATCTGCATTCACATATCAGGTAGCTGAATGAAAATTGGTGTGTAGAGATGCACTTCCCTTCAGAAGACAATGATGGCAGAGCTCAGAAAAGATGCACGAAGGATGTTAATTTTCTCAGTGGGAGACGGATACCATAATCGAAGAACATAAGGCTGGATTACTACCTACCACGTGACTTTCACCAGGGAAATGAAGGTAAATTGGATTCCTGGGAAAGAACAAATAAGATTTAGGCTCCTCAACTAGCCTGACAATATCCAGCTTCCTAGACCCCAGAATTACAGGGATGGTTAAGAGATGGTGTAGTGGAGACATTGTGCAAGGTCCTTGTGGTGAGCCAAAGATGCAAGTGTTCAAAGGAGTTATGAGATTTTGGACAATGTTTGTATTCCATCAGTGAAGACTTAACATATATTTCTCATATATTCTATTTCCATTGTATCCATTTAATTTATTTGGTGGTCTCTGTTTAGAGTCTGCATTTATTTTGTTATTAATAGCATGCAGTTAAAGAAAGATAACAGACAAATGATAACTGCTTCAAATGAGATGCAAAAATCAGTGGAATCATTGCGGAAATGTCATGTCATAGTAACGCACTTTCCTTCCTTATTCTGATAATGGTAATGTATGTAGTAAATTTTCTAATTGCCGTTCTTCATCTGGACACTTGGGTTTGGTAACAATATGTATGTCTTCGGCTTTTGGTCACTAAACAAATGTTCATTACTTATATGGCTTTAATTTTTTCCTTGAAGTAATAGCTTAGCCAGAAGGCAGGTTTTCTAGGGAATGTAATAATATGTCAGCAGCAAACAACAGTTAACTCAACTCTTACTTAAAATCAAGTTCAGGAATATTGAATACGTTGTTCCATATTGGATAAAGGCATGCATTTCACATCATTTAGACACTTGGTAAAATTATTCAATGTGCTTTTTTGCTACCTAATGTCAGTAAATTAAAAGAAATCATAACTATTTAAAAATAATTTTCATTTAGAAGAATAAAGCTATTTATTACTTATTCAACCAGATTCATGAAACTCCTTCTCCAGGATTCACTAATCTTCCGTGTAAGACTAAATTAGTCTTACATGGAAGAGCCAGTCTAAGAGTAAGACGGCAGCGCACCATGCATATTAATGAGGGCTCTTTGCCTCAACTCTAAAACTAACACAGAGTGTGGATGAGTGTAGGGGGCATGTCTGACTGCCGATCAGTCCAAAAATCCATGCCCCTGCAAGTTTGATACTCGGGAAATGTCTAGTTACAGGAGCGAGTCTGCTCACATGTGTACATTCTAACACTACACTCCCCCATATAATAAACCCCGTACAAATATAAAAAATAAAATAAATGTTTTTTTTTTTTCATTTGAGATATAGCTGTCCGTATTTGCGCAGGTTTGCCCATTGCTTAGCTACAGTTAGCAGTTTAGGCACCGAAGAGGATAATAGGAAAAATATATGCAAATTAAGTGAAATAGCGATAGCGTAGTGGTTAGACCCTTCGCACAAAGCGGAGGCATTCCCAGTTCGAGTCCCACCACTACACTTTTCATTTTCTGTTGGAAATCTTTATACAAAAATATTTCCTGACATGTATTATTTAAAGTTTTGTAAAAAGCATTGAAATGTTATATGCAGTAGTGAACGAATTTTAGATACATATATATATATATATATATATATATATATATATATATATATATATATATAGAAAGGTGAAATGGTTATGCATACTGATGCATGAATAACTTGTTTTAAGCAATGTAAAGCACTGCTAAGCATATTTTACCAGTACTGAGCATATTTATATTTAATTGCTCATAGCTGAGCACTGCGTTAACTAGTGCAATGTCTTTGAGCGGAGCTGCGCATCACGCAAACTAGCTCAAACAGAACATGTTTCATGTAGCTGCACATCTCGCTAACCAGCGCAACGTCGGGCAATGTTGGGCAACGTCAGGCAACGTTGAGCAACGTCGAGCAATGCTGAGCAAAGTCGGGCAAAGTTGAGCAAAGTTGGCTAAACACGGCCACACCTCCTTTACTGTACCTTAACCATTCAGGTCTGGCCAGTAGGAAAATAAAAAACAGTGACAGGGCTCAAACTCGGGATACTGTGCACTATAGTCATAGTACATAACCACTAAGCCATGACAGCATTTCATAACCATGCACTTTCAACAAACACATATCTATCAAAGGAATATTAAACATTGCTAACATCAGCTAAGCAGGTGTGCCTACAGCTGAGTTTTTTCAAAACTAGCCAATCACAAATAAGTGCGGGAAATGAGGCATATTTAAGCTCCACAGGCAGGAATACTTGCCATAACTGGTTGAAGTTCCCTTCTGCAGTCAGCATGGCCGGTGTTGGAGAAGGCACTCGATTTCGAGTGCAATGTTGGGGGATTGAGGAGACCAAAGTAATGGTTTGGCTCCTTGTCCACAATCAGGAGGAAAGACTCCTGTGGGGCCAGTACCAGAGCACCCAATACAAAATGGCGGCCTGGAACTGTCTAGTTCATGATCTCATCAGTGCCACTGGCATTCCTCGCACTGGTGAACAGGTCAGGCACCATTACTCTGACCTGATGCGATGTAAGGAGGATCAACTGGACCAGTGGATCCAGGAGGCCCGTGGGATGGAAAATGCCCCACTACTGAGTAAGTAGCCATTGTATTAAGTATTTAAGAATTGCTATTCTTGTCTATACTATGGATAGGTATGTCTCATTATCACTGCATTTACTTCACAGCTGCAGATGTCCAGGCTATGAATCAGCAAGCCCATGAAGATAGGCTGCAAAGGCTGTGTCACCAGGCAGGTTAGTAATTATTCTGCATGTACTGTTTTATAAAATAAATGAGAGAGCCTTCAAAAAAGTGTTGTAATCCAATAAATAAAGGTATAATAATACTTTGTTAATTATTCTGCATGTACTGTTATATAAAATAAATAAGAGAGCCTTCAAAAAGTGTTTTAACCCAATAAATAAAGGTGTAATAATTCTTTAATAAAGGTATAATTCTTGGAGTGCATCTGTGTGATTTTCTTTGATATGTTGTTGTACTGTTGCATTTTAGAAATAGTACTGTTGTATTAAGCAGTGTTAGTTAACCCACACGTGGGTAGGCCCATATAAAGTGGATGAAGGGAGTGCCAGTAGCTTTTATGCATATTCACAGCCCTTAACTGTTGATTCATGCCCAGCATGTACAGGTTAACCTGGCACATGAGTAGCTTGGTATTGTGTTCCCCAGAAGTGTCAGTGTGCTTCCAGAAATGTAGGGAGCTGTTAACATATAACTGATAATTTCACCTGAACAGACCTAGATAATTATATGAAAGTAGAGCTGTCAGTGTACCATCTCAGCAGTAGTGTGTGTGAGCAACTCTCAAAATATGTAGCAGTAACATCTGCATCCTGGACAGTTTGTATGTCAGATACAGCTCATGTATATAATGATCTAGCAAAATCCAATTGCACAATAGAAGGACATTGGGTAGTGTAATAATACATGTAAGGGACATATAACTACAGTTAATAGGAATGTAGTGTAAACTAGAAGGATATTTAAGTTGTTAATTGAGCTATCTTTTCCACCCTACTGCATGTGCATAAAAAATGCAATTCCACACCTCAATGGGTATGTCTACTCTCAAAACATCCGTTTGGACATATGTCCTATTGGTTTATAAATATTTGCATTCATTTCTACACATGCGCCCTGTTCAAATACCACAATATTGGTGGCCTGCTGCCATCAATTAAACCTGCATGCTGTTGTAATGTCCACTATTGTTCTATATATGCATGTGTTATGCTTGCTTTTCAACTGTTGACACTCTGGTGTGTTGGGTTAATGTGAATACTTCTGCATGCTGTTATAACTAACTGGGAATGCTGTTGACTGTTACTAACCCATATCTGTATTAAATTCTCCAAAACATAGTTCGTAGGGGAAGGCCAGTCCCAGCGGACCCACCTGTCCCACCTCAGCTGGCCATGGCACCTGGCACCAGCAGGTCCGGTGCCCAGCCTGGGACCTCCTCCTCCGTTGGCCCTGTGCCACCTTTGGGTGGAAGCGCTGCAGGGGATGGGGTTCACCCCCCATGCAAGCATGGGCAGACAAAGGCCACCTATCACCCTTTGAACGGTCCGGGCTGTGGTGCGTAGAGAGATCAAGTGTTCTGCTGCAGAACATCTACGCCAGCTTGAGGCACGAGTGGCACAACTCCTGGGTCAGCCTGCCCCTCCTACACAGCCCCCAGCACAGCCACTCTCTGGGCTGTGAAGGTGCAGTGGTGACTGCCCATGGGTGGGGATCTCAGTTCCACTGTTGCCATCTGTGGGTCATGGGCATGTAATTTCTAACATCCCTCCCCGCCAATGGTGTTCACCCACCACATGTGTCATATTCCACCCCTGTATGCGTCTTGTTTGTCTTGTCTGTTTACTTCCCCAACCTAATCTGCTCCCAAAAAAGAAATTACACCCCATACATAGCTGCCCATTTTGCACACATGTCCCCTGGACACATAAAATGTAATTTAGTTGGCATTACAACATACTTTGTTGTCCTCACCCCTCTCAGGGGTTGAAGGTTTCATATTTACCTCCAAATTTATTCCATATGTACAGCTGTTGCTGTTAAAGAAATGGGCAGCTATGGACCTTCCTTACACCCGTCCTGCACATGCTGAGCTATTTTCCCTACTGTCTTTCCCTCTTTGTGCCCCTTTTGCACCACTTTCCTATCTCCCCATTTTTCTTTTCTTTCAAAGAAATGAGCACGGGGTTAGCGGGAGTACGCACTATTAAGCAGTAGTTAGCAGATTTGCGCGAGTGTGCACTTGTTTGCGCTTAGCTAAGCATTGCTAAGCATCGCGTAAAACCATGCAAACCCACTTACAACTGCTTAAAAGTGCCTTAGTCACTCTGTATGTGAGGGCCCTTGTTCTGCTCAGCAGCAAAATAAAACACCTCTGTCAGTCTCGAACCCCGGACCTTGTACACACTACACGAAGTACCACTAAGCCACGGTAGATATGCAACAAGTTGGTGCTGAAATAAATATATCATGCATCAGAATGAGTGAATGTAAAGGAAAAATAGGAATGCCATACCACACAACATGTTCTGTGGATCTTTACCAACAGTTGTTGTGGGATTACATTACATGACTGTGATAAGAGAAGCAGCCATTCTAGCAGGAAAAAAATGTTACACCATCACCTTACAAACCCCACACAGTATCATAGCAGGACAAATACTGGCATATCTGTTTAGGGGAGAGGCCATACCTCCCAACTGTCCCTAATTTTCTGGGATGTCCCTGATTTTGAAATAAAATTTGGCTCTGTCACTCTGAATCCCTCCGAAAACTACTGACTTTGGCCAGAAAGGTGCTGAATTACACTTAATGAATAATGACAATAATTACGAGTTAACACTTCTTTTACTTCAGAAAAGGTGTATTAATTCATATGCTCTGATTCTCTCAAAGTCTCAACTTAATGACACTAATATTTTAAAGGTGTCCCTGACTTTTCTCGACTTTTCCCTGAGTCTGTTCAAATATGTACCTGAGTGTTTGAGAGGTCTGGCAGAGGCAGAAACACAGAGGCATATCAGCCTTTCTGCTGTTATACACTGTGCAAATAGCTTTGGAAGGAGTTCTAGAAGCATACCCTTATGTAGGAATACAACACTGAAATACAAAAGGATGTAGCCATGTACTGGTAGCAACCAACTGTAACAATGCCATTGCTCTAGTGCTGAAAAAGACCTGTGTGGTACACAGACAAAGAATAACAGGCTAATCTCTGTCTACCATGTGGATAGGTCCACAGTTGGGAGTTATGCAGACAGACTCCTTGCCTTGATAAACTAACATGTACACAGCAACCCTGTAAGTCCAGCAAGATAATATTCACACAATAATACATACACTCTCTGTACTTCTGCACCCCTACCCAAATGTAGAATATACCTGTGTGTGCAGGGTCTACCAAGTATGTAGGTAAACATACTCACAGTACTGAAATGTGTCCAGTTTTCTTGAGCAGCTTGTGCTAATGTCAACACTAAAAAAGCACAAACTGTTTAGAAATGAGTAAATGAATATTCACAGTATAGCAGTTCACAAACAGTTCTTGTGCCAAAGGAAAACATCTCAATAACTAGCTTTGCATGGCAGTTAATTGTAAAATTTGAAAAGAAAGTACATCCTCCCATGTATCTTGGGTTAGCATTTTGAGGGGTGAGTACATTTCTATACTGACAAGTGTGTACTGGAAGCAGCAACATTTAGGTCTGAGTACAAAATGTAAATCACTGACTACGCCCCTGGCTTCTGATATAAGAACTATACCAACATTCTGTCTTAAACAAAGATGTCCACAGCAAACAAGGATGATCTCCAGCTTGGAAAGCTGAAAGGGCCAAGCCTACCTGAGTTAGCAATTTATAATACTGGGTTGCTATGACAGTGATTACTGCAATTACTACACAGCAGGCTGCATGCAATTAGCAAATGGTGGCCACTAATTGGTGCAGAGGCCATCACATGCTCATGTGCAAATACATACAAAAGCAGACTGCAATCGCTGCCAAAAAACTCAATCACTCTATTGCAGAGACTGACAGAGAGAGACAGAGACAGAGACAGAGAAAAGGAAAAAGAAAAAGAAAAAGAAATAATACCAAATCATACAAAGGAAAGATATGTGACACATATGTATTTACTGGTATGTAGTAGATGTTTTTGAAGAGTAGTCTACATAATGTGAACCATTCATATGTGGCAGCAGTACTTATCTATGCACAGATGTCCTGCTTAACTACTACTATGGACAATACAGTGTGTACCTATGGGCAGTGGGACATACCTGTGAAATGTGTAGCAAAGCATTAAATGTCAAAGATCTGATCCATGTTATCTGTGTTCTGTACAGTAGTGTGGCCAATGGCTGTTGGGAGGATTAGCACTGCCATTATATAAACATGGGTGTGACAGAGGAACACATGCATGATAGTCATATTAAAGTGTAGCTTAGCATTGGCAACTGCTGTAGCAGTCTAGTATGTTTATCTAGCATTTGTAGCTATATATACCCCCTCTAAGTTAGTGTGTGTTTACATGTGACATCTGTTTGTGTTGCAGAAAGGTACAACTGTTCAGCTGTGAGGTCCAGGGACTTACAACAGTGTGGACCTTGTGTGTGTATGCCACACACATAATGAGAAATATATATGTGTCATATATATTCACATCTGTATATGTGCATAGAGCAGGGGACATATTGCAACTGTTTGAAAAGGATGGAGATGTTTATGTTGGTGAAGGTTAGTATGCACATATTTTGTATGTAGGTTTTAGTATGTGACAAACAAGACAGCATACCGTGCTGGTATATGACATGTGGTGGTTAAACAGTGTGGGTGTTTTTTTCAGTTTGCAATGTTGAAGCCAGTGAAGCCTGCTAAAGCTACCTGGGCTGTGAACACTTTCAATGCATTTATCACTAGACTGTGCAATATTATTACATTACTGTACACCTCACATCCTTTGTATAATTGATATTCCCACTATGAAAGATGAAATGTATATGTGCCTACATATGTATGTATATGTACACCAATGGATGTGTATATGTATATATATATATATATATATATATATATATATATATATATATATATATATATATATATATATATATATATATATAGAGAGAGAGAGAGAGAGTCATATATACTCATACACACCTACATCTACTTGTTGCAATAGATTCTCTGTACTGTTGACTGACTGAGATGGTTAATGTGTTTGTGAATATGTCAAAGATATGTATTTGTGGGATAGCTTAGTGGGAAACTGTTTATGTCATGGTATTATGGGTCCTTGCTTTGATCCCAGCAAAAGCTGTGTATTCTGTTGCTAGGCAGAAAAAGGGCTATGGCATACAGTGTGATTAAGTCCCTTGGATTTAACTGGGGTGTGTCGTTGGAGGCTAAAGCACTACATCTATGATTATTGATTGGTATTGATGTTGAATCCAAATCCTGTGTATACTGTAGTACTACTTGAAGCTCTGGGCCTGTACAGCAATGTATGGTGTATGTCCATATTGCTTGCATCCACTGTTTTGTGTGGTCCCTGTATTCATCACAGATTACATTCCTCAAGATTAAGGTTTCGTAAGTACTGACACACAGTACTGTATAGTACACATGTAAAGCTTATCTGGGTTTCCATACCTTTGTATCCTGTAATTATGTCTGATGTGTGTGTGGGTATGTCTGTAACATGTCCTCTGTCATATGGTGTGGTAAAACATATAAACTAAAAAATCCAAAAAAACCAATTTGCAAAATAGCGTAATAAATTTTAAATTTTTAATTAAAATTAATATTAAATGTTTTTAAAAAAAAAAAAAATAAAAAATTATTTATAGATAAAAATAAAGCAACGGAATTTTTTATTTAGCATGTCTTTTTAAATGAATGACCATTTTTATTGAATAATTGAATGTTAATTAATGAGATGACTATTTAAACAGTGTTTGTGGACTTGCTATGTATTCTGAAGAAGTTTCTGACGAAAGCGTGTATTGAGTAAAATTTATTACGCTATTTTGCTGGTTTTTGTGGTTTTTACCATTGAATTCGTTTGCACTGCTAACTGTTAGCTGCAAGGACTGTTTCCTTTCTCGACCAGTATTTTTATGGTAAAACATATAACTGAATATCTAGCAACATTTATAGGTTCATAGGTTAGTACTAAGCTAACTGCCCTTGTTAGCCATTTTAAGCCTAGCCAATTATCCCTTGTGAGAATCAAACCCTGCACCTTGTGTTTGTAAGGCAAACACCTTAACAATTAGGCCACCCACCCAACCCTTAAAAGTTCGAATGCCATATGGTCGAACCCATATGTTCGAACTTTTAAAAGTTCAATCGTGTTAACAGAGATTTCTGTTCAGAGCAGAAAGGATAGATTTCCTTTTACTGTACTGTAGTGTGGTATCGGAGTTGGTATATTTAAAGAGCAGGGGTATGATGGGTGCAGCCCCCCATGTGGGAGGTGCAGGGGGTGCTTGCCTTCCTGCTTACAACTGTTAGGTAGGTTTTTTGTGGGGAGTTTTGCTGTTATTTTTGAAATTTTTAAAGTTCAAACATATGGGTTTGACCATATAGTATTCGAACTTTTAACATTTTGATAATGTAATATGAACCCCTAGGGATCAATCTGAGAGACTCTGGTATATGGGATAACTTCCCTGAGGTGCAGGCCAAAAACACTGGCCTATGGCTGACCAAGTTGGCAGATGACTGCAAGCTGGGAACAGTCATCAGTACTTAAAGTGATGTGGACGTCCTAAAACAGGGTCTCACCAAAACAAATGACTGCTTCCAGAAACATTGCCTCAAGCTGAATGCCTGCAAAAGCATCATCTCCTTCAGGGAGACTGACATCCCCCACATATTATCACATTAACAACAATGTCCCACATGTGCAATCAGTAGTGATGCATTTGGCCACCCAGGTTGATAGCAACCTGAAGTCTGAGTACCATGTTGCTTCTGTTGTACAGAAAGCTTCATAGATGGGCCAACACAAAAGTAAGGGTATTTCATTAAGGGACAAAGAGGTAATCAGATCCATGTATTCTAACCTTTTAAGGACAATTATTATCTACAACACCCCCTTTGGCATGCACCTCACAAAGAACATGTAGCAGCTGGAGAGACCTCAGAGGTACCTCACAGGGAAAATCCAGGACCCCAAACACCTACTCTACACAGATAGGCTAACAGCACTGTTCCTCTACTCAGTTCCATAAAGACTCCACAGAGGTGACCTCTGTCTGGCATGCAAAGCAATCCAAACCCTGCCTTGATGGGACTGTTGCACATCTGGAAGCCAAGGCCCACTCAATCAACCAGTAGGTGCAGCATCAACCTGGTCTGTGATATCAATAGGGCTTGTTGGTGTGACAGATACATGTCCCACAGACACCCACATCTGTGGGATACACTCACTGTCCACATCAAGCCAAGTGCCTCAATACCCCTTGTTCATAGTGGACTACAGCAGTATGCGACCTATATTCCCAATTGTGCACATATTTTGGCCACGGGTTTGCCATTAACAAGTTGTGTGGTATAATAGTAATACATTTACTGGACCTTACACTCATTGTGATGGATGACATATTTCTTTACACATCAGCTTGTTGTATATCTGCTGTGGCTAGGTGGTGCATTGTGTTGCATACAATGTGCCAGGTACTCTTGTATAGTCTTATATAGTGATTTTATTTTGTTGATGTGCAGAACATGGTTCATTAGATAGAGTGAGCCAGGCACTTTCAAGCAGTTGTGGGGTGAGCAGTGATAAGTGGTAGTTAAAGTGTTTCACTCTCAGTTAGCTAATAGGTTGCTGTATATGGCATTTCATTGATATCTGTACTGGATAATGTTAAATGTGCCATATGACTTGCTCAGACATATTTTGTCTTTATGTCTTCCAGGGATCATGGCACATCACAGAAATCCCAGCTATAGTAGTGCCGAAGATGAGATCATTACTAGCTGTATGCACTACAGTCTAATGTACTCACGAACCAGCCAAAACCAGCAGCAGCGTACTGCAATGTGGCAAAATGTTGTCCAGAGGGTAAATGAGGTAGGCCTGCATAACCGGACATATGAGCAGGTACACCACCACTGCAGTGATCTACTCAGACATCTCCATCAGTGTTCTTCTGATGTGCGGAGACAACAACTTGCAACAGAAGGTGGTATTAATATCCATCCCCCCTCACCAGAGTGGAGGAGCTGCTCCTGAGCCTCATGGCACCTGCCTCACAACAGCAGCAGACATACACCATGATGGAGGTTGGAGCCACCCAGCAAGCACACATGGATCATGCAGGTAACATGGCATATCTGTAGACTACTGTTATCTGTATTGGTAGATCATGCATATGTGAGATGTGGAGTGTGTAGTTAGAAGATGTGGAGCCTGTTGTTGTGCAATACTGATCATTTGGAACATAATCTGTAGGCCTGCAAATGTAAACTTTTGTTCTACTGTAAGATCGCAAACACACAGTAGCAATGCCACAGTTGTGGCCCCTGACAAACTGTCTTATCTCTATGTAAGTCCCTCTGGGGTGACATCACGGCATCGGACAGATGCTGGTGAGTGTGTTCTGCATTTATTATTGTAAATAAAAAGTGCATGTCATAGTTAAGGTGTAGGCCATATACACATGTAACATACCTACCCATAATGCATGCTGTGCATGTTTGGTGTAAGACCACACACATCTCACTAATGTGATTAGCTGCCTCAAACACATGCAATACCCAGACCATCTCAAACAAATGTGGCTACACTGTAGTGACCATTGGATAGGCAAAGTTGATACTCAACATGCACATAGCATACACAAATACACAGAGCATTTTAACATGCTACACATAAAGGATTTACAAACCCTCTGTAAAGACACACTCCAGTATCCAAAATCTCATCCACACATTACACATAATATACCTGAGGGGTAGAGACCTATCATGGGGCATTTAAACACTCTGCAGCACACTACATATTAATGTCAGGGAATGCTCCTTATTGGCCTCCTTACAAACCCGTGTAACAACTGGTTGTGAAATGGTGAATGTAGCCAAGGTAGTACAGTTCCAGTACAGCATGATTAGTGCTGGTTTGGGAAACATTTGTAGCCTTGAGGCTTCATGATGATGGCCTATGGTACTATACCCCATCCAGTTATTGGAACCACAATACTACACATATCTTTCATTGCTATCCACCTCAATGTTGTGTGTGTGCAAACATATGCACCTCAAACAATATGCATACCAATCACCATTTGCACAACTGACACATATATGTCTTGTGATGCTATTGAGTGGCTAGGTCATATGACACACATTGGGTATGTGTGATGTTTAAATATGCAGTTGTGTTTTAGCATGCCATGTCATGGACGGCACTGGCATGTCCACAATATGATCTACACTCACCAAAACTACTGTACATTGGGTATGTGGACTAATAGTATTCCATCAATTATACATGCACCACTGATGATGTTGTGTGAATACTCATCATGCATGTGCTAAAACTGTGTCCACAATTATTTGCTAAAGACACAGAGGCTGCAATCAGCATTGGATACTTATCTGACACACAGATACACATCCAGCTATGGTATGTAGACCTGTGAGATATGGTGCTCAGTACATTACAGAGTTTTGAATACTTGCACAGCAATGTTGTGTCCATGTATGCACTGCATTCCAGGGGGAGACAAATCACCTAATAACAAAACACATACATCAAAGCCATGTATACTGTTAGTAACAAGGACTGTCTACACTTGCACTACATGCTGTTGAGCAACACATGTCCTGCATGCTGACATGTGTGATATGACTGTTTTGCTTGTGATACTGTACCCCACCATCACCTGCTATTGTGTATGTTTTGAGATTGCTGGTGTTGTGTGTGTGTGTGTCTGCTTTAGGGAGGAGTGTATTTGTTCATGTGCATGTGTGCATGTGTGCATGTGCATGTCTGCATGTCTGCATGTGCATGTGTGCATGTGCATGTGCATGTGCGCATGTGCATATGTGCATGTGCATGTGCACATGTGCATGTGTGCAAGTGCGCATGTGTGCATGTGCTCTGACATCATGTTCAGGTCTTAAAGTGTGTTTCCGGTTTTCCTCTCACAGGTGCTGAGGTGGGGCTGGTTCAGTACAGCAGGGGACCTGATGTCACTGAGACAGACAGTGATCATGCGGATAGGTGTGTTGAGGCACAGGCAGGTTTGTCAGGATCTGTTGTTGGGCCAACAATTGACAGTACACAAGTCTCCACCCCATCCATGCACGCAGTCATACTGCCTGTACATCCATCATCACCATTGCCCTTAGCTGAGGGACAGTGTACGGTTGGCATTGGCCTGGACAGTGTGGTATCTATGGCACATGTATCAGGACACAGCAGCCATAGCCAAATGTCTGGAACGGTACCACATAGGCAGATGCCCAGGGGTTCTCGTCAGAGCACTGCTGGTCATCATGCTCCTGGCAGACGTGCCACAACTCTTTCAACCACATGCATGTTCTAGGCCACAGTTAATGTAAATGGACACAAAGTACACTTATCTGACTGACATTACCAATTCCTTGTCAGACAGTTTGAATGCGGATTTTACCACCCAGTCGCTATACAAGGGCCACATTTCCAGACCTGCAGAACGTAATACCTGATGATTCACAGACACTCTAGTTAAAACATCTCTTTAACAAGGTCCACACCACAGTGGCAATGGTACTGGACATTGTCCCTGTCTGTGTCATACACAAGCTGACGTATGAAGTCACCACTCACCTAAAAGCTCTGTCCAGATGGAGCCTCTATACAGGTTACATACATGTGGAATGATGTACGGTAATGGTGTTCACTGTCCACAAGGGTTGAGCTACAATATCTTCTTCTCCTTTTGGATGCTCCCAATAGGGGTCACCACAGTACATCATCTGTTTCCATGTCTTCTTGCCCTCTGCATCTTGTGCTGTCATACCAACCACCTTCATGTCCTCTCTCACCACAGCCATAAACCTCATCTTAGGCATTCCACTTTTCCTGTTACCTGGCGGCTTCATCCATAGCATCTATTTCACAATATACTCTGCATCCCTCCTCAGCATATGTACAAACCAACTTAAACCTGCCTATCTGGCATGGTCTACTAACCTTCAATCCTGGCCTGACCCTCTAATATACTTATTCTTAAACCTGTCCACCCTCGTCACACCCAATGCAAATGTTAACATAAATTGATTAAGGGTAGAACTACAACAGGTTCCGGAAACTCTCACCCTATAAGCCAGACCAATGTTATCTGGAAGGCTATAGAGCACAGCATTATGGAACTCATTAATAGAGACAGTATGAATCTGCAAATACTGCACCATACCCACTTAGGTTCTCTAAAGGCCAGATCATGGCTCCTACACCTAGTAGACTTCAAGCCAGTCAAAAAAGCTATAGGTGAGGGAGGGGAGGTCAACACAGCCAAGCTATAGTTCACCAGCAAATCATACCCATCCTACATACTGGTATTAGACATAACCTCAACAGACTGACCATAAACGATTGTTAGATGATGGCTTGACAACTGACACACAGATGTAGGACACACAGTAACATTTGCAGCCTCCATATACTATTCTATGCCAGTAACAAGTGGTATTCACCTGCACTCAGTCCTGGGACCACTCCTGTTTGGCATATAGCTTCCTTAGATAAAAGAAAACACAGTAGGGATATGTCTGACCACGTTTGATGAAAATGCATACTGTGGTCTATACTTTATTCTCCAGATGACACACACATCCTCCAAATGAGTATCATACATATAGATGCCTGGTGTCAAACTCATGTTGTAAAGCTATAAGCCTAAGAAAGCATAGTTATCCACTTTTTGAAAACAAAGTATCCCCAGAGTACCACATAGGTAGTAGCCCCCAAAATGTGGAACAGGTACTAATGTATACATAGAGCCATGTGTTAAGTCATCTCTCCTTTGATAATCACATTACCAAAGGGTTTTGGAAATCCCTCTGTCGAGCACATAAGCAATAAATGGTTTGCATGCAGATCCACAGAGGGTGTTGCACAACTATAATGATTAGTCATCTTTGCCAGACTTTGCTTGCTTTGGAACAGGTTTCAAATATACCTCGAGCATAAACCCTCACTCACACTCTTCAATAGAAACCATGATGAGTGGATGTGAAATGGAAGCCGTAGCCCAGGGATCACTGCAGTGGCTAAGCTTATCACAAGCATACAGAAGTGACCTAAGGTCTGAAAAGTGCCAGCATGCTCTGGCAAATATAACACATGTGTTCATGGAGGAAGGAGAGTACCCACCTATGAAATACTTGAGGTCACATGTATGTATATGGATTTGCCCTACAGCTACCTTACATGTGTAATGCACATACAGTTGCCATTGTGATATATCATACACTAGAAAAAATAAAAACCCACTCCACATTGGCCAACAGTGTCACACACTTGCGAGATTCAAACTCTTTCCTAATTACATTATGATACTACAGCAGTACGCATTTACACAACACGCTATACACATTACTGGGATTTCACCTTTTCACAGGTATATTTGTAGGATGGTGACATCATCGGACTTGACAAAGATGAGTATACGACTTAAAAGGTGTTTGAGTAGTCTCCCAAATGGTTGCTCCTCCACAGGAAGACACACACAGTTGACAAATGCAGGATTCAAATCCCTCCCTAACTACATTATGACATTACAGCAGTACACATTTACACAACGTACTATACACATTACTGGGTTTTCACCTTTCCACAGGTATATTTGTAGGATGGTGACATCATCGGACTTGACAAAGATGAGTATACCACTTCTAAGGTGTTTGAGTCATCTCCAAAAAGGTTGCTCTTCTCCAGGAGGGGACACACAGTTGGCAAGTGGAGGATTCAAACCCATACCTAACTGCATTATGATACTACAGCAGTATGCATTTACATGACACACTATACACATGACTGTGATTTCACCTTTCCACAGATATATTTAAGGTGTTTGAGTAGTCTCCAAAAAGGTTGCTCCTCCCAAGGGAGACACACACACACACACACACACACACACACACACACACACACACACACACACACACACACACACAGTTGGCAAGTGCAGTGTTCTTAATGCAAACTAAGTACGTCTTTACACTTCAGCAAGCAATAAGGAGTTACAGTGTGCAATACAGACATTACTTGCTGACAGTTTGCACGAAGGTTTTTTTCACATTTGCTAACCTCAGCAGGCTTATCATACTAGGTGTATTGTGAGTGTATTGTATGCATAAGCCATGACCATATCATATATGGGTTGATGTACCACATGCTGGCACACACAGGGTCAAACCTTGAGTAGCATCTTACTTTCACCTACATAATACTGCAATATAACAGAAAGACGATAAACTTCAAAAATTGGCTGAGCTTCTGGTGTCATTCAAAGGGGATCCAGTCTCTGTATGCCTGTGATGATATGATAGACAAGCCTTGTTGCCTTTATGCTTCTGAATACTGGCCAAGGCTCATGCTGTCCCCATATTACCTTTTTTAAGCAAGGCTCAAAGGTTCATAAGTTCATAGGTAGGTACTAGTCTATCAGCCCTGGGACCTATACAAGGCCAGCCAAAAAGGTACCCTGGCTTTTGCCACCCAAGAAATGTATTTTCCTGTGCCACTGTCGTGCAGAGACACAGAAGTGATCCCCAGGGTGTATTTCCTATTTCCCATCCAATAATCAAGATTTTCCTTGAAGAGTGCTAATGAGGAGCTTTGTTTGATATAGATAGGTAGTTTATTCTGGAGTATGTGAAGTCTGTGGGACAGGAATCTACCCCTCTGGCATGTTCTGTTTATTGTGGTGACAAGGTTTAGGTCCCTAGAGTGTGTAAGTTTATAGGTTCATAGGGAGGTACTAGGCTATCTGCCCAAGGGCATTTATATGCCTAGCCAGAATGTGTTGGCTTTCACCTCCCTTTTAAATTAGTTTCCTGGGCCTCTGTCTAGCAGGCTCACTGAAGTGATCCCAGGGGTAAATTTACAATTTCCCATCCACTCATCAAGATTCCTCTTGAAGAGAGTCTGCAAGGGGCTCTGCCTAACATCAACTGGGATTCTATTCCAGAGTGAGGGAAGTCTCTGGGACAGGAATCTATCCCTCCAGCACATCCTGTTTATTGCTTTGCTGAGGTTTAATTCACTGGAGCATGTGGCTCTAAGAGATGTGTTTTTCTTGAGGTGGAGCATGTCCATTAATTCCGGGTTGTACATGGCCTTATACGTCAAGCATAGATCACCTCTGAGCAGGCAGTAAGCAATCGAGTAGAGCTGGAATTTCTTTGAGACCCATGATCCTCTTGGTGAAGTACTTCTGTGGTCTTACCAGCTGTTGCATGTGCCACTTACGATACATACCAAATGGGGCATTTTAATCTATTATGGGCCAAATGAGTGATGAGTAGAGGGGCACAATGACCTCTCTTGATCTAGAGGTGAACCCTTTTGTGATTAGGTGGGCTACATAGAAGGAATATCTAACCCCTTTACCAATGTGATTACCAAAGGAGAGGTTACTATCTACCTGGGTCCCCAGGTCCCTAATTACATTTTCCATACCTAGTGGATTACCACCTTTGTGGTAATTCGTCAGCACTTTGTTTTTTCCAAAGGGGATGACTATGCATTTTTTGGCATTCAGCTTGAGGCCATGGTTTTGACACTAGGTATCTGTCTCTGTAAGACCCTTCTGGGGGATGTCTCTGTCAGCCACATAGTTGATTATTGCTGCCAGTTTACAGTTATCTGGGAACTTTGGTCAGCCATAGTCCTCCCATGCTTGCCTGTAACTCAGAGAAGTATGTACTGAACAGGAGAAGTCCCAGGACCGAGACCTGCGGGATGCCACTTGTGACTGGTTTAGAGTCGGACATGGCACCTGCAACTCTGACCATGTGTGCTCTATCTGTGAGCCAGTTGGCCACCCATCTCATGACATAGGGGTTAATGTTCAAGCTGGTAATCTTGTCTATAATGCCAAAGTGGGGAATTATGTCAAATGCCTTAGTGAGGTCCAGGTAGGCTGTGTGGACTACCTTTCCTTCATCTATGGCCTTGTTAACTGTTTCAAATAAGTCAACTAGGGTTAGGAGGCAGGATCTGCCTTTAACAAAGCCAAATTGGTTAGGGTCCAGTATCTGAAGGTTCCCAATGTCTCTGTTTATGAGTTCCATGATAATTTGCTCCATAGCTTTGCAGACCAGGCTGGTCAGGCTTATAGGGTGATAGTTCCCAGGTTCTGTTGTGAAACCACCTTTGTGGAGCGGAATAACTGTTGCTGTATGCCATTCTTTGGGTACATAGCCTGTGGTAAGGTTGAGTCTGAACAGTGAATGTAGGTGAGGGTTTAGTTCCTTTTGGAGCTCGTGTAAGACGCAGCCTGGGACACCATCCAGTCCCATTGATGCTGGGTTCTTAGCTTTGGAGAGGGCTGTTTTTACCTGCATGTCCATGAAGTCTGGGGCTCTGCATTCTTCTAGGATGGACACGGGCCCTTTTGGGGGTGAGGGGGTTTGAAGATTGCACTGAACTTGTCGACCAGGATGTTGGCAATGTCAGTTGGTTCAGTGTATTTTTTGCCATTTTGCAGTAGCTGAAAGCATATCTGAGAGTTGTCACCTAAATGTTTGATATAGCTAAAGAAGGCTTTGTGGCTATCTTTAGATTCCTTGCCAATTTTTCTTTAGAAACTGGACGTGGATTATTTTATGAGCGATCGTAGTTTCTTGCTAATAATGATCAGTGATGCCTTTCCTTTTTGGAATTTTGCTCTGTCATGTGTTAGTTTCCTCCTTCTGTTGTATAGCTTATTTATGGGCAAGGACCACCAGATTGGTTTCTTCTTTTTGGAGGAGCCAGTCTTGGTTTTAATTGGGATGGCTCGATCCATGCATCCCTGTAGATGCTCATAGAATGCACTTGTAAAGGATTCTGCAGATTGGATAGCATTATCCTGTAGCAAGGGAGCGTTGAAACTTTCCACTTTGGTCTTGAGAAGTGTGAAGTTTGCTTTTGAAAAGTTTTTCACACTAGTTTTGTTGACTTGGGGGGGGGTCGGGATGTGGATGTCCAGTGTGATTACTTCATGATCTGATATTACCAGCAAGGGGTTTACCTCTGGGGTGGAACACTGATCCCCCAGGTTGGTGATGATCAGGTCCAGTATGTTGTCACCTCTAGTGGGTGTGGTGACCAGCTGTTCCAGGCCATTTGAGTTTATAAACTCTAGGAAGCATTGGGCAAAGGACTTTGTACTCAAGTAATTCTCACAGCCAATGTTTGGGTAGTTGAAATCTCCTCATATCATAGTGTTTGGTAGGACCTTTATATTTCCCAGTGTTCTCAGGAATACTGAGTGAGGGTCCTGAGACAAGGTATGTGATCTGTAGCAGGCTACGATCTGATAAGCAGCTTTGTTCAATGTTAGTTGCACTTGCATGGTCTCCAAGGCCTCGTGCTGTACCACTAACCTGGAGGTGTGGGTATCCTTTATGAAAATGGATACACCCCCCTCCTTTTGTTTTTCAGTCTGGGTTTTGGGGCCAACGCTCAGAGGGATTGGGATTTCTTTAAGTGGAGCATGTCCAACAGCTCTGTGTTTGACATAGCTTTGTATGTTAGGCAGAGATCACCTCTAAGTAGGCAATATGTGACAGAGTAAAGCTGTAGTGTTTTGAGATGGTCTGTGTATGGCATGTATTTGAGGCTTCTAATCCTCTTTGTGAGGTATTTCTGCAGGCATTCCAGTTGTTGTAGATGTCTTGTGAGGTACATAGCAAAAGGAGCATTGTACTCTATAATGGATCTAATGAGTGATGGGTAGAGGGGAACAATGACCTCTTTTATTCTGCATGAGACACCTTTTGTGATGAGGAATGCCACGTAGAAGGATTTCCTGACTACTGTGGTGATGTGATTATCAAAGTGGAGTCTACTGTCCACTTGTGCCCCAAGGTCTCTTATCACACTTTCAGTGGTAAGTATACTACCACCTATGTTGTAGTTCATGGGTACATTGTTTTTACCAAAGGGGATGACAATGCACTTTTTGGCATTGAGCTTGAGCCCATGGCTTTGACACCAGGCATCTGTCTCAGTGAGGCCCTTTTGTAGGATGTCTACATCGTTAGTAGTCTCGATTATGGCTCCTAGTTTGCAGTCATCTGGGAACTTCATTAGCCAAAGACCTTCCATGTTAATCTGTACTTCAGGGAAGTAGATACCAAACAGGACAGGACCCAGGACTGAACCCTGTGGTACTCCACTTGTCACTGGTCCAAAGTCAGACTTGGAGTCTGCTACTTTCACAGTGTGGGTTGTGTCAGTGAGCCAGCTGGCAACCCATCTTGTGACATAAGGATTTACACCTAATTTAATGGGTTTATCCATAATTTCAGAGTGGGGGATGGTGTCGAAAGCCGTGGTAAGATCTAGAGAGGCTGTGTGAACCACCTTAACCTTGTCTATGGCTTTGGTGACTGCTTCAAAGACGTCTATCAGGTTTAGGTGACATGATCTGTCTTTTACAAACCCAAAATGGTTGTGATCCAGAGTTTGGAGATTACCAATGTCTTTGTTTATAAGTTCCATGATGATACGTTCCATGGCCTTGCAGACCAGGCTCATCAGGCTAATGGGGCACTAGTTCCCAGGGACCATGGTGGCTCCCCCCTTGTGTAGTGGGATAACTGTCACTGTGCACCATTCAGCAGGCACAAAGCCTGAGGTGAGGCTATTATTGAACATGGTACGTAGGTGTGGTGCCAGTTCATTCTGTAGTTCATGTAAAACACAACCTCGGATGTAATCTGGTCCCATGGATGCTGTGTTCCTGGCTTTGGTGAGTGTTTTTTTACCTGTGCAGCCATGATGAAAGCAGCTTTGCATTCTTCCGGTATAGAAATGTGCTCTTTCATGGGTGAGAGGGGGGTAAAGTTAGCACTGATCCTATCTGCCAGGCTGTTGGCAATATCAGTTGGGTTTGTATATTTAGTAAACAAGAACAAAGCACCAAGTGAACCAACGAAGATGCAAACAATTTATTGGGCTAAAACAGAAATCCAAAAGCAACAGCAAATCCAAATTTTGAGAAATATTCTTGAAAGGTATCAACATTTCTTCAAACCATGCTAATCCCACTTCATGGGGAATACTTGTAAATAGATCAATCACGTCCAGAGTACCAAACCCAGAAGTTTCTTTATGTAGGAAATTCTTAATCTTTCTTAGAAAATCCCATGAATCTTTTAATATATTTTGGTTATCATTAACCAGCTGTTTAATTTTGACATCAATATACTTTGCTAGGGGTGCCGTTATGGAACCTTCTGAAGAAACCACAACTCTTAATGGTGGGTCATTGATGTCCTTATGTACTTTCGGAATCCCAAAAATTGAAGGAATTTTTGGTTTTGGGACATTCAAAAAATTAAAAGTTTTTAAATCAATAGATCCTTCTAGTAATAAATCTTGCAATACACCTCTTATTCTATGGTACGCTATGTGTATTTCATTTAGAGAAGTCCTACTATATCTGTCTGTATCATTAAGAATACTAGACATCTTCCCATCATATACAATCCGGTCCATAAAAACAACACCCCCACCTTTGTCTGGTTTCATGACTCTAGTATATTTGTCTTTCCCTAAATTCCGAAGAATTTCTTCTTCACCTTGTGTAAGATTAGGACAAACATAGTGTTTATTCAAGGATTTCCTTAATTCCTGTTCAATATTCATCTCAAAATTTTTTAACTGAGGATGTAGTGGGGGGTTAAAGGTACTCTTACGTCTAAGTACATCCCCTGTTTCCATATTGCACTTGTCCTTGAAAAACAATTCTAAATTTTTCTTTCTGATAAATAATTTAATATCAACCAAGAGCTTAAACATATTTGTCTTTCTTTGTGGTATGAAACCAAAACCTTTTGAAAAAAGGTCAAAATGGGCCCTTGTGAGTGTAGTATTGGAATAATTAAATATGTTAAAATCATTACAAGTCCATTTGACTTTGCAAACAACAGAAAAGTGCCCACGGCCACAGGCACTTACAGTCAAAAGTTAAATGACTTACATTACTATTTACACAAGCTTAAAATGTTGGAAATGGACAATGCCTACCTTAAACACTGTTTAAAACTTGAAATTGTGCCTAAAGGCTTAAGGGTAAGCAAATACCCAAATAATGTGTATGAGGGTACTGAATTTTATAAGAATTTGATTAAAGCTTTTGATAACTGTGGATTTGCAATAATGCAGGCTATAATTTTAAATAATGAATGTGAAATGGGAAAGCTGTCTAATATTGTAGAAGATATTAATAAGGCTGTTATCAATGACCTTATGTTCACAGTTACTGAACAAAAAGATAGATATAAGAGGTTATTAAAGGATATTGAATCACAGTGTATTGAAGTGCAACATAGAAAAGTTAATAAAATAGACAGGGATATACATGAGTACAAAACTATGATACAATACCCTAAACCAAAATTTTGGGGTAGAAAGGTGAATTTTAATTCACACAATGTCCCTAATGTTCCTGCTGGGCAGATTAATTCCTCACAAGTAGATGAAGTAATTGATCTTGACGAGTTTCCCCCTTTACGTAGATCAGAAAGGTTAATGCAAAAGGAGCCGGTGAACTACAACTCAAAAAACTACAAAGGGAGGGGGGGACACCCAGCCTGGAGGCAGGAACAGTGGAACCTATTTTAGATATTATTAACAATGGAAAGAAATGGACTTGTAATGATTTTAACATATTTAATTATTGAAGTGAAGAAGAAATTCTTGGGAATTTAGGGAAAGACAAATATACTAGAGTCATGAAACCAGACAAAGGTGGGGGTGTTGTTTTTATGGACCGGATTGTATATGATGGGAAGATGTCTAGTATTCTTAATGATACAGACAGATATAGTAGGACTTCTCTAAATGAAATACACATAGCGTACCATAGAATAAGAGGTGTATTGCAAGATTTATTACTAGAAGGATCTATTGATTTAAAAACTTTTAATTTTTTGAATGTCCCAAAACCAAAAATTCCTTCAATTTTTGGGATTCCGAAAGTACATAAGGACATCAATGACCCACCATTAAGAGTTGTGGTTTCTTCGGAAGGTTCCATAACGGCACCCCTAGCAAAGTATATTGATGTCAAAATTAAACAGCTGGTTAATGATAACCAAAATATATTAAAAGATTCATGGGATTTTCTAAGAAAGATTAAGAATTTCCTACATAAAGAAACTTCTGGGTTTGGTACTCTGGACGTGATTGATCTATTTACAAGTATTCCCCATGAAGTGGGATTAGCATGGTTTGAAGAAATGTTGATACCTTTCAAGAATATTTCTCAAAATTTGGATTTGCTGTTGCTTTTGGATTTCTGTTTTAGCCCAATAAATTGTTTGCATCTTCGTTGGTTCACTTGGTGCTTTGTTCTTGTTTATTAGTACTGCCAGCACCTTCCTTTGAACTTGGTTTTTGTATATTTAGTGCCATTGTGCTGTAACTCAGAGCAGATCTGAGTGTTGCCATTGAGATTCTTGACATAGCTATAGAATGCTTTGTGGTTCTCTTTAGAATCAGTGTTGACTTTGTTTTCGTAACTAGCTTTGGAGGATTTTATCAGGGATCACAGCTTCTTCCTGAGGCTGACCAGGGAGCTCCTCCAGTCATGGGATTTTACCCTCTTTTGCAACAGATTCTTCTTTCTGTTGTGCAGTTTGTTTAAGGCAGGGGACCACCAGATTGGCTTCCTTTTCTTGGAGGATAGTGCCTTGGTTTTGTTTGGGAAGCACGATGCATGCAGTCATGTAAGTGCTTATAAATTGCGATTGTGAAGGATTCAGTAGTCGTAACAGTATTGTCCATCTGCATGGGTGTCCTGAAGTTCAGCACTTCTGTCTTAAGAAGCATGAAGTTGGCTTTGGAGACATTTTTAACATGGTTTCCTTAATAGGGGCTGGGACCAGAATGTGTGTAGGGTAATTAGCTTATGGTCAGATGGGATCAATGAGGCATTGACTTTAGGTGTGGAACACTGGTCACTCAGGACAAACCAAACCCCATAACCAACACAAATAACCACAAAGTTAGCTAAATGCTACTCATTGCTAGAAGTCTCAGCCTCCAGATGCACACACTCAAGGCACATCTCAGTATGGAGAATATTGATATCTGTGCAGTTCCATACCTTCCAGCATCAGGACCTGGATCATAGCACATAGGGTTGGGATGTATCCATATTCATCAAGGATACCTACACTTCTCTCTACATGCTCTGTACAGGATATGTACCCATAGAATGTTGCACGGCAACATTCTTCACACTCCACAGGGATGGGGCCACAAAAATCTCTTGCCATTCATGCTCTATGAGCCTGACGAGTCTGATATTTAAGGCAATGGAGCCAAACATAATGGAAGTCAACAATAAAGAGATTGTGAACCTTCACACAGTTGAACACACCCAGTTTGGCTTCATCATATGCAGATCACGCCTCCTGAACTTGGTGGATTTTTTTGAGACCATTACCCAGGCTGCAGATTATTGAAATGAGCTCAACATAGCCTACCTATACCTCACTACAGCCTTTGACACCATTCCCCAGTCAGGTATCATAGATGAACTCACCAACCTGGGCATGAATCCATACATCACAAGATGGATTGCAAACTGGCTCACAGATAGATTCCACAAATAGTTGCTGGCTACATGTCAGACTTTACACCGGTAACAACTGGTGGCCCCCAGGGTTCAGTCCTGGGGTCCCTTTTGTTTGGTATAGACTTCTCAAATGTACATGCCAACACAGGAGGGTTGTGGTTGACTAAGTTTGATGGGAACTGTAAAGTGTTTGCCATAACAGATTCCCCGGATGACATAAATATTCTCCAGAAGGGACTCTATGAGACAGATGTGCGGTGTCAGAATCATGGCCTCAAACTCAATGTGGAGGAATGCATGGTGATCCCCTTTGGTGAAAACAAAGTACACTCAAACTACCACATAGATGTTACCCCCCTTAAAACTGACAAGGTAATAAGGGATCTTTTGACACAAGTAGATAGTCATCTTTCCTTTGACAACCATGTTGCCAATGTGATTGGGAAATCCTATGTGGCCCACCTAATCAACAAAGAGTTTGCATCAGGATCCGAAGAGGTAGTGGTGGACCTCTACTCTTAAGTCATCAGACCCATCATTGAGTACAATACACCATTTTGGATGTACTCGACTACGCATATCCAGCAGCTGTAGAGACCACAGATGTACCTCACCAAGAGGATTACTGGCCTCAAAAGTTGTGTTATGCAACACAACTGGTAAAACTAAAGTTGTTCTACGTTATGCACCACCTACTCAGAGGCACACTCTGCCTAACATACAGAGCCATGTCCAACACATAACTGCTGAGCATGCTCCATCTACAGATAACAAAATTGAGTCGCCCTACACACTCCAGAGATATGAACCTCATCACAACAATGAATACAGCATGCTGCTGGGATAGAGTACTATCCCAGACACTTGACTTACTGTGGTACAGAGTCCCAATGTACATCAGACAGAGCCCCTCGCTGACACTCTTCAATAGGAACCTTGATGAGTGGATGGAAAACAGACAATTCACACCAGTCATCATATCAGTAGCCCCACTAGAAAGGGGCTTAGGGTACTAACTATTAGAATGAGGGCTTGGGAGACTACTCAATAAGGTGGTGAAAGCTGCACAACTTGCCTAGGCTAACATATGCCTTATTGAAGATAGGTTCATAGGTATGTAGTAGACTATGTGACAGGTACATGTCTACAGATAGTAGATGAGTACTTCATTGTACAGTCATGTTGTACAGCAGGCACATGGATCACATACACTGTAATGCTTACAGATACTGGTGGCTGTTATGTACACTGGGTGAGATGTGCACCTCATGTCTTTTTTGACATTGGGATGTGTGCTGGGTGGGACTGTCCTGGATGGCTCCCTGTCATGATCACCCTCTTACATGCATCTCTGCCCATCCATATTTGGCTTATTATACTGTGTTCCCCCTACATATATTATATATAGGTACATAGGTAGGTAATAAGCTATCTGCCTGAAAACATATATTAGTATGGCCAGAGTGTGCAGCTATCACCACCCATGGAGTTAGTTCCCTAGGCCTCTGTGTAGTAGAGCTGATGAAGTGATCCATGGTGTGACAGTTCAGTTTCACATACACTCATCCAGGCTCCTCTGGAAGAGTGTCAGTGAGGGACTCAGCTAAATGTATGTTGGGAGGGCGCCTCTTCCAAAGAAAGGGAAGTCTGTGAGTTATTAATGTATCCCTCTATTTATTGTTGTGATGATGATATCCCTAGAGCATGTAGTACAGTGAGCTTGGGCTTACTTCAGATAGCACATGTACATCCATTCTGCATTGGACATGGACCTGTCTGCTGGGCAGAGATCACCTGAGTAGACAGTATGCAACAGAGTACAGACTGAGTTAAATTCAGTCTTGTTGCAAGGGGCAACTGTTTGAGGCCAGTAATGCTCTTGTTGAGGTACATCAGTGGTCTTTCCAGCTGCTGAAGGTGCCTAGTCAGATTCATCACAAGTGTGTTGTGGTACTCTATGATGGGTCTGATGACTGATGAGTAGAGGGAACCTCCTTTGACCTACATGTAAAGACCTTGGCAGTTTGTGGGAACATATAGCATGATTTTCTAACCACTTTGTGAATGTGTTTCTGGAAGTAGTGATGACTATCCAAATGTGTCCCTAGATCCCTTATTATTACCTCCATATTTAGGGTGTTGGCACCTATGTGGTATTTGTATGACTGTAGCTCGAGTCCATAAGTTTGACATCACATCTGTCTGACTGAGACCCTTTTTAAGGATGTCTCTGTTGTCCCAAACATCGATTATGACAACCTTTTTGCAGTCATCCACAAACCTTGCTAAACATTTGCATTTCTGAAAAGTATACACCAGACAGGAGGGGTCCCAGGATTGAGCCATGGGGGACAGCAGTTGTTACCAGCTTGAACAGGAGACCACAGTTCTTACCTTGTGGGATCTATCTGTGCCCCAGTTGGCAATCCATCAGATGACATACATGTTTATGCACAGGTTGTTGATTTTGTGGATACGACATGTGTGTGGGATGTTGGAAAAGGGATTTTCAAGTTCTATGTAGGCAATGTGTTGCTCATTTCATTGATGCATGTCCTGGGTGACTGCCTTGAAAACTGTCTAGCAGGTTTAGGAACCATGATCTGCCCCTGACCAAACCAAAATGGGTAGGGTTGGGTGTTTGTAGGCTCTCAATAGCTCTGTTTATGAGTTCCATAATGATGGACTCCATGGCCTTGCACATCAGGCTTATTAGGCTTATAAGACAATAGTTCCCATGGTCTGCTGTGCACCAACACTCATGGAGTGTGCCAAATGTTGCTGTAATCCATTCAACAGTTTCATATCCTGTATAGACGATGAGTCTCAACAGACTGTTCAGGTGCAAGGTCTGTTTGTTTTGGAGTTCACATATGACACAGCCAGGGAAACCATGTTATCCCATACACACCATGTTTTTAGGTATGGAAAGAGCTGTTTAACCACTGTATATGTGATTTCTGGGTTTTCACAGTTTCCAGGTATGATAATGGGCCCTTTTGTCAGAGAGAATGGGGTAAATACGTATGAACCTGTCTGACAAAATGTTGGCAATGTCAGTCATATACATGTATTCATTTACAGTTTGCACTGGCTCAGAGCATATATGAGTTTACATTGATATTTATAACATAGCGAAAGAAAGCTTCATTGTTCTCTATGGACTCGTTGACCATGGCTTGGATAATGTTAGGAGTGCTCATTGTTTCTTGATGATACTGATTGGAGAATTATTGATCTTCTTTGGTTTTTCACTTTCTTTGAACAACTTAAGTACTTGGAGTACATAGTCTGATTATGACAGGTGTCCAATATATTATATGGGTCTATTTTCATATCAGTGGGTGCAGAAGGCAGGATTGGTGAATAGTGACAAGTGTCTGGAGTAAGAACTGCAACTGCCAGATATGTGTGGCTCACTGCTGTACTCTGACATGGCCGAAGTGTGTGAGCATGCCCAGTATGACCTTTCAGTATGTTGCTGACTAAAATCTGCTAAATTTGTTTAAGTGTGTGTGCATGCACAATATGAGCATATATACTATATGTGTGTGAAAATCAAGTTGTTTTTTACTTCAGGGCTCACCTTTGTGTTGTACATCAACAGGAAGCAGGCTGTGCCTGCAGGGCTTCCATGAGTCATTCTACATACAGTGGGGACAGCTGTTATTTGTACATTTCTACCTGGGGGGGCACACCTGATTGTTACTGTTAGTGTACATAGGATGAATGGTTCACCTGACACTTATACACATTTGCTAGGCCTGCACTGCTATGTCAGGTACTCCATTTCAGTCTGTACTGTTGCCTATCGTACTGGTTTGAGGCATACCACTGTACTACAGATTTTAGCTTCCAATTACATGCATATTAGTTTGTGACTTCATAGCCTACCCAACCCACATCACACTGCCTGGCCTGCTGTTATCTGTCTGCATAGGCCTGGGGGGGAGGTTACTCATATGCCTCTTCAGAGGGCATGATACAGCATTTGTTTGCATTTGCGTTTGTCTACATTTGTCCTGCTGGCTGTGACTGTTAGGTATGTGACCCCCCCCCCCAACTGGTATGTGTGAGTGAGTTAAGTTGTGTCTGTGCCAGTGAAATGCTGTCATGGCTTAGTGGTTCAGTACTGTGACTATAGTGCACAGTATCCTGAGTTCGAGCCATGTCACTGCTTTTTATTTTCCTGCTGGGCAGACCAGACTGCTTAAGGAACAGTAAAGCAGATGTGAGTGTGTTTACCCTACTTTGCTCAACTTTGCCTGACTTTGCCCAACTTTGCCCGACTTTGCCCAACATTGCCCAACATTTTTCAACGTTGTCCGACATTGCACTGGTAGCGCGGTGCACAGCTAGGCGCAATCGAATTTAAATATGCTCAGTACTGGTAAAATATGCTTAGCAGTGCTTTATATTGCTTAAAATAGGGCACTCATGCCTCAGGTGGTGCTGCAGGGCTGCCTATGTCAGATGCACATAGTACACTCCCTATACATGTTTGAAAACAGTGTCAAGTTAGACATCCCTTTTACTGTATGTGCGAGTCAGAGAGAGGTGTAATTTCCAGGGTTCCTACTGAGTCAGTGTATGTGCTATGAGTTGCCTCTTTGCCAAGGCCAGGGCATACTGGGCATGCCTCCTTCTGCCTACTGGGGCAGGCTCAGGTTGTTCCTCCTCTGAGTCACACTGTGCCTGTGCAGGCCTTGGCAATGGTGGGGGGCTGTTTGGCCCTGCCCCATGCTGTTCCTGTTGCAGCTGTTTTCTCAGGATCATATTGTGTAGCATGGCACATGCCATGACAATTTGGGTACATGTAGTTGGTGAGTACTGCAAGGCTCCACCAGATGTGTCCAGGCACCGGAACCGTGACTTGAGCACCCAAACACATGCTCAATAATGTTTCTTGTTTGTGCGTGTGCCTCATTATTCAGTTCTTGTTCAGGTGTGTCTGCATTTCTGATGGGTTTCATCAGCCACGGCTCCAGTGCATATCCAGCATCCCCCACTAGGTGACAGTCAGGGATGTCTCCATTGGCAAATCTCTGGTACAGCTGCATCAGATGCCAGATGTGGGAATCATGATAGCTTCCAGGGCAGCCAGCACACGCATTCATTATTATGCCCTGGGCATCGCACATGACCTGGCAGTTGATGGAGGGGAAGCCCTTGCGGTTGATGTAGACCCTACCTCACTCACTGGGTGGTGCTTTGATGTGTATGTGCGTGCAGTCTATTGCACCCACTACCTCAGGGTATTCTGCTCTTTGGTGGAAAAGATGTATATTGCTGGCCAATGCCTCATGGGAATTGGGGAAATATACGTGCTCACCGACATGTGCTGACATGGCATGCAGGAACTGGTGCAGTACCCTGGATGCAGATGCCTGTGAAATCCCCATCATATCACCAGTTGGTCTCTGGAAGATACATGTAGCTAGTATTCTTAGGCCAACACATACCTTGGCATTCACTGGGATGGGTTTCCCTCTGTTGGTTCTGTGTGTGAGGCGTGGCCGGCACAGCTCAACAATTTGCTGCAGGAGGTCTCTGTCCACCCTATAGCTCTCCACTATCTCCAGATCATGCAGCCCTTGGTAGGTTACCCTGGGTCTGTACATTCTTCTCCTTCTCCTCACTGTGGGTTGCTCAGCAGCATTCACAACCTCACCACCCTCAGCACCTTGCACATGTTGGTTTACGATAGCAAGAGCAGCCCCTAACATTTTGTCTGACTTAAGCTTTTTAAGTTTTCACTCTTTGTATACTGCAGTGTTGCAGAGCTCTTGGGAAAAAACAGGGGAGACTGCTGTTTGCAGAGTTTAAAGTGCTGGGCTGGGCTAGTCTGCTGCCTGTGTAATTGGCTGTTTCTGATATATTTCACCTGGCAGCTCTGCTAGTTCTCTTTGGTTAACTTCCTACTACTTCTTTTCCTTCCTTTTCCCTTTCTGTTTCCACACGAGGCAGGGCTGCGCAAACGACCACACACGTGCGCAAATGTGCGCTCATGCTTTGTGCACATTTGCAAGAAATTTCAGATATATTCATGGTGTACGTTTTTGGTTTCTGGTTTTCAAAAAGGACAACTGTAGACACACCTCTTGCAATCCTGAGCAACTCAGGGCAAACACAAGACACTGTGCTCCAATAAGCATACAGCCTTTCTGACACATCCCCTCATGATGTCACCTGTCTTCTACTCTACTACTTACCTACTCCTACACTTACACTCTTGGGACATGGCTCACATGCTGGGGAAAATTGGGATTCACTATCCTTATCCTCATTTGCATAGGATTGACTACTAATGCTTGGTTACATCTCTCACACTGAGTCCCCCCCCCCCCCAGCAACCAGTACTCAGTGGCTATGTTGTCTTCAGCCTGCCATTCACCTGCATAGCAGGATAAGCTTTTAGTGAAAATGCCTATTTTTGGCTATTTTTTAATTATTTTCTTGTTTTTTAAGCGCCACACTTTTGCGTGGCGCTGCACTATGCTTAAACATCAGAGATCGGGTAAAAAAAAAATTAGATTTTAATAATTTTAAACATTTAAAAATGCCAATGGCCTTATATTTGGCCATTGGCATGCTTCCTTAACTGGATGCATCATTTATTTGGAGCTGTCATAGCTCCGTTTTGCTATTTGCAGAATGGTACTTCGTTACCAACGGAGTACATTTCTGCAGATAACACTACTCTTCCACGGACAGGTTAGTGTTTTCTGGATTGCAAATTTACCTCATTTAAATAGCTTTCAACAGCAAATGAGGTAATTTGCATACCATGACACTGTCCGTGCAAGACTAGCTTTAGAAGCTCTCATGCACGCCCCTGACGGCTGTTGCTTGATCGCTTAGCAGACATATTGGCTGTCTGACATCTTACTCTACTCTACAACTCCATGCAAGCTTTCATAAAATCGGCACCTTATGTTTTGTGTACTATGACTTATTTGTATATTATTTATAAATGTAATGTACACATGTATGAAAGTATGCATGTGTGTAGGTAAGTATGTATTCATTTCCATATTTTTTGTTTGCCAGGTAAAATTACACATAGCTGTTTGTATATCTGTGTGTGTTTTTGGGGGGACAGTGTGGTCATTTTTAAGTTCTTATAATTGTGGGAAATATGGCCAGGGTGCATGTGAGGTCTATTCATACAAATGATAAGTTCCACAGGATCTTACACACTTCTCTACACTATGTCAGAGAGAAGAAGACAGTGTCAGATTCCAAGAGTTGCTGTAAGTGTAAGCCCACTTTCATTCAAAAAGGCAATACTGATGATGTAGTATTATTTGCATCAGAAACATTACCATCTATAATATGACCCTATCTACAAAAAGACCTGTACATGTGCAACAAATAGTTTAACAGCAACTGGCTTCTTTTAAATGTCTCAAAAGCAAAATTACGGTGTTTGGAACCTGGATGAAGCTTATTAAGACACATATTTTGGCAAGTTATAGAACATTACTATGATTCAGATACTAAAACTATCTCTTTCAAAAAATCAAGGAATCTTGCTGGTCCAAACCATGAATTTTCAATTCCACATTAATAAAAAAAAAAAAAAAGCTTGGATTAAACTTTATTAAACATTTTTTTTCTGGTCTAGAAGAACTTTGAATATTCTGTTATCAGCATTAAAAAAGGCTGTTGCAAAGGAACTCTGTGCTGTAATGTTGTTTGTCAGGGTTGTGGTTGTTTCTCATTGAAGTCATGAGCTCATGTTCTAGGGCATATCCAGCATCCCCTTCTAGATGTCCTTGTGGAAAGTCGTCCCTTGAAAACCTTAGGTACAGGTCTGCATGTGGTCATCATAGAAACTGCCAGGGTGACCTGCACATACATTATAAAAGATACCTTGTGCATTGCAGACCACCTGGTAGTTGGAATGATAGCCTTTCCTGATCATATATCTCCTTAATAGTTCACAAGGTGTTGCTTTTGTTTCAATGGCGGTGCAGTCAATAGCCCTCAGTGCCTCAGGAAAATGTGCTCTGGCATAGAAATTTTGCATGGTGGTAGCTATTTCCTCTGGTGTATGTGGAAACCAGTTATGCTTCACCAAATGTTGCAGCATTGCATTGAGGCACTGGTGGAGTATTCTTAAAGCAGGGGGCCTGTGAACCCCCCACTGTGTCCTCTGCAGGTCACTGAAATCCCACCTATGGAGCAAGCAATAATGTTTATTTCTTTTCTATGGTCTACAGACCAGGAGGTAGCAAGCACATGTTCCACCACCTCACAATACAGCCAGTAGTAGCAGAAAGTGGCAGGAAGTACAGGAAGTAGCATAGCAATACAGGAAGTAGCATAACAATACAGGAAGTAGCACAGCAAATGAGTGCAGGAAGTATTTGAATGCTTTGAATCAGTGTTACAAGCATGGATTTGAATGAAGAATAGTTACTGGCTGCAAATTAGTTCTGGTCTGGGAAAAACTGGCTGCTGAAAAGCTCTGCAGGTTAAAGTGTGAGTTCTCACTTGTACAGGTGTGTGCGTGTAGCTGATAAACCAGATTTACTTTACATCATCAAGAGTGCTGTCTGGTTAAGTAACTTGCTTAGAGTCATACAGTAGGCAAATGGTGCTAGAAGGAATCAAACGTTTTATACTTGAAAACATGAAGTATCTCACGAAGAGCTTATATCGTTAATACTCAACACTAACTGCAGATATTTCAATGATTCTTCATTTCCTGATAAATCATCGAAGGTTAAAAGTCATTGAGGTTTACAATCAGTCAACAATGTCAGTCATCAAAGATTTATGTGTTATTAATGTACTGCTACCTGTATTCAAAAGTACAGGGCTAGAATCTTTTCATCTCCACTAACCCCCAGTACTTCAGGAAAATGCAGCATGGCGTAGAAACTGTGCATGATGGTACCTCTTTCATCTGGTGTATGTGGAAACCAGATATACTTCCTCACATGTTGCAGCATTGCATTGAAGCACTGGTGGAGTATTCTTGAAATAGAGGCATGTGTACCCCCCCCCCCACAAATACATGCTACTTTACTGCACCCTTCTTATAGGTGAGAATTCATGTTTCACCATATGCTATTTTATTCTGTATGTATATATATATATATATATATATATATATATATATATATATATATATATATATTTTTTTTTTTTTTTTTTTAAATATATATGGGTCTATGTTTCTTGATCGAAGTTTTCACTATTTCGAACAAGAAACCTCGAGACCCATTAAAGCGAAAGTGCACTACATCGAAAGTGCACGTTTGCAAAAGCCGGTTCTCCGAACCTGAAAAAAACAAACAAAAAAATACTTTAAACAGTATTTTGCAGGGGGGAAGCACCCCTGCACCCCCCATGTGAGGGGCTGTGCCCCCCACACCCCCCTACTTAAATATACTAACTCTGAGATTGCACTACAGTGGAGAAAAGGATATATTTCCTTATCCCTACTGTAATGTGCTTCAGAGAACTGGCTTTAGCGAAAGTGCACTTTCGATGTAGTGCACTTTCGTTTAAATGGATTTGATTTTCTGGTTGTTGAGAAAGTGTGTTTTTGGCAATCAGAAGTAGACCCATATATATCTATATATAATATATATATATATATATATATATATATATATATATATATATATATATATGCAGACTTTGAGCAAGGTGTAACTGATGGTCACATCTGTGTTTGTCTGTGTGTTTGTATAAATATTTGATTCCTACATTCCACTGTCCCAGCCCTAATATTTTTTTAATTTGCATAGTGGGTTAATATAGCAATAACCCATGCCTGGGTGTGGGTAATGCTGGATTTACCCACGGTTAGTGTGGTTTGGTCATGAGGGCGAAGCCCGAGTGACCAAACAAAGCCAACTGTGGGTAAATCCAGCATTACCCCCACCCAGAAGTGGGTTATTGCTATTATACAATGACGTTATTTAAGAAAAAAAATAATTCATTTTCTTAAATAATGGCATTGTATAATGCCTCCTTGCTGCCCTTCCGCAGCTGTCTGGCATTCTGCGGCAGTTCTGATGTACTGTGCATGCATATGCCTATGCAGTACATCAGAGCTGTGGGCAAAAGCAGCGGAGAAAGCAAGATCTCCGTTGCTTTTTACAAACTGTTTTGCTATGTTAAATGGGTTTAACATAGCGAGACAGCTTTAAAAAAAGCAACGGAGCCCTTGCTTTTTTTAAAGCTGTCTCACTATGTTAAACCCATTTAACATAGCGACACAGTTTGTAAAAAGCAACGGAGAAAGCAAGATCCCTGTTGCTTTTTACAAACTGTCTCGCTATGTTAAACTTGTTTAACAGCGAGACAGCATTAAAAAAAGCAATGGAGAATGTCCGTATGAAGCAATGGAGATCTTGCATTCTCTGTTGCTGTAAAAAAAAAAAAAAAGAGTTATAGTAATGGAAAAAGTCCGGGTGACTGGACCTTTTCCATTACTATAACTCTGATTTACAACGTTCATGCTGACCAATCAGCGTGCACGTTTTTTGAATATTACTGGGGGGGGGGGGGTCATTGTATAATGTTGCTGTTTTCAGTATCAAGAGTATGAGGTTTGAATCCTTCCCCCTTCTCCTTTTACTTTAGCCTTGCAGTTGGAGAGATGGGTTAAGGCTATGAGCTGTAGTTACTCTGGGAGAGGGTTTGATTCACTTATCTGTCTAATGTGTGACCCATAGCAAGCCACTTAACAAGACAGTGATTTGTCGCAACTGGATATTTGGGCTAGGCTTCTCACTTGGTCCTCTGGACTGAAAGCCAAATAACTGTCTATGAACCAGAGTATTATAGGGCAAAGGAAGGAAACTGATTGTAGGAAACAGAAGCATTGTCATATGAGCTATTTTCATTGTGTATGATCCTTGTTCCCCTCACTTTGCTGAGTGTGTGATTATCATTTAGCTGTAAATAAATTGGACAGCATGAAGTCTATGAGGATACATAGTTTCATAGTTTCATAGTTTTGTACTAGGCTATCTGCCCTGGGGCATTTATAAGCCTAGCCATAGTGATGTGGCTTTCACCATCCCATGTAATGGTACAAAAGTGTACAGAATAGATTTAGAATATTGTGCCTCTGTCTAGTAGTGACACAGTGAAGACCCCCTTACATAATAGAATTAGTTTACTGTGCCTCTGTCTAGTAGTGACACAGAGATTACCCCTGGGGTAAACCTACAATCTCCCATCCACTTGTCAAGATTTCTCTTGAAGAGAGTTAGTGAGGGGCTCTGCCTAACATGAACTGGGATTCTGTTCCAGAGTATGGGAAGCCTCTGAGTTATGAATCTGTCCCTCCAGCATGTCCTATTCATATTTGTGCTGAGGTTTAAATCTTTAGCTCTCATGGTTCTGATGGATTTGGATTTTTTGAGGTGGAGGATGTCCATCAATTCCTGATTGGACATGGCCTTGTACGTCAAGCACAGATCACCTCTGAGTAGGCGGTATGCTACTGAATAGAGCTGGAGTTTCTTTAGTCTGGCAGCATATGACATATGTTGGAGACCCTTGATCATCTTGGTGAAGTACTTTTGGGGTCTCTTTAGCTGTTGCAAGTGCCGGGTGAGGTACATACCAAATGGGGCATTGTACTCAATCATGGGCCTGATAAGGGAGGAGTATAGGGGTACAATGACAGTTAATACTTTAACTATGAATACATTTTAATTACCTTTTTTACAGGCATGCAGGAGTAAAAAGCACTGTCTTTGGGCTCTGATAGCTTGTGTATCATTTACTGAAAATCTGTACAACTACAAGCTGTTAAGGAGCTGTTTCTTGATGTATAGGGTTTGATTCCTTCAACCTTTGTTTGTCTTTTGTGCAGGTTTAACCAAGTTACTTCACCAAATAGTACCCCTATGCTGTTCCTGAAAAGTGACACCTGTGTCCAGTGAGCTGCCCTTTTTGTTAGCAAATGCATTATACGTTTATTGTTTGAATTCCTGCACCCTTTACATAGCTGCTAATTCATACTTCACTTCGGGTCTATATTATATAACCGAAGTTTTATAACTTCGAATACCATACAATCTACACCATATGGTCGAAATTATAAAACTTTGAATATGTATAAAAAAATATATATAAAAAAAAAAAAAGAAAAAATATAGAAAGAAAAAGTTACCTGACACTTTATAGCAGGGGGGCTAGCCCCCTGAACCCACCACATCCCCCTGCTCCTTAAATATACCAACTCCAACATTGCACTACAGTGCAGTAAAGGTAAATCTTCCCCTTACCGCATTATAGTGCAGTCTCGGAGTTGGTATATTTAAAGAGCAGGAGATGTTGGGGTGCAGGGTGGCTTGCTCCCCTGCTTACAACCCTTAGGTATTTGTTTCTATGTTTTATTTTTAATTTTTATATATTCAAAGTTTTATAACTTCGACCATATGGTGTCGATCATATGGTATTCGAAGTTATAAAACTTTGATTATGTAATAAAGACCCCTTCACTTCATGCTATTTTATTGCACCCTTCACATATACACTAATTCATGCTTTGCTACATGCTGTTTTACCTCACCCTTGATATAGGTGCTAATTCATGATTTACTATATGCTATTTTATTATAAACACTAGCATGTCTCTTGTAGTTCAATAGTCTGCCAGATACAGCTTCATTAAATGTGAGTTTCAAAGAAAGGTTTACTGCTTCTTATGCCGTTTACAATGTGAGAGCGTTTTGTTTAGAAAATGGCTGTCTATGTTTTTGGTATAAGATTTAAAATAAAAGTTTTAAATGAAACCCATATTTCTGTGGTAATTGTAAACTTAAAAAAATAGTGTGCACACTGACAGGACTGAATGGTATTTTATGATGATCAGAGAGACAGCCAAGTAATGGGATATTGGTGTGGTTGTGAGGTCTGGTTCACTACCGTGTATGGGCCCCATTTGAACACACTCCAGATAGCTAATCATGGAGGTGGATCCTGCAACAATACAGTATTGACAGACATTCAGGTAGGTCAGACCTGTACTGAGTGATGTCAGAGAAAATAGCTATTCTTGATGACAAGAAAATATAAGAAGGTCAAAAATGAGATATCAGTATCCTGAGCAAGAATGTAAGTCCCCTGAAAGGAAAATAAAAATGTATGATGAATGGAGTAAGATTTCTGATTTTTGTGACTTGTGAGTTGTTGAACAAAAACTGCCATAGCATCTATATTGTCGTTAATTTCTTTACTTTATTCATTGCACTAAAGAATAAATTCATTCATTAGTAGTCCTGGATTGTGTAACATAGTCTAAACATATTGTATTTTAGTAATATATTTTTGCAGTAACTATATAGACCTGCATTATTCAGAGTGATGATCAGAACCATATGAGATTCAGCATCCATTAGGCAGTCATTGTTGCATATCACTGTGATACAGTCTTCTCTGCAAATCAGATTGTAAAGGAGTTCTGCATTTAGTTAATTCAGCTACGACTTTATGTAACAGTTAGCACAAGAGTTTAAAGGACTGACTTTTTAAGGAGTTGCTTCCTGTGCTAAGGGTGCATATTTTGAATCTTTCTACCTTCATTTACCTGCTGTGTAACCTTGAGCAAGTCACCTAACCAGTGCATTGGAGCAATTGGGAATTAAGGATAGGTTTTTTAGTTCTCCACTGGACTACATGCCTAATAAATAACTAGGGACATGTTGCTTTTTACCAGCAATTCTCTACTGCATAGCTGATCTGCTTCCGGAAATGCTATAGAAAAATCACTGGCACAACAAATTTTAATGCATTGTAGGCCTTTTGTTTTTCAAGGACAGCTGATACTGCATTTGTAGATTAACCAATGAAGTGCAAAGTTATTTGCAAATAACATCTACATTAGTAATTATTCTCTTTAATGTAGAATTATTCAGATAAATGTATTTCTGTAGAGAATGTGCAAATTGGCTTATCATATGTTATCAGGTCACAAATATTTCTTATGCCCTAATCATAAATACTTTTTTTATTTTAACTGTGCTAGACATTTTTATGTTGTGATGCTAGTGGTCTTTATACAATCTTATGTATTTAATCCAGAGCTACCAATGAAGTACATGGAATTTATTTCTTCATAATGATAATGGTTTTACACATTCAGCAAAGTGGAAATAACTGGTTGGGGTGGGAAGCTATTTGTGGATGAAAATTAATTTATGCTCGTAACGTTTTTAAACAATCTTTCATCTGACTTTGCAAGGCTTGTGTGCATATTTGTTTGTGGATTAAGCTGGAATACTTTACTGTAGCTACTGTGTGTCTGTGAGAAACAAATCTGAAATGTGTTACTCTGGTCAACATTATGGTAATGCATGGAGGGCTGTGATTTCACAAAAAAATGTCTAAATTACATTCTGGTTCTGTGCTGCTATAGCGCAAGACCCAAACTTAATAATGGTTGGAGGGATGCTTAACAATTGGTAAACCCCTCCAAGTTGTTAAGGCTGAGTCTGCACTAAAAACAGACAGCACTGACCAGTAATAGCATCAGCAAGGTATGAAACATCTTTAAGTGAACTCCCATTTCTGCCTGCTGTCTATTGAAGTACACAAAGTACTTTGGTTACACCTGCTTACTTAAAGAAATCAACCACTTCCTCACAGCTTTACCAGCTTTTAAAGCTGGAAGAACACATCACATTTTTTTTTTCAAATCTTAATTTGATTCATTTGTATTATATGGAGAAGATAAATCTAAATATACTATAAACAATTATGAGTGGGTCACAATTGGTATCCATATTGAAAACACATAATAAAGTGGCTATGATCACCGACCCACTCATAATCCACTGTGTTATTAATGTTTTTGATACAGGCATCTGAGAAGGATGCAGTCAGAAATGTAACAATAATTGTTGTGTTTTGATGGATGTCTGTTGATAAATCCTTGCTGAGTTGATAAAATTAGAAAGCCATTAGTCTGTATTTGCAGGAGTAGTGTGTTGTTGCATAAATCAAGTAGGAATGCTTAACTCTGGCCATTTTTATCTCAGTCAGATATGTAATGTGTACATAGTCAATCAAGTTGCCTTAATTGATGAGTATGGCTATTGCTGGGTTATAATCTTAGTTTGACTGGCCTTTTATGGTTGAAATGTTCTAAACTGAGTACTTCTGACATTACTGGCTAATACATTTTGATTCATTGCTTTCTGAAACAAAACGTTGAAAAATACAAATTTGAAACACACTCTGACAAACATTGCTGCATTAAATAAGAAATAGTATTTAAAGCAATTAGGAAGATGAGCGCAAAAGAACACATATAATTATGCAAGGTCCTTAAAAATATGTGTGTGTCGTGGTGGGGGAGCACTACAGTCATCTTCCTTGCAGTTCCACATTAGAAAGGTATTAAGTGTTCCATATGTTCCCCATTTGTTCAGCATTAGGAGAGGTTCAGCTAAACAGTCTACCGATAGAATGGTGAAAGTAAAGGTCATGCGATATTTAACTATCTGAATATGGAATCATGGTGATGTATATATTATCAGCAGCAAATGGACTGATGGAAGGCTGCCATGTTTCACTCATTAATGTATCACTGAAATCATAACAATGCAGTAGCTTTATTATACTGTTTTACCATCCACTTAGTGGATGAGATGGCTGATGTTGATGGTAGTACCATGAAGGATGACACATGTGTGAATTGTTTTGGCCATCAATTCTCTGCCATTTTTCTTCAGATCTTTGAATGTGAGGTAGTAAACATAGCTGTAGAAGGTGAGGGTTGTGGTCCGTTTAGAGCACAGAGGTGAAGGTGATGTGAGGAGTATTCCAGGACTTCACTGAACATCTTCCATAAGCGCTACAAGTAGAGGCTCCTGCAAGACAAAAACACCAGGCCACAGCATAAGGCGGATGCCTGGAGTAGTTTGACCAAACCTGTCAACATGCTGCTGGCATCCCTTGCACAGGGGATTAGTTTCTTTGGTACTATAGTGACTTGAATCTATGCAAGGTATCATTGTCTTTGGCCAATGGGAGGTTTTAGTTAGGAGGCAGTCACCACCACAGTACTGTAAGTATACCATTTTTAAGACAAATATCCTTTAATGCATGCTACCATCCAATATCACATTATGCCCTGTTTATGTTGCTTGTCCCTGCAAACATTGAAATGAACATGGAGCTGCATAACAGCAGACTAAAGTACCTAAAAGAGTGTTGGGGTAGGTATACCTGCTTTTGTGAAAGATGTGAGTTGTTTACATAGTATCAATTGTAGCCATTAATGAATAATTTTGTATAACTTTTATAGAGCAGTACCAAACCCATCAAAACTGGCATACTTTATTAGAATTAGTACAGCTGAGAATTCTCTTAGAATTGTGCTTCTGCATGCCACCCCCAGTATAGGAAGAAAGGTTGTTCATTGTGTTATGATAAATCTATATGCATTAAGATTCTAGTCCAGCAATGGGATAAATCCCACCACTCACCAAAAAGATTTTCTTGTTAGGTGGAGTATATGTGTAATACCAGTATTATAAGTTCAATACTATAAGGTCCATATATACCATAGCCATGAGTATTAGTTGTCTGGGTACTCCATAGTATACATCACACATGTGAGTCCCTTATCTACCTCATGCAGTTGATATTTCAGTATGTTACTCATGTGTTTGCACAAGTATATTATTGTCAAAACTGGAAAAGCCTTACTGGCCAAAAGCACAGATATGCTGTCCTGATAATTTGCAGTTATAATTATTATTGTCTTATGTGAGACTGCATGTGTGAATGGCTTTTAGTTTTAATTATCTAAATTACTATGTATTGTTGCCCGTTCGATTCTCAGTTAGAGCATCTACTGTGTGACGACATGCGTGAATGGGCGTTCCTTCATTGAAGGCTGTGAATTAGGCCCGGCAAGCCAGCATGTAAAACTCTACTGCCAATCATTAGCGGACCAGAGTTCCGCTGTGGCAACCCCTAACCGGGAAAAGCCGAAAGACACACACACACTATGTATATAATTTGTTATTGTAGCTTAGCTCAGTTTTACTACATTAACCTATTTACGAGAGCTTTTCTCCTTGAGCCTCCACTGAAAAGGGGTTTGCTGGCCAGCCAGACCTCCTCAGTCAACAAATGTAAAAATAAATAAATAAATAAATATGCAAACAATCAGGTACACTTGTTCAGCCTACAAAGTGTAGCTGTTTAACCAATCATTGTTAATTACTATCATTAAATAATTGCTGCGGTTGCTGAAGATCAACATTACTGAGTTAAGACATTGAGAGTTATGCTCCTATCTCACCTCCTACCTACTCATTCCTCATTTGCTCACCTTGCACTCTCCCCTCTACTTGCTTCTCATTTTCATCTATATTCTGTGCATCCATTGCTGACCTACAATATGGTAAAAAAAAGATAAAAACACAACATGACCTGTGGTCATACATTGCACAAATATTGGCAGAGAGCAATGCCAATGCCCATATATAACCATGGAAAAAGGACACTTTCCATCCTATGGCTAAGGTGAAGGGAAATGCTTGGAACGCACTAAGATCCTGCTATCAGTTCTGGAAATGAGCTAAGCATGGATTCACATAAAAAAGGCAATTGTACAAAACAGTTAAGCAAATATTATTATTCTGTTTTGATTGTACATAGGAAATGTTTTTGTTTACTGTGGCAGTCTATTGGATGAGGTGTTCAATTCCCATGGGGTTTGTATGTGGTTTTACATGGATCAGTATACATTCTGCAAATGTCAATTTATCATACTATTAAGCATTTAAAGTAACTTGTGGTGGATATAAAGGATGCTGCAGCTAGTTTTTTCTTTTCTTTGTTACATCTGAAGAAGTCTTGTGGATGAAAACGCCTTGCGAATATCTGCGTTTATGTACTAAATAAACTGCTGGTGCTTCCACTTCGGATTGTGTTTCGTGCTTTGGGTTTGACTACCTCTACTTGGTACCTTTGTGTGCTGCATTGGTTTCTTTCTCATTTTGGGTACTTGGCCTCTTGTGATTTTTACGGTCATTCTGCAAATGTGATGACATATCCCTGGTACATGTCTACTTAATGACCCTTTATAGCTTGCCAGTTGCACTGGCTGCCCTTAATGCACTGTTATGGAGAATATGACTATGAAAACTTGATTCTAATCCCTTTAATATTTTCTTTTCTTCTCGCTGTCACTCTGCCAATGTGCTATATTTCCTTACTATGCCCCTTTTCAACCGACTAGTTCAGTGATTCCCCATGATAATGACTGTATCATATTAATATGAAGAATATGGGTTTAAATCTATTGCCATCTATCTTTCTTATTCACCTACTCCCATTTGACACAATCCTTATTTCCTCAAGTGGTGTTGTTCCCTTTGCTTCTCTTTTTTATCTCTGTCCTATATTTTTTCCAAAATCTTGTCAAAAATAGATTAGCACACCATAATCAAGCTGAAAAGGAGATTATACAAGAGTAAAAATCTACCCTCCGTGGTCCTGTATTGCACAGCATTTGACAGAGAACAACACAGCTGTCCATATATAACCACAGATAAATTACACTTCTTGTTATATGGCAATAATGTAAAAAAAATCTTACGGACTTCCTAAGATCTTGACATCCATCATGCAACTGAGCTGAATGTCAATGTGCATTACCAAGCAGTACTGAAGTAAGGTGATGTTAATTGTTTCACGCTAACAGCTTCCATGGCTTATTTCATCAGGAAGTGATGGGTACATTGTAAATATAGTAGGTGTGGGAGGGATTGATCATGTGATAGTTATATGTTGTTTAACGATGTTCATGTATCTGTCTTCAGTAATGCTCTAATATTCCCTAGAAATGTATGTTTTCCAAGAACATCACTGGAAGCTTTTATGTGGCTTAATACGCTAATGCACTGGTCTAAAGAATATCAGTTAGGTAGGGGTTCAGATCTACTGAGGTGTACCTTATATTATTCTGCAAAACAATTTGTACCATGTGCTATTACAATGCAAATGTTTAATACATTGAACATAGCCAGTTGTGTAGCTAGGGTGGAGTGAGATGAGCAACAGACCCTGGTGTAAAGTGTTGGGGGGGCATGATCAGCTGATACTGATCGCTCTTTAATGTAATACCAGCTTTTAAAAGCCAGTATTGTATTTGCAGTCAAACCTGAATACTGTAGCACTCCGTGTGTGGTCTAAACAGATGCAACTGCTTGTTACATTGGAACCAACAGTATGCTATGCTACGCAATAAAAGTAAAAAAAAAAAAAAAAAAAAATCTGTTATTTTAACTAAAACCTGAGTGCTGAAGTGCTCCGTGCAGCCAGGGTATAAACTGTAATAACTGTTTGCTGCATTTGCAGCAAGCTGTTTGCTACAGTTTAAGAAAAAAAAAATTTAAACTAAAACTTGAGCACTATAGCACTCTTTGCAGGCAGGGTATAAATTATAGCAACTGTTTGCTACAGTTTAAAAGGGTGATTTTTTTTTTTTTGTTATAACTAAAACACGAGAGTTGAAGTGTTCTGTGCAGGCAGGTATAAAATGTAGCAATTGTTTGCTACAGTTTAAAAGAAGAAATGCTTTTTTAACTTGTAATTAAATATGTTAAAGGAGGGTTGGGGGCAGAGCACGAAACAGAACCTGAATGGCTGGGACTTGAGGAAGGGGCAGCATATCATACATCTGGCCACCTATATGGTGTGCTAGTAGAAGGAACGTCCATTTTTTTTTTCTTGCTGGGGGGGTAATGGTGTTTAGATGTAACTGTAATAAGCCAATCACTTACAGCTTATTACAGTGACGTGTTTTTTTTTTTTTTTTTTTTATCCCAGGGTGCTAATTGAACCAGCTATGCTTCTGAACATAATATGTGTAAAGAACAGTTTTGCAGTGATGTGCACATTATAAATACACTACACTATGTGGAGGCTTTTGATATCCTGATTGTTGCATGTTGCTTAACAATAGTCATTTTTGAGTTTTCAACAGTTTTCTAACATTCTCTTGAGATATGTGTGTGATGATATGAGGTATTACTAACTATGCCAGGAGAAGTAGGGCAGTGGAAAGATGGGGGGTATTGAAGGAGATGCAAAGCGAGAGGTAGGGATTAAAGGACTAATTCTTGTGGGATGTTAAGCAGGTTTGGTTTAGGAAGTCATGTAGTAAGGGTTGGGTTTTTAGGGTTTTTAGGATTAGCTTAATGAGTATTCTGGTATGTTTGACATACCTTTTGTAGAAAATCTCTCCCTCCTTTTCCCTTATATTTAAGCGTGAATTTAGGTTTAGGTTTCAGCTTGGATGGAGTAAGATTCTGCTCTCCTTTCATTCCCAATGGAGGTCTTGGATATGGCACGTTGTGGCATGCCGCTTCATAAGCTTGTTGGTTTGGTCTAAGAGAGTGGAGGTAGTTAATACAACCTGTCTATAAAAGAATGATGGTGAGAGGTTTCAACACTACCTACTAAAATGTTAAGTTAATATATGGATCTTTTGTTTAAAGAATGTTTCAGATTTTACCTATTTTCTGTTTTTTGCCAGCTCTTTGTGAATATATATATATATATATATATATATATATATATATATATATATATATATATGTGTGTGTGTGTGTGTGTGTGTGTGTGTGTGTGTGTGTATATATATATATATATATATATATATATATATATATATATATGTATCAACAACTGAACTGATCACAAATAAATAAACTGAACTGATCACAAATAAATAAAATAAAGAAAAGCACATAACTAAAGAACTTCAGCAGTACAAAAAGAGACTTTGAGGTAGAACTGATTTTGAGCACTTTTGTCCTTTACTGATTAACAGGACTTCATCCGAAAATAAAGTGAAATAAATCAGTACGCATTAATATATCTTGAAAACCCACCAAAAAATGCCATTACAACTGTAGAAACAATCAGCGTGAGTCAGGATGTGAGATAACCAATCAAGTATGTTGAGCAGAACAAGCTGGCCAACAAAAAACCTAGAATCCTGCATCTAGTGGATAAAGCCAATGCTAAGGTTAATGCGAATAAGGCATTACGTAATGTTAAAACCATAGGCTTAAGCGCTGGAGAAAACAAAGAATTGTGGGCCAACAGTCAATGGAAAACCGGATAAAAACATTGTACAAGTTATCTTAACTAATGCAAGACACATTTAATGTTAATGTTCTCGTTTAGTCCTTGGGCAGACTCGGCACCAAACAGGAGCCACCATTCAAGTTCCCTCAACTCTTAATATAGAATTACAGTCTCTATAAGATACTTCAAGTTTATCCAATACTAAAACTAAAAACATGCGCACCAGGAATGCCCACAGGAGATAATTAACATCTTACTAACAGAAAGGCAAGCCATTATGTCCTGCCCTGTGTTTAACCTTTCCAATAAAACTTTTCAGAAGATCATTTATAGCTAGTGAGCAAGGCTTTACTTTTATACCTAGCCAGAGAGCCAGTTTATCTGATGTATTGCTAGAACTGCACCTGTTCTCCAGGAAAGTTAACTTGAAAATATTGCATGCCAATGGTGACCTTGTAGACACCTCTTCAGATCTCGACAGGAACCCTTGTCAGTATGTTTTAGTTAAAAAGAAGAGCCTATTCAATTCAGTTCTACATCACACTTTGCAAACCTTCCTCAAGGTTTGCAACTTGGACCAGAGAAATGCACTCCAAAAGCCTAGTAGAACCAAATGGTTCAATTTAATTCCACATGAACAACAAGCCTTAGGGGACTTTATGAGTGACATGACACTGAGGATTATGAAAGCCAGCAAGGGCACAGGTATTGTTCTTATGGATCAGAGCATGTGCATCAACCAAATCGAATCAGCTCTGATCGATGATGTTTTTTATGTCATCACCGACATTGGTACAGTAAATAAACATTTTGCAGCCATTGACCATCTTCTCAAAAGATTAGAACTTAACCACAGCATTTGCTTGGAAGAATATTTTTTCATGTCTGTGTCCAATCCCAGCCTGGGCAAGCTATTTGGCATTCCCAAAACCATAAAAATGAGCTTAACCCCCCCCCCCTTTCAGGCACATAATTTCCAACAGATGCACCAAGACAGAAAGAGTCTCAGAATACCATGATATGGTATTAAATCCTTAAGTGCAAGCCAAAACCTTTTATTTAAAGGAATCATGGGATTTTCTGAACCAGCTCTTTCAAGCTGAATTTGATTTCTCTAACTGCCTGCTTGTTACTTTAGACGTGGTAGCTCTTTGCACCAACATCCCACACCAGGAGGGACTGAATTCCTTAAGAATGTTTCTAGCAAAATACGCCAAGTTCCCTAAGAACAAAACTCACAGCATTTGTGATCTAATAATGGCAGTGCTGACCAACAACTTTTCCACTTTAACAACATAATATATCAACAAGTCAGAGGAGTTGCTATGGAGATGAAAATGGTCCCAGCTTATGCAAATCTAGTACTGAGCACCTGGGCCTTATGCATCTCCTGGGCTTCCAATTGGTACATCTATAGACATTATATTGATGACATTTTTTTGTATGGAATGGCACCAAGGCTGAACTATCCACGTTTATTGCAAACATGACTGAAAGCATTGCCTTTGTGGATTTTGTCATATTAGGATGTGGCACCATAGTAGATTTTTTGAACACCATCATTAAGCTGAACACCTCCACAGGAACCTTAGTGTCCAATACACACAGAAAATATACATACCACAGCAACATTTTGGACTTTAAAAGTCAGCACCATTTTTATATGAAAAGGAATGATGTGTGTGGTCAATTTATCTGGTTGTCACACATTATTTGTCAAGACACATGGTTCCAGGCTGAAGCTACCTTCTTAAAACACATGTTTTTAGCCAGTACTTACCTATCTAATTTGACTGATGCAGAGCTTGCCTTGGTCACAGCAGAAAGACAGATTAAACACAAGTCAATCCTGAAGTTTGGTTTTGATTCCTCCAAGAGCAACAGATTTAGCGATCATGCCGGTAGACAGAGCAGCTTTCTGCTACCCATCAGCAGGGACATGCAAATAATACGGGACATTATCATCAGGAACTGAAATATTATTGCCTCTCACAATGAACTCAAATGTGCACTCATTGACTCTCCTTCCTTTTCTTTCAAGAAAACTGTTACACTACATTCCAGCTTTGAAAACAAGGATCCCCCTTTCTGCTTAGTGACCCCTCCATCAGAATTGGTCCACCAGGCTTGTACTCCTGTGGTCATTGCATAGTTTGTAAACACATGTACAGGGGCTCTCACTACCAGTTCCATCATTGTAACAGGAAAGTAGTTTTTAAACACCACTTTGACTGCTACCCTAAAGGGGTTGTGTATGCTGCTGTGTGCAACAGCTGCCAGTCATACTATATCAGGAAAACCAGTAGAAAGCTTTGCAATAGAGCAAAGGAGAACCTAGCAGCACTGCGTTCCCGTGACTGTTCTAATGCCTTAGCATGACATAGTATTAAGTGCAGGAATTTCACTGGCATCGTGTTTTTGTAGTGGAAAAACTTGAAGTATTTTATGGAGACTGTAATTCTTTATTAGAGTTAAAGGAACTTAAATGGCAGCTCTTACTTGGTGCCAAGTCAGTCCCCAGATTAAACTAAGAACATCAATATTAAATGTGCCTTGTGTTGGTTAAGATAACTTGTACAACAGTTTTTATCCAGTATTCTATTGTCTGCTGCCCCACACTTTAAGTGTTTACAGTGCGTATACCTAGGTTTTTAGCAGCATGTAATCCCTTATTTGCATTCATCCTAGCATTGCCTTTATCCACTAGGTGAAGGATTCAAGTTTTTTATTGGCCAGCTTGTCCTGTTTGACATATTTGATTGGTCATTTCACATCCTGATCCACACTGATTAGTTCTACAGGTGTACTTTCATTTTATGGGGGGGGGGGCTAGATATATTAATGTGTGCACTGAAACATTTCACTTTATTGTCTGATGAAGTTCTGTTAAATTTCACTGGCATCATGTTTTTAGTTTTAGTATTGGAAAAACTTGAAGTATCTTATAGAGACTGTAATTCTGTATTAAGAGTTGAGGGAACTTTAATGGCAGCTCCTGTATGGTGCCGAGTCTGCCCCAGGACTAAACGAGAATATTGACATTAAATGTGCCTTGCATTAGTTAAGATAACTTGTACAATGTTTTTTATCCAGTTTTCCATTAACTGTTGGTCCACACTTCAGTTTGTTTTCTCCAGCACTTAAGCCTATGGTTTTAGCATTACGTAATGCCTTATTTGCATTAACTTTATCATTGCCTTTATCTACTAGGCACAGAATTCTATTTTTTTATTGGCCAGCTTGTTCTGTTCGACATACTTGATTGGCGATCTCACATCCTGACTCACACTGATTGGTTCTACAGTTGTAATAGCATTTTTGGTGGGTTTTCAAGTTATATTAATGTGTGCAATGATTCATTTCACTTTATTTTCTGATGAAGTCCTGATAATCAATAAAGGCCGAAAGCGCTCAAAATCAGTTTTGCCTCAAAGTCTCTTTCTGTACTACTAACGTTCTTTAGTTTACATATATAAATATATATATATATATATATATATATATATATATATATATATATATATATATCTTTACTTATTTATTTATTTTTTAATGTATGGGAGCACTACAGAACCCTGAAAGTCCTGAAGACCAAAATCCTGAGACCAAAATCCTGAAAACTCAAAATCATGAAAACACACAGGATATCAACACTGACTATATTCCAGCACAAGTACATACAGAAACACATTTCCCTTCAACTATACGCAGGGGGCAAGCCCCCTGCACCCCATGCTACTTAAATATAACAACTGCGAGACTGCACTTCAGTACACTTAGTGCAATTTCATAGTTGATATATTTAAGTAGCAGCGGGGTGCGGGGGGCACAGCCCCGCACATGGGGAGTGCAGTGGGGGCTTGCCCCCTGCTTATACTTGGAGAAGTGTAATATGGTTTGTGTTTTATTAGTTTCTGCATGTACTTGTGCTAGAATATAGTAAGTGTTGGTATCCTGTGTCTTTTGAGGATTTTGAGTTTTCAGGATTTTTAACTTTCAGGATTTTGGTCTTCAGGATTTTGGTCTTTCAGGATTTTGTAGCGCTGATATATATATATATATATATATATATATATATATATATATATATACACTAAAATAATAAAATTGGTCATAATGGCAAATTTTTCTGTGAGCTATAACCATGGCTATATATATATATATATATATATATATATATATATATATATATATATATATATATATATATATATATATATATATATATATATATATATATATATATATATATATATATGGGTCTATCTGAGTTCATCGACAATTAAATAAATAATAGTGGATTAACCGACGACGAAAGAGAGTCAAGTCACGCCAAGATCGGCAGAAGATCGACGAGGGGAAGGACCCACGCTGAGAAGAGGTGAGGGTGCGATGAGGTGAAAAGGTAAGGGGAGGTGAGGTAAGTTGTTAGTAGGGTAGGGTAGTGGTTAGTAGTGGTTAGGGGGTGGGTGAGGGTGGGTAAGGGTGTAGGAGAGTGTGAGTGTTAAGGGTGTGTGTGTAGTAGGTGTAGGGTAGAGGGGGGGTGTAGGGTGTTAGAGTTAGGGTTTAGGGGGTGGTTAGGTGAGAGTGTGCATGGGTGTAAGTGTTGTGTGTTTGTGTTGGTAGGGTAGGTGTGTGGGTTAGTGGTGGGGGTGGGAGGTTGTGTGATAGGGTGGGTTGGGTGGAGTAGGTGTTGTTTGGTGTAGGTGTGTGGTCGAGTGTGTGGGTTTGGGTAAAGTTGGTAGTTGTGTGTTGTGTGGGTGTTTGTGTGTTGTGTTGGTGTCTGTGGTTTGTTGGTATGTGTTGGTGTGTTGTTTATTTGTTGTGTGTGTTGTTTTGTATGTCGGTTATGCTTGTGAGTTAAATTGTAATGGGTGTCGGGATGTTTCGATTTTCTGGTTTCGGGTTTTTTCGTTAAATTTTTTTGTGTCGTTATATATATATATATATATATATATATATATATATATATATATATATATATATATATATATATATATATATATATATATATATATATGGACAAATACAGGGTCCTTTCCCAACTCCATCCCACTCATTCCTCGGTGGCTCGCATTATGTTCTATTCTCTTCTCACTGCACCCTTTTATATCTCTGTCTTATACTTTCATTTCCAACCTATAAAATTGTCAAAATGTACATAGAAGCAACACACACATCCCCAAAAATGGGTTATAAAACTGAAAGTCATATTTCTGGGGTCATATGTTGTGCAATGCAGAGTGAAACATCAATGGCCATCTGCAGCCACAGTGGAAGAGCACTCCTTATAGTAGCACCAATTTAAAATAAAACATAATTTACAGTTAATGGCTTTATTCTCACTCCTTCAATGGACCAGTGTACTCATGCATGTATTTTTACTGTGTCAAAGCACTAGTTGGAGGTTTTGATTCCTTTGTTGTTTGTTTGCTGCTGTTTCACAAGGTTCAGTTTGCAGTTTGCACATATGCTACATTTCCCTAATATGTATTTTATGTTCACATTTACTGTAACTCTTGCAATGGTTCCTCTTTCTAGAAATCTGTGAATATATTGGAAGGTTGACTGCGCTGATGAACCGACTCCCCTATGAGTGTCATATTTTCCTTATTTAATGACAGTGGCATTATAGTACAGGTCCACTGCTCACACACAGATGTTGGCAAGAATGGAGCTGGATGACACATCATGTTAGTTTACTGCTTCCTGTCACTCTTGTGTAGATTTCACATTATTCTACATTTACATATTGTTATATTACCTTCACTATCTGGTGTTCCAACAATGCTTTGTTGCACACCTCTCAATACTTTTCTCTGTACATCTGAATATATATTACTATATATTGCATCAAGATTGTAATCCTGGGAGTGCAAAATCACAATAAGTACTAGAGGTGCTCATGTGCTATCAATGTTTACTTCTGATGCTTGTACTTAACCCTGTCCATAAGGTGAACTAACATGATGTAGCTGCAGGGCTGTGCTGCAGCACAAAGGGGAAATGGTCATCATGCATACTGGTCTGGCCATATGCATGTATCATTAGCATTGCTGCTCATCGCAGGTGTAATGCAAACAGTGCTGACTTGGTCACAGTCATGACTGCACCATTTGTGAATCCTCAGGAATGTTTATTTTGTTTATTTGAGTTTAAAATCAGCATTACTACTGATGTGTTTTTCATGGTTTCTCCTTTACAAGATGACTAGCTTTGATGTATTACTAAATGGAGAAGTACTCACTAAGAATGAAATAATAAAAAAAAAAAACACCATGGAAGGATGATCTTTACCAGCTTGATAGCGTTCAGTGGTGTTCATAGGTTCATAGATTAGTACAAGGCTAGCTGCCCTTGTGGGCCATTTTGAGCCTAGCCAATTACCCCCTGTGAGAATCAAACCCTGCACCTTGTGTCTTTAGGGTAATCATCTTAATGATTATGAAAACCTGTTTGAAGAATTAGCTTGAAGAATAAGAGAGGAAACTGTATAAATATATAATGTTGGCAAAGAAAGGGCTTGGTTTACATTACATGCACAATATTTATCTCAGTATTAGAAGAAACGGATAGGACCTTCTCTTAGATGCTAAATACATTTGTTACTTTTATAGGAGCATTCTTTTTTTTTCTTAATTTTTTTTTTATTTTTCAACTACAGTTGAACAAATTCCATAGTATTTGTATAAAACATCTTAAATAACTATGTACACTATTTGCATCAGCCTGACACTATAACAGAGCTCAATATATACAATTACTTTATAGGTATAACAATCCAGTTATCAGAGTATATCTGTTCAGTTATTGTAAAGTGTCAATCAATGATAAGACTTTTTTCCATGGATTGTTAATAAATGGCTTAGGATAAATCCTTAATTCTTTAATTTTAATTTCCAACAATGCTGTGGTCTTCAGTATGCTATAGAAGTCTTCTAAAGTTGGTATTGTGTTTGTATTCCATCTTATTGTTATACACTTCCTTGAGATTGCAAGTATTGTCCAAACTAGATATATATTTGACTCATTCAAATGAGGACCTTCATACACATTTAATAGTACTAGAGCTTTAGATAAGTTAAACAATTCATTAAATAAAGCTTGCAAATAGTTTTTAATACCATTCCAAAATGGCTTAATTTTAACACAGTCGAAAAAATGTGATTCCAATTTGCATTGTGTATTTGCTCACACCTCCAACATATTCCCTTTGTGGAAGAATTAATTTTAGTAATTCTATCTGGAGTTAAGAATGCTCTGCGCAAGCTTTTCCAATTAAAAACTTTCCAGTATTGTGTAAAGGATGTATGTTTTATTGACAATAAAATATTTGATTTAATTTCTTCAGTTGTCTGTAATGAGTATCTTTTTGTTATATAATTCCAATATGAGAATTTGGGTGTTACCTTATAATTTATCAATATCTTGTAAAATTTTGAAATACTATTTCCCATGTCATAATCATTATATATGATTTCATATAGGTTTTTTATAAGTTTAGGTATTTCTTTCAATGAAGAATTATGGTTCCCCTTTACAATCCTGAAATACTGAAAGCTCGAATTTCAGTATCTCAGGACCGTAAAGGCAAAAATGTAAAAACTCGAAAGTGCATAAGCGCGAATTTGAATAGCTCAAATCCGCACTTATGTAGTGTAGCAACAGGACGGGAAGTGTTTGGCAGGGATGGTTTACGGAAGTGAAGGTAAGTGAGTGTATGTTTGTTTTATTGTAAGTTGTGCTTGTGGGTTAGGGTAGGGAGGTTGTGTTTGTGTATGTGTGATGTGTGTGTGTGTGTGTGTGTGTGTGTGTGTGTGTGTGTGTGTGTGTGTGTGTGTGTGTGTGTGTGTGTGTATGTGTGTGTGTGTGTATGTGCAAGGGAGTGTGGAATGTTTGTGTGTCAATGATGCATTTTTCAACTGTTAGTGCAATCTCAGAGTTGGTATATATAAGTAGGGGGGGTGTGGGGGCACATCCCCCCACATGGTGTTGCAGGCATAGATGTAGTGTAGGATTGTGTAGTTTGTGTGTTGTGGGATGAATGGTGTGCATGTTGTGTGACATAAGGTTTGTGAATGTTTGGGATTTCAGTTTTTCGTGTTTGTGTGTTTCAGGATTGTGGGCTGTTCGACTTTATAGTTTCGAGATACTGAAATTCGAGCTTTCAGTATCTCGAGATTATAAAGGGGAACCAGAATTATTAATTATTCTGCATAAATCTTGAGCATACGTCAGAATGCTTTGCATAGTTAGCCAAACTTGTTGTGGAATTTTGAATGTTATTTCTATTGTTTGCATATCCAGAACTTTTTGTTCTTTGATACATTGAAACCAACAAACAAATCCTTTCTGTTCCCAGGAATTCATTATTTCTCTGCATATTTTATGTGGATAGCTCTTTGTAACTATAAATGGTGTTAAAAGATCAAACCAGATTTTTAAATCTATATTTGAATTAATACTTTTCCTAAATGAGTCAATGTAATAATTAATCATACAAGATGGGAGCATTCTTGTATAACAACATGAAAATTCTAATTAAATAAGTATATGGGAAAGGAAATGGTTCTAGTGTATGAGTTACAATAGTGCATTCTCACACTTATTCTTTAGTTTGGAATGAGGAATACACTAATTTGAAAAAAAAAATAATGGGAATATAAGAAAGGTAAAATTCAAAGTTCACATTTATTTAGAAAAATGGTGGGTAGAGAATGAATTCTATAAAAAGCGGGATGGGTGCAGTGAATCCAATGGTGCTGCCCAATATTTTGCATTCGATCTGACATGTATCTCTTCCAAGTAATGAAACAGGTATAGGAGAACTCCAGAATATGATACAGAGATACAAAATACTAACATATGGATATAGGAATAATGAACAACTAAAGTTAGCATTCAGCAGAGAAGCTGGGCGTGGTGTGATGTACATGTTACTGCAAGTTTTGTCCTTCAGTACTCCATACAGGATCATATTAAATGAGGATAGAACAGTAGACAAATGGAATGGTTTTGAGTATGAGTTTAAAAAAGAGGAAACTTGTGAAGAGAAGATTGAAAATTGGAGGCTGTGTGTTGTTTAACACCAAAGAATACATCTGGGGAAATGGCACACGGACGAATGCAGAATAACCATGGGCTACCAGGTATTACTGGAACAAAAGACACTGGGAATAACTAGGTATTGTTGGGGTGGAGACAAAGTATGAAAATAAATGATAACAGTGGTAGTGGAAGAGTGAGGTTTTATTTCTTTTGACAATTTCAATTCATAGAGTGACCTTCTAGATACTCCATGGTATACATATCCAGAGATAAAATGTTCAGCCTAAGTTCACATGTTGGGAACAAAAGATACAAGAGAAGAAGGACACCACAGACAAACTGGGAAAGATTAAAGAAGGGCAGTGGAGTAACTAGTTGTACAGAAATGAGGCTAGTAAAGCCATTCCAGCAATAAATTATCTACAGGCAGACTAGACTTGTAAGAAGGAACATGATTTAAAAGGCTTACAGTGAAAAGTGTGGCACAGGCAATGTTATACATGACATACATACATACACACACACACACACACACATATATATATGTGTGTGTGTGTGTGTGTGTGTGTGTGTGTGTGTGTGTGTGTGTGTGTGTGTGTGTGTGTGTGCGTGTGCATGTGCGTGTGTGTGTGTGTGTGTGTGTGTGTAGCACACAGGGTCAGGCATGACATACATTGGCATGTGTGGCATATGCTGTGTGATGCATGCCAGACACATGTATGTGCATGTGTGACTCACACTGTGTCATGCATGCAGGACATACGCATAAATGTGTGGTTCTTGCAGTGTCAGGTATGACATGCACATGTATGTGTGGCACACACAGTAGCATGGATGATACACATTTGTGTGGAACACAGTGTCATGTCTGACATACACATGTATATGTGGCATACACATAGGTTCATAGGTAGGTACTAGGCTATTGGCCCAAGGGCTTAAGTAAGCCTAGCCAACAAGGTTCCCTGGCTTACGCCACCCAGGAAATTTATTTTCCCGTGCCCCTGTTTAGCAGAGCCACAGAAGTGATACCTAGGGTGTATTTCTTATTTTCCATCCATTCATCAAGATTTTTCTTGATGAGTGCTACTGAGGAACTTCACTTGACATAGATGCGTAGCTTGTTCCAGGTATGGGAAGTCTCTGGGACAGGAATCTATCCCTCCAACATGTCCTGTTTATTGTGGTGACAAGGTTTAGGTCCCTAGAGCATGTAGCTTGAAGGGATTAGGATTTCTTTTGGTGTAGCATGTCCAACAGCTCTGGGTTTGACATGGCTTTATATGTTATGCAGAGATCACCTCAGAGTAGGCAATATGCTATGGAGTAAAGCTAGAGTTTATTGAGATTGTCAGTGTAGGGCATCTGTTTCAGGCCCTTAATCCTCTTTGTGTGGTACTTCTGTGGCCTTTCCAGCTGCTGCAGATGTCTTGTGAGGTGCATTCCAAAAGGGTCATTGTACTCTATAATGGGTCTAATGAGTGTCGAGTAGAGGGGAACAATGACCTCTTTTTTCCTGGATGAGAACCCTTTTGTGATGAGGTGTGCCACATAGAATGATTTCCTGACTACAGTGGCGATGTGATTATCAAAGGAGAGACTACTGTCCACCTGGGTCCCAAGATCTCTTATCACACATTCAGTGTTAAGTAGACTGCCGCCTATGTGGTAGTTCATGGGTACAGAGATTTTATCAAAGGGGATGACAATGCACTTTTTTGGGCATTGAGCTTGAGGCCATGGCTCTGACACCAGTCATCTGTCTCAGTGAGACCCTTCTGTAGGATGTCCACATCATTTGGGGATTCGACTATGACTCCTAGTTTGCAATCATCTGTGAACTTCATTAGCCAAAGGCATTCTGTGTTAGCCTGAACTTCAGAGAAGTAGATACCAAACAGGAGAGGTCCCAGGACTGAACCCTGTGGTACTCCACTTGTCCTGGTTTAAAGTCAGATTTGGAGTCTACATCTTTTACAGTGTGGGTTCTGTCAGTGAGCCAGTTGGCAACCTATCTTGTGATGTAGGGATTTATACCTAGTTTAGTGAGTTTAGCTATAATTCCAGAATGTGGGATGGTGCCAAAAGTCTTGGTGAGGTCAAGATAGGCTGTGTGAATCACCTTACCCTCGTCTATGGCTTTGGTGACTGCCTCAAAGAAGTTGATCAGGTTCTTGAGGCATGATCTGCCTTTCACAAACCCGAACTGAGTTGGGTCCAGAGTTTGAAGGTTACTGATGTTTTTGTTTATGAGTTCCGTGATAATACATCCCATGGCCTTAGAGACCCGGCTTGTCAGGCTAATAGGGTGATAGTTCCCGGAATCAGTGGTGGCTCCCCCTTTGTGGAGTGGGATAACTGCTGCTGTGCACCATTCAGTGGGCACAAAGCCTGATGTGAGGCTATGACTGATCATGGTGCTTAGGTGGGGAGTCAGTTCATTCGGAAGTTCATGTAAAACGCAGCCTGGGATGTTGTCCAGTCCCATGGATGCTGTGTTTTTGGCTTTAGAGAGTGCAGCTTTTACCTGTGTAGTTGTGATTACAGGAACTCTGCATTCTTCCTGCATAGATATGGGCCCTTTAGGGGTTAAGAGGTGGGTAAAGTTAGCACTGAACCTATCTGCAGGATGTTGGCAATATCAGTGGGTTCTATAATTTTCGTGTCATTGTGCTGTAGCTCGGAGCAGATCTGGGTGTTGCCATTGAGATTCTTGACATAGCTATAGAATGATTTGTAGTTGTCCCTAGAATCAGTGGTGATTTTGTTTTCATAGCTAGCTTTGGAGGATCTTATAAGAGATCTCAGCTTCTTACTGAGGCTGACCAGGGAGCTCCTCCACTCATGGGATTTTACTCTCTTTTGCAACGGTTCCTCCTTCTGTTGTACAGTTTGTTTATGGCAGGGGACCACCAGACTGGCTTCCTTTTTTTGGAGGATAGCGTCTAAGGTCTGTTTGGGATAGCACAATCCAAGCACTCATGTAAGTGCTTATAGAGTGCATTTGTGTAGGATTCAGCAGTCGTAACTATGTTGTCCATCTGCATGGGTGTCATGAAGTTCGCCTCTTCTGTCTTAAGAAGCATGAAGTTGACTTTGGAGAATTTTTTTACTGTGGTTTCCTTAATGGGGGGTGGGGGGGATGTCGATATCTAGGGTGATTAGCTTATGGTCGGATCTGACCAACGAGGAGTTGACTTCAGGTGTGGAATACTGGTCACTCATGTTGGTAATGACTAGGTCTAGGATATTGTCACCCCTGGTGGGGGTGTGGGTAAGTTATCATTGTCTCATACATGACATGCATATGTATGTGTGGCGCATTCAGTGTGTCTTGGTTCTTCTAAACATTTATTTATTCATTCATTTTATTTATTAACTTGGAAAATCTATGCATTTTCAGTGGAGGCCTAGGAAAAAAAAATTCCATAGCAATACACTTTGCTCATGTAGGTAAAGAGTAAAATTGCTGAATAAATGAGATTATTAGACATAATGAAAGTTAGACCAGGGAAGAATCTAAGCTGAAGCAGAGTATATGTAAGGAATGAATTCAAATAACATGAAAGAAATAAAGGAAGCATATTAAAAAAGGTGTACAATTTATTAACTTATTTATATATTTACATTTATTTACCAAAATTAAAAACACTTTTGAGTAGAGGCCTGAGTAGAAATGTTCCATAGATACATATAGAAACTTATTATGAAAATATGCAAAACTTAAGAGAGACATTTCAAGATTTCAACACTAAATATTTTTAACGTTACTTTCATTCAGTTTCAGATTTGATCAGCTTGTTTCATCTTATCGGGGTAAAAAAACACACACACAGGTGTACTATAATGAAAAAATAATAACAATAAACACCACTCCTCAGATTTAGATCACACAAAGAAAATTTAATTACCAAGCACTTTCTTTCCTAAAAGAATTAGAACTTCATCAGAGTTATTAATTATAAATTGAATAATAATGAATTTTAGCTGGTAAAATTATTTATTTAATTATATATACATACATATATATATACATATATATATATATATATATATATATATATAAAACAATATAACAATACATATTGCTTATATAATGTTGTTGTTTGCCTTTCGGCTCTTCCTGGTTAGGGGTTGGCACAGCAGAACTCCGGTCCCCTAATGATTGGCAGTAGATTTTAATGAACGCCGAGGTGCCAGCTCGATGTCCATCCTTCAACGAAGGCACGCCCATTTACGCATGTCTTTCGAACGCCCATCCAACCATGGGGAGGACATGCAGACTCCACATAGAAGGCACTCCCCGCACTCCAGCCTGGAATCGAATGGGATGACCTCCTGCTGTGAGGCAACAACACTACGGCTGCACCACCATGGCTTATATAATAAAATATGATAATGTTTTTCTTTTTTGTTAAGTTTCACCTAAGTATTTTAAATGTGTTTTTAAATATGTGTTTTCATTTTTTTAGCATTATATTTTTAGGGTTGACTTTACAATTCTTTAGATTATGTATATTTTTTGTTTTCATTGTAGCTATTGCTTATAATTTGCATACAGGTTTTATGCTTTTAAGACTTGTCTGTGGTCTTGGCAATAAATTATTTAAATGGAAGGAAATAACTTTTTTTTACTTTACTCTGACGAAGTTCCGATTCTTTTAGCAATGAAAGCAAGTAAAATGTCTTTGTGTCATCTCAGGAGGAGTGATTCTTTTATTATCTTATCGAAGTAAATGTTTTTTTTTTCAGTAGTATACCTGGAGCCCATAGAATTGAGATAGCTAGCACAGCTGATCATTTCAGGTGGAGACCAACGAACAGAGTCATATTTCCACCCCCACCCCTCTGTCAAGGAACAGAAGGTTAGCTGCTACTTAGTCTTCACCCCCTTCCAGGTGATCAGCCCTCTAATTACTGATAGAAAATCCATATCTTGTCATACTTTCTGATCCATAGTTTTGTGTTATAGGCTCTATCCTAGTCAGACTTTCCCAGTCAACAAATGTTAAATAAATAAATAAGTAAATTAATATTGTTTTAATTGTTTTACATGCTTTATGAACTTTAACTTACTTTTGGTATAGTTCTCTTACTACATTTACTCAGTTTTCCATTAGGAGTGTAAAACTATTAGGACAATACATATAGATGTAAATATTATGAACTTAAGTTTAAGCCAGTATATTAATTAATCATCTGAGAAATTTAAAAGTACATAAACAATTGTATCTCGGTTCTCTGCAGAGCTAGTAAGTCTTACACCTGCTAGTGCATGGCTAATAAAAGTACATATTGTGTTTTTGGAAATTATTCCACCAGAAAAGGGCAATAAATTCAGATTTTGTAAGTTTCATCTGGCTTCTAACAGATATAAGTGCCTTGTGAATCTTTATTTTCTGAACGCAGCTAATATTTATCATGTTAGTGAAGTTCCCTTTGTATTTCCGGAAGCATTCACACAGGCTAATGAGGTGCTTACTAAAGAATGTTTTGTAATTAAAAAACACTTACTTTGCATGCATTATTTAGCTAGAAGAGAGCCTGTTTACATATGTAGTGACTAGAGTGAAAGGTGTGTTAAGTAATAAGACATGCACCATTAATTAATGAAAATGCCTTCGTATATTAACTAACAAGACACTGTGTACTGCATTACTAAACAATCTGAAATCAGATGACATGTAGCACTCTCGCTGAAAAGTGGTGCAACTTATGTCTGTGGTTTGCTTTCAGTTATTTTTTATAGTAATTAAAAAAATGCATGATAAAAAATCTTCTGGTCCCAATGTGTATTAAGCAACTTGCTCTACAAATTGCTTTAAAAGTAGTAGAATGGGTGTTGAACAATGAGATATGAAGCCTCAAGGAGAAAAATGAACTGAGGCAGATGTATATATAATCCAAATGAAACTCTAAACATTTAAGCAAACAGGGTATTTTAAATAATTTTCTGAATCTATTCCTTGGTTTGTTTATTTAGTTCCACAGCTACTATGTATTTAACTGCCACAATCTATTAATAAAATATAATCTGTTGCATCATCAGTAAAAAGGTATTTATTTACTACTATCCTATGATATAAAGTGCTAAGCGTCTTTATAGGTTGTGTGGTATCCTGGGGAAACCTATATGCCACAACAGTTCCCCAGAATTTGTTGCCATTTTTTCCTGTCACTGCTGATTTTATGTTAATGCCATAGGACATGGCATCCAGACTGATATAGATTAAAACAAAACCAATAAGTAAACAGAAAATATATATTTACTGGTGTGGAGATCCATAGAAAATAATGCAAAGTGATTCTATAACTTGCAGCAGTAATGGCTACGTTAGAATCATGTTGTAGCATTCTAGTCATATTATTTTGCTGGTATACCTAGTAAGAAAGGAAAAGGAAAATATGATGATAAGTAAAGTAATTACGTTACCTAATAGATTATATAAATGTCTGTGCATAAATGTTTCTTTGAGAAATGCCATGATAAATTGAGGTGACAATCAGTACTAACTCCAGTGAGGAGGCTGCATTCTCAAAATCCATTGTACTGCATAAGCAGGTCGGCAGTGGCAAAAGGTCATGTTATGTTGGCATGGTATAAAAAATATGCATACCCCTAAGTTATCTTTGTAATGTACAACAGTCATATCCTATCAGTATGCTAGTGGCAATTAGCAGGAGTGTTTTGGGATACGGAGGACAAGAATCAATGAAAGAACCTTTACAACACTTGACTCCTTCCTTTATTGTGAATCAGTGTAAAAAAGGAGTGCATCCATGGAGTACCTTGGCTACACGACTGAGGCATATAGTAGAATAGGGGGCATATGCAGCCGGTGTCACAATCTTCACTCTTCGCTTCATGAATAATAAGAATTTGCTATGCCTTAAACAAAAGCCACTTAATGTACAAAAACTGACACTGCAGTCTAACAAACAATGCCCCTGTTTATTTCTTCTTCATCAATTCCATTTCCAGAGATATGCTTGTATCATACTGGTTACTTATAACATGCAGCCATAAATTGCTTGTGAATTTACTTCCTGGAAAGCAAAAGTGAGTTACTCTTGCTTGCTCTAAGTAAGCAACATTATTTCAATTTGCTAACCTTTACCCAAAGCTCCTTCTGTCACTCTAATCCTAACCCTAACTCTAACCTATCCATCATAGGTTCATAGGTTCATAGGTGTGTACTAGGCTAATGGCCCTGGGGCCTTTACAAGCCTAGCCATAGGATTACCCTGGCATAGTGCCACCCAACCTTAGTTTCCAGTGCCTCTGTCGAGTAGAGCCACTGGTGTTATCCCCAGGGTGAATTTTCTGTTTCCCATCCACTTATCAAGATTTCTCTTGAAGAAGGTCAGTGAGGTGCTCTGCTTGACATGTATAGGAAGCCTGTTCCATATCATGGGCAGTCTCTGAGTTATGAACCTGTCCCTCTAGCATGTTCTGTTAACTGTGGTAATGAGGTTGAGGTCTCTGGAGCATGTGGTGCGGAGGGATTGGGATTTCTTTAGATGGAGCATTTCTAACAGAGCTGGGTCAGACACGGCTTTGTAACTCAAGCAGAGATCACCTCTAAGTATACGATATAAGACAGAGAATAGCTGGAGTTTTTTGAGTCTGTCCATATAGGACAAGTGTTTAAGGCCTAAGATCCTCTTTGTGACGTACTTTTGCAGCCTCTCCAGTTGTTACAGGTGTTTAGTGAGGTACATGCCAAATGGGGCATTGTACTCCATGACTGGCCTAATGAAGGAAGAGTAGAGGGAGACAATGACCTCTTTCTTCCTCGAAGTAAAACCCTTAGTAATGAGATATGCCACATAGAAGGGCTTTCTGACCACAGTGGCAATGTGGTGATCAAAAGAGAGGTTGCTGTCAACCTATGTTCTCAGATCTCTTATAACGGCTTCTGTGTTCAGTGGACTACCACAAATGTGGTAATTCATGGGAACCAGGTTTTTCCCAAAGGGGATGACGACACATTTTTTGGCATTGAGCTTAAGGCCATTGTTCTGACACCAGTCGTTGATCACAGTGAGGCCATTCTGTGGGATGTCAACATCACTTGGGGAGTTAATAATGGCTCCCTACTTGCAATCATCTGCAAACTTTGTCAGCCAGAGTCTCTTTGTGTTGGCCTGGACTTCAGAGAAGTAGATACCAAACAGGAGAGGACACAGGACCAAACCTGTCGGACTCCACTCATGACTAATTGGCAGTCTGACTTGGAGTCGGCTACTTTCACATGGTGGGCTCTGTCTGTGAGCCAGTTTACAACCCAACTAGTGACATAGGGGTTGATGCCAAGCTTAGTGAGTTTTTCTGTGATTCCTGAGTGGGGAATGGTATCAAAAGCCTTGGACAGATCAAGATAGGCTGTATGAACTGCCTTGCCTTCATCCACAGCTCTGGTGACTGACTCAAAGAAGTCGACCAAGTTGAGCAGGCATGATCTACCCTTCACAAAACCAAACTGTGTGGGATCCAGAGTTTGGAGATTCCCTATATCCTTGTTTATTAGGTCCATGATGATGTGTTCCATAGCTTTGCATAGCAGACTCATCAGGCTAATGGGGCAATGGTTCTCAGGGTCTGTTGTCGCTTCTCCTTGGTGGATAGGGATAACTGTAACAGTGTGCCATTTGGCACAAGCAAAGCCTGAGGTGAGGTTGTGATTGAACAGAGCACATAGGTGAGGTGCCAGTTCACTCTGTAGTTCATGTAGAACACAACTAGGGATATTGTCAGGTCCCATAGAAGCTGTATTCTTGGCCTTGGGCGGTGCTGTTTTAACCTGTGCAGCAGTAATACTGGGTGCCTGGCAATCTACCGGTATTGTCATTAGTCCTTTGGGGGGGAGATGGGGGAGGTTAGCATAATGGTTAAGGTGTTTATCTTACAGACACTAGGTGCATGGTTTGATTCTCACTTAGGGTAATTGGCTAGGCTTAAAATGGCCCATAAGGGCAGTTAGCCTACTGCTAACCCATGAATCGGAAAAAAAGGTTGTTACTGAATCTGCCAATCCAAAACTCCCTTCTCTAACTACAAAACTCCATCTCTACCTCTAATGCTAAAATCTCTCTCTCTAACTCTAAAAGTCTGACACCAAACAATCCTAAAATCCCTTCACTAATGGTAAAACTCTGACCATAACCCTACCCCACTTAAACCTAAAGTTCTGACTTAACCCTAATTGAATTCCCCTGCCTTATGATAAAACTCCATCCTTAACCACTTCTCTAACCCTAAAACTCTTTAACTAAATTTAGTCCTAATCCCCTGCCCTTTCCTAACCCTAAAAGTCCATCCATAGCTGCAACACTAAATTCTGCCTGTAAATCTAATTGTCAGACCGCTTGTCCAGCCCTAAACCTCAATCCCTAACACTAATTTGAAAAATCCCTTTCTAATCTTAGTTCCTAACCCTAAGCATAAACACTGACCCTAGAAATCTATCACCAATTCAAACTCAAACACTGTATGACATACATTGAAATTATAACATAAATCCAAAATATATACATCAAAATACAATGAATTAAATCACCTTTTTCGTCTGCCTATACACTCCAGATAAAATGCATCTGTATTACAGGCCACAGTGTCCCACCACTAGATCAATAACAATAAATAAATGATACAGTTCTTAACACAACAATAGTCAGAGTGAGCAGAAACATTTATTGCTTGGACTTTAGTAAATAAAGCAGATATAAACATAGGTTAACATCTGCAAAACTGTATAGATAGCGTGCTTGTAGAAATTCTGAAGTCTCTTATTGTGAACCTTGCAGGAGCAAAATTAAAAGTACAAATAACAAATAAATACTAAATGTAAGGTTGTGGTACCAGGACTATCCCCTTACTTATTTGTGCATCTACCTCAGTGTTAGTATAATTAAGAATGAGGATATTGGGGCACAGCTTCCCATACTGGAAGGTATCAAAGGGCAATGCACCCTATCCAAAAAAAAAAAAAAATTCTTCCAAGACATAACAATTTCAGAATTTTTTTTTCTTTCAATCATGGTTTATTTTTAAAAGTATTAGGGCTTTCACTACCAGATCCTGCTCTTTTCACAGGGAGCTGTATTCATGCTATTCTAGACTCAATGGCTACAAGCCTGTACAGAGCTTCTGCCATATTTGATCATTAATTTGTTCACATCCATACATGCAACTACAAACTTATCATCTCAGCTTTTAACAATAACTCACAGAAAAGATAAATCCAGAATAGTTATTTGTTTGTATTCGTCTTAGTTTAGCAAACTGGGGCAATTGGTTTTGCAGTCTTCTGTACAGAAATTAGTATTTCCTACTTGTTTCTTGTACTGTTCCTCATCAGAATTTCATCAGTCATGATATTTCAAAGTAATTACCGAATATTAAAAATCTAGTATTTCATTAGAAAAGAAATAGTCAATTTCTACATCTGTTATCGGGTGACAGCAGTCTAGGTGTAGGTTGCACAGAGGCAGTCATTAAATCACCCCAGTTTGTGGGTCACACTTGTGTCACAGGGCTAGACTTATAAGGGCCCTAGTGGTAGTTAGCTAGTATACACCTATGAACTTATGCTACTTTTTTAATTCTGGCAGTCAGAAAACCTGCAATATTGCATTGCTAATCACACAGTTACAGATGTGCCACTAAAGTACTATGTAGCCACTGATATTTGCAGCAGAATAAAAGATATGTCTTTAGAGTTCATCTTTAAGAAAAAAAAGTGCTTATGAATTAGAGCCATCCTTCCACGTATTTCCTGTATGAATTTAAATTTCATGCAGGAATGATCACAAAAAGGACAGGAGCACAGGGAAAGGACTGACTCACTTTCATTTCTTTAAAATGCATGCTTTGACCTTTAAAGTGCATCTGAAGTGCCCTGGCTATATCAATTCTTTTCTCAAAACAGTACCGTTACAATAGTTTGCACATGCATTTTACTTCATGTGGAGAAGTTTCTGTGCATGATCCAAAGCCAGATTTAGAAAATGCGTAAAAAAAGCATATCAGCCAAATATCTTCCCCATCTTAAGCATCGTTAGTATTTATGTAGTACACTAAGGGAAGCAAAATCATTTCTTTATTGCAGCTTCATTTTTAAGGCAACAGTAACAGCACATAACATCTTTTTTTGTAGATCACTGCCTGCACATGATTAGAGTTTATAGTGTTGGAATGTGAAAGTGTGATTCTCATTCTTAGGTGAGCATTCCTTAACAACTCTACAAGACAGTATTACCAGTGCATAATACTTAACCTCTTTCAGTAAGTTCCTTTAAATCTGTGTCATCTTCAAGCCTTGCTCTTATTTGTGTTGCCCTGCTTTTTACAAAGACATGCATATAAATCATTTCCTGCAAGCTGAAAAAGGAATAATCACAAAACGATGTGTTAAGATATGCTGTCTACTGCAGTGTATGTTTCTGCTGCATTGCAATAATGACAAGTCCTGAGTACTGTAATTTGTCATTCTCAATTCCGTTTATTATATTCTATGCCCACATGAACTAAAATAAGAATTCAGTCATATATACATGCACACACACACACACACACACACACACACACACACACACACACACACACACACACACACACACACACACACACACACACACACACACATAGTAAAATCAAATAATTCATCTTGTCCTGACAAGGAGGTATATAAAAAAGACCAATCTTGAACTCATTTTGCTTCCAACGAAGTTTCACCAAAATAATTTCATGGTCAAACAATTTCTAAAACAATAGACACAATACCCCCTAACACAAAACAAGATACATCACCACCCATACCAACTTTTTTCATTTTATGATAAGATTTATAACCAGGTAAGCTCATAGGGGGATTGTTTGCAGAAAACCAAGTTTCAGTAACCATTACCACATCATAACCACCCCAGGACAGTAGCCTCTAACTGCTGCGCTTATTATTAATGCTTCTTGCATTACACAGCAAAATTTCACATCACCATCCATGACATTTTCAGTAGTATCCCTTAATACACCCTGTCCAATAAAAACATAGGGCCAGATTCAGGAAGCCTCCGTGTAAGAGTTATAACTCTTACATGGAGGCTGCAGTTAAACGGTGTGATGTCAGCATGTCATGCATATGCATGAGGTGCATGAGGCATGCTGAATCACACCGTAACTCTTACACGGTCCGTGTAAGACAGTAGGGGGCGTGTCCGTAGGCTAAGCCCTGCAAGCGGACACGCCCCCGGAAGTCTAGAATGGCTGAAAGTAAACAGCCACGAGAGAGGCCATGGAAATGTGAATAAACACACTACACAACACATGCCCCCACAGACCAGCAATGTAAAAAGTGAACAGATGTTATAAAATGAAAATAAAAACTGTTTTATTTTTTTTAAACCCCGTAAATGTTTGCTACTGTGTGCGCTCGTGTGCGCGGGTGTGCTACTAGCGCAACTGCAGTTAGCAATCAGTGGAAAAGGATATAAGAACTAAATATGCAAAGTAAGCTAAGAAGTAATAGCATAGCGGTAGAGTTGTTGGCTGAAGAGCAGGCAGGCAAGGTTTGAGCCCACACAACAACCTTTTTTTTTGTAAATAAGCACTAAAAAGGCCCCTGACAGTATTGTACAAATGTAAAAGTATTTCCTTTTGTAAAATGGAATGAAATGGAGCATATATTTCAAGTAATACAATAATAAAATTATTTAGAAATGTAGTGATAGCTAAACTGCTGTGAGACAGAGTGCCCGTAGCTGAGTAGTGTTTCAAAGGTTGCAAATTGCTTGCCCGTAGCTAAGCACCGGTTTAACAGGCTCAAACTGTGTGCAACTAGGTGTGCTTAGCTGAACATGTGTGTTACTAGCCAATTAAGGTTTAACCCAGCGCACACCGTTTGCGCAGAGGTGCGCGTCGCGCCCACAAGCTAACTGCCGGTGCGGATGCGTTAGCTCCACGCAAATGAATGCAGACCTGGTTTTAAGTGCTTAAAAGTGCTTTTGGCATGTTTGATTGACAGGTCCTCAACTCATTTCTAGACAGTCATGAAAATTAAAAATCAGTGGTCAGATTCGAACCCAGGATACCATGCACTAGAGTCAAGGTACTAAACCACTAAGCCATGACAGCAGTACTTAGAAATGCAGAAATAGCATATATATAGGATATAATCCAAAATGGAGCATGAGAAAGCAGTTTCTGTGAAGTAGATACAATTCCAAAACGGCCAATCAGAGCAATGTGCGGGAAAATTGGCATATATAAGCCCCATAGGCGGGAATACACAGCATAAACGATTGTAGAATACACCTGCAGGCAGAATGAGTGGAGAAGGTGAGGGACGTTGCTTTCGAGCACAGCAGTGGGGCATTGAGGAGTCCAGATACATGGTCTGGCTCCTAGTTCACCATCATGAGGCCCAACTCATGCAGGGCCAGGTCTCATGGGGAGCGTACAGGGCGGAGGCATGGGACCAGTTGGCTCATGATCTCACTAGTGCTACTGGGATTCCACGTACTGGTGAGCAGGTCCGTCACCACCATGCAGACCTGAAGCAACGTAAAGAAGACCAGTTGACCCAATGGATCCAGGAGGCCTGGGATATGCCCAACGCCCCACTACTGAGTAAGTTACATTTTACATATGTATGTAAGGAATTCAACTAGCTGATACCATGGAGATGTGTAGTCCAATATTACTCGTTTTGTATTACAGCTGCAGGTGTCCGCTCTATGAATCGACAGGCATATGACCGCAGGCTGGCGCGGCTGCGCCACCATGCAGGTTAGTAACCCCACCTAGTACTTGCAAATAAATATTATAGTGTAGCATGTAGCAGAACACTGCAGTGTATTGATTAAAAGTAATATAATGTGCAAGCAACAAGTGAAAGTCTGCAGGTATGGCTGCAACAAGTTCATCAGTATGCAAGTGTAACTGGAAATATAATTGATAGAAATAAATAGTGCTGTAATACAGATGTCCCACCATTAATTAAATGTAGTATAACCTGCAGTAGTCTCAAGAGTACAGCTTCAGAATTTGAGGTAATCCCATGTGAGATATATCCCCTGTTGAAATGCTGAATCATGACAGAAGTGAGGCTGCTGGAAAGTGTTGGAATCACCACAGGTCTAATATGTGAACAAAGCCTAGAAGTACCAACCTGAACTGTGAAATTGCAGGATGTGTGAGAGTGACAGAAAGGGTCATGTATCAATGAATAAAGTAGTAATAACTCCTGAATATATAGGCTTCAGTGTGGTTCTACAGAACTAAATGCATGTGGGAATTAAAACTTAACATCCCAAACTGATTTCAGTGTGTCTGAATCTTGAATGTTCAGGCCAAAATCTGTATATGGTGATGACAGTCAACAATTTGCAGATAGAATGAATTATTGTCTGACATACTAAACATCCATAGTTGTCCCCTGCTCTGTCATCAAAGTGTAGCAGGATGATGTATCTGATCAAATTCAAAATAACTAGGATAGTGATGTATCTGTAACAGGTCTAGCATGACAGTCAATTAAAAATCATTTTGAAACTATCACCCACAAGTTAATTGTGTTTCTATTACAAATGTATATCAATGTATAATTTATGAATGTGTCATCATTTTCTTTCTCCACCCCACCCTATAATTGCAAATTAAAACACTCACTAAATATTGGTATGTGAACATTTCATTAACCATGGGCATTTGTCCTGTTTCAAAAATATATGCATGTCTGTTGTTGCATGTGCCCTGTTCATACCTGCAAACCTCATGGCCTGTTGCCATTAATCAACCCTGCATGTTGTTTGATTGTGTATTTCCGTTCAAATAATGCATGTGATATTGATATGCCCGCTGTTCAATGGTGTTAATATCTGGGTGTTTGTTTAATGGGAATACCAATGCATGCTGTTACAACTAATTTGAATGGAATAATATGCCACTAACCCAAACTAACATAACATACTCACAAACCTAGAATGCTTGGGAAGGCAGGTCCCAGCAGACCAACCTCTCCCACCTCAGCTGGCGACTGCACCTGGCACTAGTGCCCAGGCTGGACCCTCCTCCGGTGGCCCTGTGCCACCTTCGGGTGGAAGCGCTGCAGGGGATGGGGCCCAACCCCCTCTACAAGCATGGCCGGAGGAGCTCATCCACTCACCCTCCAAGGTGTCCGGTCTGTGGTGCGAAGGGAGATCCAAGACTCTGTTCTTGGGCCCCTACGCCAGCTTGAGGCCCGGGTGGTACAGCTTACGGGCATGCCCGTTGTCCCGCCTGCACAGCCCCCAGCACAGCCCCATCCTAGGCTGTGAAGGAACAGTGGCAACTGACTATGGGTGGGGATATCAGTTCCACTGTTGCCATCTGTGGGCTCATGTGCCCTGGATATCCCAACCTCCGTCCCCGTCAATTGTGTAACCCCCCCACATGTGTCATACACCGCCCCTGTATGCGTCTTGTCTGTCTTGTCTGTTAACCTACCCAACCTACCTCCCCAGCTATACCGACTACCTTCACCTGACATACCACTCTCACCTGAAAAAAAAAAAAAAGGGCACTCTGTACCCACAAAAACATTACGCCCATACATAGCTGTCCATGTTGCACACATGTCCGCTGGACATTGAAACTGTTAATTACAATTGGCTGTACAACAGGTATTAATGTTGTCCTGACACCTCTCTCAGAGGTGGAAGGTTTCAAATGTCACACCAAATTACATACAAATGCACAGCTGTTGCTGAGAAAGACATGGGCAGCTATGGGCCTCACCTACATCCTTCCTGCAAATTCCAAGCTTGTTTCACTACTGTTTTACCCTCTTTGTGACCCCTTTTTCACCACTTTCCTGTCACCCCTTTTTCTTTTCTTTCGAAGAAAATAGCGTGGGTGTACGCTTGTGTGCACGGAGCTCACCGCTAGTGCGCATGCGTGAGCTCCGTGCAAACGAGCGCAGACCTGGTTTTAAGTGCTTAAAAGTGCCTTTGGCACTTTTGATTGACAGGTCCTGTACTCATTCCAAAAGAAAAATAAATTCCCACTGTCAGTCCCAAACCCAGGACCTCTGAAACACTAGTCTGTATCTGTATGACCTACCACTAAGCCATGACTCTTATACAAGAAACTAGTGCTAAAATAAATATAACATGTAATAGTAGGAATCAATATAAAGGCAATATAGGATGTGTACTACCCAAAGCATGTCAGGTAGATTTTTAATGCCCGAATTACTGGATTCCCATACTAGTTTAGTGTTAACAGAAACAGCCCTGCTAATTGTTAGCTTGTACATAATAATGTAAGGTAATGTACATATATGAAGGTATGTATATGTACACACACATATATATATATATATATATATATATATATATATATATATATATATATTTATTTATATATATTAATACATATGAAATATAGTGGTAGGTGTCAGTATCCATACACACTCACTACAGGAAACAGTGAAGATAAATGCAGCAACTAGAATCTGCAACACAGCCTGACTCCTGTGAGACCTACTAAACCCTTTAACTACCTAGAGGTGCCTCCAGCACTTTGATTGATAGGCCCTGTACTCAATTTGAAAGCAAAATAAAAGCATACTAGTAGGCCCTACCACAAGACCATTGTAACACTAGTCTGTATGACCTACCAGTAAGCCATGAACCTCATAAAGGAATATAGTGCTAAAATAAGTAGAACATGTAATAGTAGGAATGAAGATAAAGGCAATATAGGATGTGTACTACCCAAAGCATGTCAGGCAGACTTTTACTGTCCCAATTACTGGATTCCCATACTAGTTCAGTGTTAACAGAAACAGCCCTGCTAATTGTTAGCTTGTACCCAATAATGTCAGCTAATGTACATATATGAAAGTATGTATATATACACACGTATATATATATATATATATATATATATATATATATATATATATATATATATATATATATATATATATATATATATATATATATATATATATATATATATCAATACATATGAAATATAGTTGTAGGTGTCAGTATGCATACACACTCACTACAGGGAACAGGTGAGAGAAATGCAGCAACCTGAATTTACAACACAGCATGAAGCATGAGAGACGTACAAACCTTCACACTCACAGAACACTGTCGACAGCATACCAGCATGGTCCATGCCCTTACAATCTGAAAGGGCAACGCCTATCTCACATACCCTTTTATAGCACTGTCCTGAAATCACAGTGAGACATGCAATCAGTACACAACTGGCTGCATGCAATTAGCAAATGCTGCCTTACAATTGGTGCAGAGGCCATCACATGGACCTATGCAGATACCTACAAAAGCATCCAGTACTCACACTCAACACATGCAATACATTCATTGCACAAAACCGACAGAGAAAGAGAGAGAGAGAGAGAGAGAGAAAAAAAGAAATAAAGACAGCCAGCAACAAAACCAGCAGCAGCAGCAAACAGCAAGTAGCACCACTGACACAGCAACAGCTGACACAAACACAGGTAATGCAAAGTAGCAGGTTAATACTGTGTTTACTGTGAAACCTCCAAATGTATCATAGTTCACTATCTATAGGTATGTCCATGAGATAGGTTGTGTGTACATAGTCCTGATATATATACATATGTAATATTGCTGTACATGTCGTCCATACTTAAAACTTCCATAGCTTAGAACACAAGGCCAGTTATGCATATGATGCAGTACTTCACAGGGTCAGTAGAGGTTCCTCCTCATTGGTGTGGGACCACTGTGTATGTATGGCACTGTTCAGGTACATATCCTGTAGTATGGCCAGGGTTTAATATCAGTCTGTAATGTGGTGCTATGTCCTCTAGGGGTGAACGTATCACACATCCAGGGATACCATTTTGTAACAGTGATGCTGTGTGTTCTGCAGTGTTGAGGGTGGCCCTCACCTGGACATGTGAGATGATAGGGAGGTTACAGTCATCTGTGATAACTAATTCCACTTGTGTAGGAGAATGGCGGGATACCTGCACCTAAACTGTCTGCAACAATGTTGCCAATATCTGTGCATTTGGTGAATGTGAAGCATCTTACCACTGCTGACCACAGATGCCTTGCCTTCATGTGAATCTGCCCTGTGCTGCAGTAGCCTCCTGCTATTGTTATACAATGTGCCTGTATCTGTAGTCCACTGGACAGGATAAATAAGTGGTGTGCATACGGTCTGGGTTAGATATGTGTGTGCACATTACATGCACTATGTGGGATGTCTGTGGTAAGCTTTTGCAAAGGGGCCAGCAGTGTGTGTTGTGGCTTCCACTGTCCCAGTGGGCTGCATGGATAGCATCACAGTCCTAACTACTGAATAACTGTGTAAGTACATACATACATAGCAAGGTAGTGTACTGTGCTTGTGGTGTTGTTGGGATATGTATATCCAGGCTGAGTAATGTGTGTCCACATCACAGGGTTGGATGGCAACACACATACAGTATGTAGGAATGAACACCCAGAGTGTTTCAGATGTGTTGCCTGTGCAGAAATATCTGGCCATTACCTGCGCATCCCCCACAACACACACACATGCAACATATGGCAGAAGTACTATAGCAGTACACATAGGTTCATAGGTTCATACTAGGCTATTTGCCCAAGGGCATTGATAAGCCTAGTAGAATGTGTTTGTCTTTTGCCACCCAATTAACATTTATGTTGCTATGCCCGTTTCCAAGGTTAGTATACTGTGCCTCTGTCTAACAGTGACATAGAAGTGATACCCAGGGTACAACTATGATCTCCATCCACTCATCCAGATTCCTATGGAAGAGAGTCAATGAGGGACTCTGCCTAACCTGTACTGTGAGTTCATTACAGAGTGAAGGGAGCCTCTGGGTTAGGAATATGTCCCTCCAGCATGTCCTATTTATGTCAGTGCTAAGGTTCAGGTCTCCTGAGTGTGTGGCTGTATGGGAGTTTGATTTCCTGAGGTGCAGCATGTCCATTACTTTTGGGTTGGACATGGCTGTATATGGCAGGCACAGATTGCCTCTGAACAGGCAGTATGCCACTGAGTCCAGCTGGATTTTCTTTAACTGGGTAGCATATGGCATCTGTTTGAGCCCTTTGAGCCTCTTGATGAGGTACTGTTGGGGTTTTTCCATTTGCTGTAGGTGTCTGGTTAGGTACATCCTATAAGGGGCATTGTACTCAATTATAGGCCTGATGATGGATGAGTAAAGAGGCACGATGACCTCCTCTGCTGTACATGTGAATCCCTTCATGATTAGCTGGGCTATATAACATGTCTTTCAATCCACTTTGGCCACGTGGTTGACAAATGACAGATTGCTATCAAGTGTGTTCCCCAGGTCCCCAATTACTTCTTCTGTACTTAATGGCTTAACACCTATGTGGTACTTTGCCACCAATGTGGAGGTGTGGGAATCTTTGATGAATATTGATACTCCCCCTCCTTTTGTTGTTTGGTCCAAGTGTTGGGGCCGACAAGAATGGTAACAGGTATAACTTGGTAGTGCTGGTGTGCTCCCAGGAAACCTGAAACAGGTTTCTGTTACTGCACAGATATCGATGTCCATAATGCTAAGTACAGTTTTGAGTGCATGTATCTTGAGGTCTAGACTTCTGGAGTTGAGTAGCATTACTCTTAGTTCCTCATCCTTTGTGATACATATGGATGTGGGTTTGCCTTATGAGCCTTGCTATGTATCTGTTCTGTCACACATGCATTTACACACACCCTGCTACCCCCACACATGCACATGCTCACCTGCCATTTCCATTATTTATTACCCTACATGAGTAGTTGTCAATACATGACAGGTACACATTTGAAAAGTGCACTATGTGGATTACTACAGATTTCCTCTTCTCTACCTGTACTCACAGGGTGCAGGCAACCTCATTAGTTTAAAAGAGTAATGTGCATCAGGTACTGTGGTACCCTGATTGCCACATCAAACATGTTTTCCATACAGAAATGCACACACAGAAACATCCCACATCCACACACTTGCCACATTCAGGTTTCAAAACACTATCTAGGCATATTCTGGTACATGTGTGTATTACAGTAGCATGTAGCACTATACTGAGTACTGGCAGTTGTCTGTTGTCATGTTGTTTGTATAGGGTGCTGTCAACATCACTGTTTGTTAAGGGAAATGTGCACCCTGCAGTGCATAGCCCCATTTGGTAAAAGCCACATCCCACCCCCAGCATTGTGCACACACACTAAAACACATACTTTCCATTTGCAAGATTCAAACCCCTACCTAACTGTGTTATGACACTAGAGACAGACACATTAGCAGAGTGTGCTATTTGCATTTGTGAGAGAAATTCTTTCTAATGCTGTACTTAGAGGGTGCTGACATCATCTGTGTTTAGGAAGAGGGATGTGCACCCTGTAGTGTGTTCTCCCAGTTGGCAAAAGGTACTTTTCCCTCACAGCATTATGCACACACACAAACCCCACTCATACTAATACACATACATTCCCTTTGCAGGATTCAAACCCCTACCTATGCTATGACACTGGAAAAAGATGCATTAACAGAGCACGCTATACGAATTACTGGAGAATTTTAATTCAGGTAATATAGTTATAGAGTGCTGACATCATCAGTGTTTCAAAAGGGGAATCTGCATCCTGTAGTGTACTGTCACAGTTGCTAATAGGGGCATTTCCCACACACACATCAATGTGTTTGAGGTTTGCATATGTGGGGGATCCAGTACTCCAGTGTGATTAGTATATGGTTCGATTGCAACAATGAGGGATATACTTCAAGTGGTGAGCATTTTGTACTCATGTTTGTGATGATCAGGTCTAGTATATTTTCCCCTCTTGTGGGAATGTTGACTACCTGTTCCATAGCTAAAGAGTTTCTGAACTATGGGAACCCTAGAGCTTTGGTATTGTGGCTTGAGTAATGTTCACAGTCTATGTTTGGGTAGTTGACGTCATCCAGTATGATGGTGTTTGCAGAGAAATCTATACTCTCCTGTGTCGTCATGAAGGCTGTGTGGGATTCCTGAGTATGAGAGGGTGATGTAAGAGCTCCTCTGTGTCTCTTTCCATGTGGTCCAGGGAGGTATGTCTCAGGTTGTTCACACCAGCATGGACAATGACTGCCTCATACTTGTACTTGCTGTGGAGTGACCTGAGTGCTTGTGTTATGTGGCACATTCTATCACCTGACAGGTAGCTAAATGTGACCCTCACCTTGCTCAGTCTGGAGGGCGGGACGTCAGTGTGTCTGACTATGGCATCACCTATTATAGGTGTGTCACACATTGTGTTTGGCCTTATGGGCTGTGCCTGTTATGAACACTGACATTGTGAGGTCTGTGTTGCTTGAGATATGTGTTCATGTGGGATGCAGCGTGTCTGGCCATGTCATTTCTGTCCGTGGTCTGGTAAGTATCACCTTTGGTGACATAGGTATTCATATGTCAGCTGGTGAGCATTTGCAGTGTTACCTAGTGATAGTGGTACAGCTTGTTTGTTGTACAATGGACTACATGCAGCTCTGCTTACAGTAGCTATGTTTGCATGCATGTTTCCTTGCAGTTACCCTGGAATACTGATCTGACCTGCCATGCAGAGTTACACAGCTTCTGTGGACTCCTAGTGACATCTGCATAGCTTACTATATGTATGTTCATGTCTCACTTGACAGAATGTCACTGTTTCTCCTGTGCACATGTACGTTGCCTGTGACACTTTGCATATGACTTACCTGGCATCTGTCCACGTGAGCAGTCATATATGCCACTGCAGGACTCTAAACCTGATGATGTACACACTCAAAACATTCCTCAGCATGGGAAACATCACTATCTGTTCAGTAACAGATACCGGATTCAGGGCTACCAACAGTACTCCAGCACTACCAAGTTATACCTCATACCATGCTTTTCAGGCCCAAAACTTGCACAAAACCACAAAAGGAGGGGGTGTATTGATATTCATCCAAGATACCCACACCTCCAGGGACTATACATATGCAGGTAACAATGGGTAAAACTGCCTTCCAGGTTATAGCCTGCTACAGACCACCCTCACAAACACAAGAACTGCACTTGGCCTTCCTGAAAACAGTTGGAAATATGTAGGTCTGTCCATACACCATTATATTGGGTGGGTTAAACTACCCAAACATAGACTGGGAGCATGACTGTAGCTCCAACACCCTAGCCAACAGATTACTGGAAATTATATACCAATATGCTATGGAACAACTTGTTACCACTCACACAAGAGGGGAAAACATACTGAACCTGATCATCACCAACATGGGGACTCTATGCTCCAGACCAGAAGTGTATCCCTCACTGGTAAGATCAGACCATAAACTAATCTCACTGGATATTCACATCCCAAGGCCACCCCCTGCACAGAAGAATACAGTCAACGACTCATGTCAAGCATGTTCACACTCCTCATAAATGATGTGGAAACCTTCAAAGCCCCCAGGCCTGTTGAAAATATGGACCAGACTGCAGATACCTATATAAAGGCATTCTATGGACACATTCAGGAATGCATGGATCATGCAATCCCAAATGAAAGCAAGACCCAATCCTCCAAAGGCAGACGTCCTGTGTGCTGGACACCAGCCATAAACAAACTATACAATAGAAGGATGAAGCTACTACATGATACAACAAACTCCCAAAATGTGAAGGCATCACTGATGAGTATTGGAAGACAACTACAGGCACCCATAAGATTGTCTAAGGCCATCTTTGAGAGAAGATTCCACAAGACACTGAGGGTAATCACAAGGCTTTCTGTAGTTATGTTAGGAACCTGGGTGGTAATACCCAGATATGCTCAGAGGTAGTCCAAGATGTCACACGAAATACCAAACACACAGACATTCCAACATCCTAGTGGACAGGTTCACTGCTACCTTCTCCCCCCCTCCACACCAAAAGGGCAAATATTTCTCCCAGCAGAGTGCTGCCCCCCCTGACATCCCAGATGCTCAGGTAAGAGCTGCACTCTCCAAAGCAATAAACGCTGCAGCAATGGGACCAGACGGTTTCCAGGCTGTGTCCTACATGAACCCCAAGAAGAGCTACACCCAGACATAACACTACTGTTCAATCCCAGTCTTACTACATGATATGTGGCCAAAGAGTGGCGTACAGCTACAGTGGTCCCTCTACATTCAGGTGGTGCCTTAACAGATCCTGGACACTATTCGCCCCATACGTCTGAATAGCTTGGTCTGCAAAGCTATGGCAAGGATCATCATGAACCTCATAAATATAGATAATGGGGACCTACAGACACGTCATCATACACAGTTTGGCTTTGTTAATGGCAGATCCTGCCACTCAAACCTGTTTGATTTCTTTGAAACAGTCACCAAGGCCACTGTCAAGGGGAAGGTGGTCTACACAGCCTACCTGGACCTTGCATAAGCCTTTGATACAATACCCCACTTGTGCATTCTAGGGAAGATCACCAGTGTACATATTAACCCCTATGTCACTACAGATATTGCACAGTGGCTCAAGGGCAGAACACACATGGTTAGAATTGCTGGAGCCATGTCAGCCTCAAAACCAGTTACAAGTGGTGTCCCACAAGGCTCAGCCCTGGGATCTGTCTTGTTCAGTATATATTTATCAGAGGTACAGGCCAACATGGAAGTACTGTGGCTGAGCAAGTCACAGATGACTGCAAACCGGACGCCATAATCAACTCTCCAGCTAACACATGCATCCTCCAAAAGAGCCTCTTGGAAACACACAACTTGTGCCACAGCCATGGCCTCAAGCTGAATGCTAAAAAGTGTATAGTCATCCCCTTTGTCAAAAACAAAGTGACCACAAAGTACCACATATGTGTTAATCCATTAAGTGCAGACGAAGGAATTATGGACCTTGGGGTACACAAGTTGATAGCATTCTCTCATTTGACAACAACATGGCCAAAGTGGTTAGGAAAACATTCTATATAGGCCACATCATCATGAAGGGATTCACATGTAGATCAGGGGAGGACATTGTGCCTCTTTAATCATCCCTCATCATGCCCATAATTGACTACAATGCCTCTGTCGGCATGCACCTTACCAGACACCTGCAGCAACTGGAAAGATCACAAAAGTACCTCAACAAGAGGATCAAAGGGCTCAAACAGATGCCACATACTGACTGGTTAAAGAAACAGCAGCTCTACTCAGTGGCATACTGCCTCTTCATAGGCAATCTGTGCCTGACATATAAAGCCATGTCAAACCCTGACTTAATGGCCATGCTGCACCTCAGAATATCCAGATCCCATCAGGCTACATGCTGGAAAGACTTGAACCTCAGGAGTGATATACATAGGACATGCTGGAGGGACACATTCATAACTCAGAGGCTCCCTTCACTCTGGAATAATATCCCAATAGAGGTTAGGCAGAGTCACTCAGTGACTATCTTCAAGAGGGATATTAATGACTGGATGTGACATTGTAGGTTTACCCTGGGTATCACTTATGTGTCACTGTTAGACAGAGGCACAGTATACTAAACCTGGAAAAGGGCATAGCAAGATAGATTTATAATGCATGGTGAAAGCCACACACATTCTGGCTAGGTGTATAAATGCCCTAGGGAAGATAGCCTAGTATGAACCTATGGACCTATGTATCTTGTTCACCATTGGCCCTATGTACTGTTAATCACCAATGCAATCTCAATACTATGGTAGCATGTGCAAAGGTCAGTTGTCACTCACCTCTATGGTACAGTTGTGGAATATGTGAGTCATGTAGTAATGTCACAGCTGCCACATGTACACAGTCAACCCTATCCCCTACCCATGGATGTACAACACATGTATGAGATGGAAACACATGGCCAAACTGTGGACTAAGCACTCTGAACCCAGTACTGGCATAACCTGTCAGGTAGCATGAAATACTTCAGTGACTGCAATACCAGTCTGATGTGGACCTACACTGACAGCAATACAAGCACGGAAACACACCGGGCCATTCATGGAGCCTAAGGATAGCATCCTGCCTGAGTGGCAGACACCTCTGCAGCTGGCACACAGGCATACATTAGGCCTGAACACAGCACGCATAACACATAGCACACAAATCCTGTGTGCCAAACAAGCACAGTCTATACAGCTATACAACATTACTGCTGCAGTTGTGTTAGGTACTTTTATTGTCCAGTACAGTGAGGTCATGCTCACCAGGCTGGACAAGGTGAAGGTCACAGTGATATGCTCATGGGGCACTATGGTCCACTACATAACACAAGCATACAGGTCAGTCAGATGCATGTACACATATGACTCAGTCATTGTCCATGCCACTACAGCTGATGTGTGATGTCCCTCACTGGGATACATGATAGGGAACATGGAAGGGCTCACTGAGCAAGTGACACAGGCTGGTAGAACCCTGACCTTGGTTGGCATCAGACCCTCACCAGGAATGCTGACATATTACTGAATGGTAATGAATTACTGTAGCTACAACACCCTAGCTGAACGGTTCTTAGCATGCGGTCACTGCATTGTTATGGAACAAATTCTTACCACTCCCACAACAGGTGAAAACATGCAGCACCTGTTCATCAACAACATGTTGACTATATGCCCCAGACCAGGTGTGTATCCCTCACTACTAGGTTGATAGCATCTACATCTCACACTGTATATACACATCCCACATGCAGCACCTACACAGAGGACCACAGTCATAATGTTACCCTGTGCAAATACCATGTATTCACATGTGGCAGGCATCACACATGGTAACTATTGATGGTCACAGGTACATATGTGTATTTGGCACACACATACATCATGTGTGCATTGCCATAACTGGTTTAATCGATGTCATGCATTATTGTGAGAAACAACCCGCACACATGGGCATTCTGTGTGAGCAAAACACACGTGACATGTCTGGAATCAAAAGCCATAACTAATTGTGATATAGTTTAGAAAGGGGTATGCACATCCTGTAGTGTGTTTTCCCAGTTGCCAATAGGGACGTTTTTTTTCATACACACTTACCCACTTCACACACACTTGCCAGATTCAAACCTCTACTTAACTATGTTATGACACTAGAGACGGATACATTAGCAGAGCGCACTATTCGGACTGCTGGGGGATTTCTTTTCTCCTGATATACTTATAGGGGTGCTGACATCATCAGTGTTTAGAAAGGGGTATGAGCATCCTGTGGTGTGTTTCCACAGTTGCCAAAAGGGATGTTCCTTTCATACACACACACTTACTGGATTCAATCCCCTACCTAATTATGTTATGACACTAGAGACCGACGCATTAGCAGAGCACACTATTTGGATTGCTGGGGGATATTTTTTCTCCTGATATACTTATAGGGTGCTGACATCATCAGTGTTTAGAAAGGGGAATGAACATCCTGTGGTGTGTTTCCACAGTTGCCAAAAGGGATGCTCCTTTCTTACACACTTACACCCCTTCACACACACTTGCCAGATTCAAACCCCTACCTAACTATCTTATGACACTAGAGACAGACACATTAGCAGAGCACACTATTCGGATTATTGGGAGATTTCCTTTCTCCTGATATACTTATAGGGTGCTGACATCATCAGTGTTTAGAAAGGGGAATGAGCATCCTGTGGTGTGTTTTCCCAGTTGCTAAGAGGAAGATTTGGACTAGTGTGTGAGCATGCCCAGTTCAGCCTTCCCATGGCATGTTGTGTGAAAGATGTCTCATTTATCAGTGTGAGCAAGCCCAGTGTGAGCTTTCCATATGTTGAACTCTGCAGCCCATCACATTTGTGGATGAGTGTGACCTTCAACAAATATCTCCAGTTTATGGTTGTGTGTTCTGTGCCATGTTGTGTAGTTACTGTCCAACTGCTTTTTGTGTGAACACAACAGGGATTATACTGTGCCTGCAGGTTTTGCATGGAATACTTTGCATACAATTGTCAACATCTGTTCATACTGACCTAACACTGTAGTACTGTATAGTGTAGTGGTTCAGTACTTTCACTGTGGTGGACAGTATCCTGAGCTTTAGTCCTATCACTGCTGTACATTTCCATAGTGTGCACAACAGCCTGGTTAGGGTCCAGTTGTGCACATCTGCACAAAGGTGGTGCCTCTACGGACCCTGGTAATTACCCCATAAGCTTAACAAGTCTAGTCTGCAAAGCTATGGAGAGGATCATAATGGAGCTCATAAACAAAGATATAGGGGACATGCAGACATTGGACCCGTCCAAGTTTGGCTTGGTCAAGGGCAGATCATGCCTTTTGAACTTGGTTGACTTCTTCAAAACAGTCACTAAGGCCATTGATGAGGGAAAGGCAGTCCATACAGCCTACCTTGACCTTGCAAAGGCTTTCGACACAATACCCCACTCGGGTATTGTAGAAAAACCTACCGACTTAAATGTGAACCCATATGTCATAAGATGGGTTGCAAACTGGCTTAAGGACAGGACCCACAGGGTTAGAGTTGCTGGCGCTATGTCAGACTCCAAGCCGGTCAGAAGTGGTGTCCCACAGGGCTTGGTCCTTGGCCCCCTATTGTTCGGCATCTACTTCTCAGAAGTACAGGCCAACATGGGAGGACTTTGGCTGACAAAGTTTGCAGATGACTGCAAACTGGGCGCCATAGTGGACAGTGCATCAGACACGGATATCCTTCAGAAGGGACTCACGGAAACTGATAGCTGGTGCCAGAGCCATGGCCTGAAGTTAAATGCCAAAACATGTATAGTCATACCCTTCGGGAAGAGCAAGGTAACCCCAAGCTACCATATAGGTGGCAATCCTCTAAGCACAGAGGAGGTTATCATGGACCTAGGGACCCAGGTGTACAGTGGCCTTTCTTCTGACACTCACATTGCTAAAGTGGTTAGAAAGACCTTCTACATTGCCCACCTGATCATGAAGGGATTCACATCCAGATCTAGTGAGGTCATTGTTCCCCTGTACTCTTCACTTATCAGACCAATGATCGAGTACAATGCCCCATTTGGGATGTATCTCACCCGAAATCTGCAGCAATTGGAGAGACCCCAAAAGTCCCCCACCAAAAGGATAAAGGGACTACAACATCTGTCATATGCTGCCAGATTGAAGACACTCCAGCTCTATTCAGTCACATACCATCTGCTCAGAGGTGACATGTGCCTGACATGCAAGGCCATGTCCAACCAGGAAGTAATGGACATGCTCCATCTCACAATCTCCAAATCCACCAGAACCACTAGGGCAAGTGACTTAAACCTTAGCAGGGATATAGGTAGGACATGTTGGAGGGATAGATTTATCACTCAGAGACTCCCTATGCTGTGGAATACAATCCCGGTCCATGTGAGGCAGAGCACCTCGCTGGCTCTGTTCAAGAGGAATCTTGACCTGTGGATGGGAGATCATAGGTTTACCCCGGGGATTGTCTCTGTGTCACTGCTGGACAGAGGCACAACAAACTAATGGGCACAGTATTGTTTCCATATAAGGGGTGGCGTAAGCCACAGAACTCTGGGCTAGTCTTATAACTGCCTTAGGGCAGATAGCCTAGTATAAACCTATGTACCTATGAACCTATCTGACCATGTTGCATTATGTTCAGATATGAACTACTTACAATAGCCTCATCCAACATCAGTAGAGTATTCCACAACATAGGTGTACATTGGCAAACACTACCAATGTGCCCTAGGCCATGTCTAATGCTAGTTAGAGAGTGTGTTTGTCCTTCGACACATTGTAAGTGTAGTTTGCCATGACATATGTCTTGTTTAGTATACTGTGCCTCTGTCTACCTGTGACATAACATTGATACCCAGGGTAAACCTACCATCTCCCATCCACTCATTAAGATTCCTGTTGAGGTGAATCAACGAGTGACTCTATGGATAACCTGTACTGGTAGTTTACTCATGCGTGGGGGTGGCTTCTGTGTTATGGATAATGCAGTACAGCTTGTCCTATGTATGTCAGTGCTGGGGTTCAGGTCCCTCATCTGCATAGCTCACTGCCATTCAGATTGTACAAGGTGCAGCATGTTCAGTGATTCCAGCTTGGACATGGCGTTCTACATCAGGCACAGCTTGCATCTGGGTGGCCAGCATGGCAGTGTGTGGAGTTGCACTCTGTTTAATCAGGCAACACATTACATGTGTTCAAGCTCTTTGATACTCCTGGTGAGGTACTGTTGTGGACTTTACAGTTGATGAAGGTGTCTGCTGAGGTACACCCCACAGGGGCTGTTGTGGTCATTTGTAATGCTGATGAAGGATAACTGCAGAACCACAATGACCTCCCCTTATCTAGATGTCATAACCTTCATGATTAGGTTGGTATATGGATTGTTTCTATTAACACTACAGCCACATGTTTGTCCATTGCAGGATATCTATCACCTTGTGTATCCAGGTCTGTCATTACATGTTAAGTATGTAATGGGTTAACACCTATGTGGTAATTGTTGGTTACTTACTGTATATCCACAGAGGTTGACTATACAGTTTTCTCCATTTAACATGCTGACATGGCTATGGCACCGGTTGTCTGTTTCTATGTGGCCCTTTTGTGGGATGCTTGTGTCAGCTGGAGTGTCAGATATGTTAGGCGGTTTGTAGTCCTCTGCAAACATGTTCAGGCACAGTCCTTACATGTTGGCCTGTACCTATGGGGCATATATACCAGACGGGAAGGTCCCAGGACCAAGCTTTGTGGGATACCTGTTATATGTGGTTTGTAGTCTGACATGGCTGCAGCATGTCTGACCATGTCAGTTCTGTCGTTGGTCTGGTTTGCAACCCCTCTAGTGACATTGGGGTGTATACATAAGCTGGTGAGCATATCTATATTGAACACATAGGGTATTGTATGGAAGGCTTTGCAAGGTCCAGCTACACTGTGTGGACCACATTGCCCTCATCAGTGACCTCAATTACTGTTTCAACTGAGTCACACATGTTTAGGGGCGGGTCTGCACTTCATAAACCCACACTGGGTAGGGTCAGGTGTCAATAGATCCCCAATATCATTATGTCTGCGGTACATGCTGATCCTTTCCATAGCTGTGCAGACCAAGCTTCTCAGGATTCTGTGGTGGTTGTTTTTAGTATCCATTTAGGCGACACCTTTCTTGAGAACAACCACTGTTGTTGTACACTGCTCTTTGGGTACATATCCTGTGGTAAGGCTGACATAATGTCAGGGAGGCAGCAGTCTGCTGTGAAAGATATTTTGCATTATGGGGGGGGGGGTTTGCACTGCACCTGTCAGGATGTATGTTGGCAATACGTGTGTGTGTTTGGTATGTTGTTTGTAATATTTGTGTGATCCAGAGCATATCCGGGAATTCACAACACGCTTATTACCATCAGTTGCAGCAGCCTTGGGGTTATCCTTAGTGTCCTATACAATTTGTATCATAATAGGTTCATAGGTTCATACTAGGCTATCCACCCTAGGGCATTTGTAAGCCTAGCCACAGTGTGTGTGGCTTTTGCCACCCTTGCTATGTGAATATTATGGCCATTTATGATTTACTTAGCTGTGCCTCTGTCTGGACATGACACAGTAAAGACCCCCAGTGTACATCTACAATTATCCATCCATTTTGCTAACTTCCTGTTGAAGAGTGTCAGTGAGGGGCCCTGCCTAACATGTAGTGGTATTCTGTTCCAGGGTGTGGAGAGACTCAGGGTTAGGTATCTGTCCCTCCAGCACATCCTATTTGATTATGTGTTAAGGTTGACATCTCTGACTCACACAGCTCCGATGGCTTTGAGTTTTCTGGGGTGGAGCATGTCCATTACTTCTGTGTTGGACATGGACTTGTACAACAGACATACAATGCCTCTGTGTAGGCAGTATGTGACTGCATTCAGCTGTGGTGTCTACAGCCAGGCAGCATATGAGATATAATTGAGACCCTTTCTGACTCTTGCTGAGGTACCTTTGAGTTCTTTCTAACTGCTGCAGGTGCCAGGTAATGTACATCCCAAATGAGGCATTGTATTACAATATGGTCTGATAGGGGAACAGTATAGGGGCACAATGACCTTTGTTGATGTAGATGTGAATCCTTTCATGATACAGTGTCCAATATAGACAGTCTTCCTAGACAAATTGGCGATGTGACTGTCACATAACAGGTGACTGTCCACTTGTGTCAATAGGTCCCTGATTACTCCTTCCACACATAATGGTTTACCACCTATGTGGTAATTTGTGTGTACCTTGTTTTGTATTTGGTGGTACATTCATACTGTCCACTGTCTTCAGGACAGTGGGGTGGGGTTCCTGTGTGTGAGAGTGTGGTCTGTAGCATGCTACAGGCTGTACAGCAGTCTTGCCTACGGTTAGTTGCACATGGGTGGACTGCAATGACATAAGCATTGTCAGTTAACTGGACGTATGGGTGTCTGTGTTGAATATGGATACTCACCCTCCTTTTATGTTTTGTTACAGGTTTTGTGGCCATAACACATGATATGTGGTATTACCTGGTAGTGCTGGTGTGCTGTCACGAGGCTTGCAGCAGGTTTCTATCACTGAACAGACATCGATGTTCTCCATACTGGGGAGGGCCTCAGGAGCATGCATATTGAGGTTTACACATCTGGCATTGATCAGCATTACCCTTCTGTTTCTTTCCAGTTTTGTTTTCTATGGTGGTTGGTTGATCTTTTTGGCCTTGCCTACGAAAGGATCTCTGTAGGTTGCAAAAGCCTTAGGCAATATCCAGACACTCATGGGTAACAGGTGCAAGCCATCCCTGGAACAGCAGCATGTCTCACTATGGAGTCACCTATTACAACTGTATCAGGCATGTTGTTTCTCCTTCTGTCCTGTGACTGTTTGGCACACCAGCTTTGTGTACTATGTGTTACATGTGCTATGTCTGGAGGTTGTTTTATTGGGTGTCTGCTTTGGAGGCTTGTGTTGGTGTTGTGTGTTTGTAATTAGGGCCTCTGGGAATGTTTTTGTGTTTATGTGTTTGGTTTACAGTCGTTGTAGGTCTATGTGGGACTGGGTTTGTGGTGTATGTGGTTACCTTGTCCTCCTGACTAGTTTTGACAGTACTGATTTGGGGGTGCTCAGGCTGCGGTTTGGCTACCTGGTTGCGCCTATCACATACATTTGTATTTATTGGGGTGAGTTGTTGTTGTGTGTGTACTTGGGACAGGTGTCACATTGCCACTGGATTCACAGATTCTACTTGTTTTGCCTGGCCTTAGTGGATTGTATGTGTGGACACATTTTATTGCCATACTATTGATCACTAATTACTTCACCTTTTATGTTTGATCTATCATGTGGTAGCTTCCTCATTCTCTTCAATGGTTTAGTAATTGCTGGAGTCCAGCATGCCAGATGCCTGGGTGTATGGCATTGTGTCTTGTTGTTTGTGATTGCAGACTCCAAGCACTCTTGGCTGTGTTCATGGTATGCCTGCATAACATGTTCTGCAGTGTGTCTCATATTCTGGACCTGCACAGGGCTTTTCATGGATTCCACATTGGTTTGTAGGGGTGCAAGCTATGCTTTATACATGTGTTTCACTGTGGTAATTTGGCCAGGGACTGGGGTCGGGATGTGTAACTACAGTGTGATTACTCTATGGTCTGGTCTTACCAGTGAGGGATACACTTCTCATCTTGACATCCAGTACACATATTTCTGATTATCACATCCAGTATGCTTACCCCTCTTGTGGAAGTGTTACATTTTGCATGTCCATTTTGTTTGATGGATTCTGGGAAATTGTCTACACTTGTGTCAGTGCTAGTATAATACAAAGAGTATAGTGACAAACATCTCAAAAGCTGACTTCACACTTCTTCGGACTGAGATGGTATCCATTCAGCCCACTGGGCCAGTGGAAACCACAACACACAATGGTGACTCCTTCACAGACGCTTTCTATGGACATCTCCGAGAAAGCATGGACCATGCAATCACAAATAAAAACAAGACTCTCTCCACCAAGGGAAAGTGGCCTGTCTGGTGGACCCCAGCCATAAGCAAACTGTATAACAGATGAAGGATACTAATGCAAGACAGAGCTACATCTCCTAAAGGGAAGGCAGCTGTGATCAGCACTAGTAAAAAGCTACATTCTCTCATAAAGACATCCAAAGTCAACTTGAAGACATAAATCACCAAAGACAATGAAGATAACCACACTGCCTTCTTCAGTTATGTCAGAAACCTGGGTGGGAACCCTCAGATATGCTCAGAGTTGGTACACAACAACATATATTTCAGTGACCTGACAGATATTGGCAACATTCTGGCAGACAGGTTCAGTGCAATTTTCCACCTCCCTCACCCCCAAAAGAAGATAGTTATCACAGCTAAATGTAACCTCACTGTCATCTCAGATGTCCATGTGAGAGCCGCACTCAGCAAAGACAAGTACACAGCATCAATGGGACCTGATGGTATCCCCAGTTGCATGCTATGTGAACTCCAGAAGGAGATAAACCCGTATATACAAATGCTATTTAACCTTAGCCTTGCTACAGGATATGTACCTGAACACTGGCGTACAGCAACAGTGGTCCCACTCCACAAAGGAGATGCCTCCACAGACCCTGGCAACTACCACCACACAAGCTTAACCAGCCTTGTCTGCAAAGCTATGGGAAGAGTCATTATGGAGCTCTTAAACAGAGACATTGGTGACCTACAGACCCTTGATCCCACCCAGTTCAGCTTTGTACAGGGCAGATCCTGCCTTTTGCACCTAGTTGAATATTTTGAAACTGTCAGTAGGGCCATTGATGAGGGCTACGCGGTCCACACAGCCTACCTGCGCTTGGCTAAGGCCTTTGACACAATGCCCCACTCAGGCATCATAGACAAGCTCAACAGCTGAAATATAACACCATATGTCACAGGATAGGTTGCAAAATGGCTAAGAAACAGGACCCATAAAGTCAACATTGCAGGTGCCTTGTCATATTCAAAGCCAGTCACAAGTGATGTCCCACAAGGATCTGCCCTGGGACCCCTCTTATTTGGCATTTACTTTTCAGATGTGAAAGCAAACATAGGAGGGTTGTGGCTGACAAAGTTTGCAGATGACTGCAACCTAGGCACCATAGTGAATACATCAGCTGGCACACACATCCTACAGAATGCTATCACAAAGACAGATAGCTGGTGCCGGAATCATGGCCTGAAACTGAATGCAACTGATGTGTAGTCATCCCCTTTGAGAGGAACAAAGTACCCACAAATCAATACATAGACAGCAACCCACTGAGCACAGAAAACAAATCAGACACCTGGGGACACATGTAGATAGTGATGTCTCGTTTGACACCCATGTTGCCAAAGTGGTTAGAAAGACTTTCTATCTTGCCCACCTTATCATGAAGGCTTTTCCATCCAGATCAAAGGAGGTCATTGTACCACTATACTTCTCCCTTATCAGGCCCATGATTGAATACACAGCCCCATTTGATATGTACCTCACCCAGCACTTGCAACAGCTGGAGAGACCCCAAAAGTACCTTACCAAGAAGATTAGGGGTCTACAACACATGTCATATGCTTCCAGACTAAAAGAAATCCAGCTTTATTCAGTAGCATACCGCATACTTACAGGTGACCTATGCCTGACATACAAGACCATGTCCAATCAGGATTTTGTGGACATGCTCCACTGCAAGCAATCCAAATCCACCAGAATCATGAGAGCCAAAGATTTGAACCTCAGCACATACATGTATAGGACATGCTGGAGGGACAGAGTCATAACTCAGAGGCTTCTCACACTCTAGCAGAGTATCCCAGTTCATGTTAGACAGAGTCCCTCACTGACTCTCTTCAAGAGAAACCTGGACAACTGGATGTGAGATTGTAGGTTTACCCCAGGGGTCCTCCCTGTGTCACTACTAGACAGAGGCACAGTCAAGTTATTCGATTACGTAAGGGGGTCATAATGTGTCACTACTAAGTCAGAGGCACAATATTCGGAATCTATTCTGTACACTTATTACCACTATAAGGGGTGGCAATAGCCACATCACTATGGCTAGGCTTATAAATGCACTAGGGCAGATAGCCTAGTAGTAAACTATGAAACTATGAAACTATGGTGTATGTGTAGGTATTGTCAGTCAAGCAATATAATGTGGTTTGGGGGGCTTGATATCTTCCTGTATTCCAACATTTTTTGTCTATTCCTTCTAGCATGTCAAGGGATCAGTTGCTAGTGTCCTCTCCTGCTCAGCTGTTGAACCTGGGAATATTGAGGCAATGTTACAATTGCCTCATGTACACAGACAACCCTCTCTTTCTCCCACAAAACACAAATACATGCGAGAGATGCAACTATATAGCCAAACTGGAGGCTGAGCTCTCTCAACATAGGACTGGCAAGACCAGAGAGGAGGAGAAGGTAACCACACACACCACAAACCCAGTCTCACATAGCACTATCACAACTTCAAATCATACACACAAACACACAAAGACATACTTGGAGGCTCTGATCAGAAATCTACCAAAACAGCAGAGGCCACCAAAGCAGACACCCAAACAACTGACTCCACAGGGCACAGCACATGCAACACATAGACCACAGAGTCAGTGTGCCAAATAGTCACAGCCCTTAAGGCCAAACACAATGCCAGACACACTCGTCATAGGTGACTCCATAGTTAGACACACTGACGTCCCGCTCACCAGATTGAGTAAGGGGAAGGTCACAGTAAGCTGCCTATCGGGCACTGGAATCCACCACATAATGCAAGCACTCAGGTCACTCAACTGCAAGTACAAGTATGACTCAGTCATTGTCCATGCTGGTGTGAATGACCTGAGATGTACCTCCCTGGACTACATGAAAAGAGATATAGAGGAGCTCTCTGATTATGTAGCCCAGGCAGGTATGACCCTGACCTTGAGCAGTATCCTACCTTCACCAAGAATGATGCCACAATACAGAGACAAGATGATCAGCTGTAATAATTGGCTTAGACTATGGTGTCAGTCAAAGGGGATCCAATGTCTGTCTGCCTGGGATGACATGCTGGACAAGCCACGCTGATTTGCGAGGGACGGCTTGCACCTATCATCCCTGGGCTTCCGGATTTTGGCTAAGGCTCTTGCCACCCCCATAGTGCCTTTTTTAGGCAAGGCTCAGATTCTAAACCTACCACCCTAGAACACAAAAAAGGAAAAAAACTAAGGGTAATGCTGCTCAGTGCCAGAAGTCTCAACCTCAAGATGCATGCACTCAAAGCCCTTCTCAGTATGGAGAACATCGATGTCTGTGCTGTGACTGAAACCTGGTTCAAGGCTCCTGACAGCACACCGGCACTATCAGGTGTTATCTCATATCATGTGTTCCAGCCCCAAAATCCGGACAACACCAAGAAAGGAGGGTGGGTGTCCATATTCATCAAGGACACCCTCACCTCAAGGTTGGTGGCAACGCACGATGCATCGGAGACCATCCAGGTGCAATTAACCATAGGCAAGACTGCTCTGCAGTTTGTAGCATGTTATAGGCCACCCTCTCAAACTCAGGAACCTCACACAGCTTTCCTGAAAACACTTGAGGGGATAAATGTATCTCCAAACACCATCATACTGGGTGATTTCAACTATCCAAATATAGACTGGGATCACTGCTCAAGCCGCAACACTCTAGCCCAAAGGTTCCTAGAGTTCATAAACTCAAATGCCATGGAACAACTAGTCACCATCCCCACAAGAGGAGACAACATGCTAGATCTCATCATCACGAACATGGGGTCACAATGTTCAACACCAGAAGTATACCCATCATTGGTGAGATCAGATCATAAACTAATCTCACTGGAAGTCCACATCCCACCCCCATCCCAGATAAAAAAGACCACAGTGAAGAACTTCTCAAAATCCGACTTCAGACTTCTAAAGACTGGTGTGGTCTCTTTCAAGGCCCCCAAGCCAGTGGAAACCATTACCCAAGCTGCTGAATCACTTACAAATGCCTTCTACCAGCACCTCCAGGACTGCATGGATCAGGCAATCCCAAACAAAACAAAGACTCTTTGTACCAAAGGCAAGCGTCCAGTCTGGTGGACCCCAGCCATAAACAAGCTCTACAACAAAAGGAAGGAGCTACTACAAGATAGAGCAAAATCCGTAGAAGGGAAGACACCCCTGCTCATTATAAGTACAAAACTGAGATCTCTCATAAAATCATTCAAGGCAAATTATGAGAGAAAAATCGCTAAGGACTCAAAAGACAATCATAACACCTTTTTTAGCTATGTTAGAAACCTGGGAGGAAACTCCCAGATATGCTCAGAATTAGTTCAAAATGATGTAAAAATCACTGAACCTACAGACATTGCCAACATACTGGCTGACAGGTTCAGTGCAGATTTCTCCCCCCTCCCCCCAAAAGGAGGGATAGCTATACCAGGGGATTGTAGCCCCCCAAACATCTCAAATGCTCAGGTGAGAACTGCTCTATCCAAGGCGAAAAACACAGCATCCATGGGACCAGATGGTGTCCCCAGTTGTGTGCTCCACGAACTCAATGAGGAATTAAACCCGCAGTTAGGGCAGCTGTTTAATCTTAGCCTCACCTCAGGATACGTACCCAAGGAGTGGTGTATGGCAACGGTGGTCCCATTTCACAAAGGAGGTGCCTCCACCGACCCTGGAAACTACCATCCCATCAGCTTGACAAGCCTGGTCTTCAAAGCTATGGAGAGGATCATAATGGAACTCATAAATAAAGACATAGGGGACTTGCAGACTTTGGATCCAACCCAGTTTGGCTTTGTCAAGGGCAGATCATGCCTTTTAAACTAGGTTGACTTTTTCAAAACAGTCACCAAGGCCATTGACGAGGTCAAGGCAGTCCACACAGCCTACCTTGACCTGGCAAAGGCTTTCGACACAATACCCCACTCGGGTATCATTGAAAAACTCAACAGCTTAAATGTAAACCCATACGTCACAAGATGGGTTGCAAACTGGCTAAGTGACAGAACCCACAGGGTCAGAGTTGCTGGCACCATGTCAGACTCCAAGCCTGTCACAAGTGGTGTCCCACAGGGCTCAGTCCTGGGCCCACTTTTGTTTGGCATCTACTTTTCAGAAGTACAAGCAAACACAGGAGGATTATGGCTGACAAAGTTTGCAGATGACTGCAAACTGGGAACCATTGTTGAAAACCCATCTGACACAGACATCCTTCAGAAGGGTCTCATAGAAACAGATAACTGGTGCCAGAGCCATGGCCTAACGTTAAACGCTAAAAAATGCATAGTCATACCCTTCGGGAAAAACAAGGTTACCCCTAGTTACCATATAGGTGGCAATCCTCTAAGCACAGAAGAGGTTATCAGGGATCTGGGCACCCAGGTTGACAGTAACCTTTCGTTTGACACTCACATTGCCAAAGTAGTTAGGAAGACCTTCTACATTGCCCACCTGATCATGCAGGGATTCACATCTAGATCAAGGGAGGTCATTGTTCCCCTGTACTCATCACTCATCAGACCAATGATTGAGTACAATGCCCCATTCGGAATGTATCTGACCCGACACCTGCAGCAATTGGAAAGGCCCCAAAAATTCCTCACCAGAAGGATAAAGGGTCTCAAAATATGTCTTATGCTGCCCGACTGAAGGAACTCCAGCTCTATTCAGTCGCTTACCGTCTGCTCAGAGGTGACCTGTGCCTGACCTACAAGGCCATGTCCAACCCGGTATTAATGAACATGCTTCACCTCAAAACCTCTAAATCCATCAGAACTACAAGGGCAAGAGACTTAAACCTCAACACGGCTATTAATAGGACGTGCTGGAGGGACAGATTCATCACCCAGAGACTCCCTATGCTGTGGAACAACATCCCGGTACATGTGAGGCAGAGCACCTCGCTGGCTTTGTTCAAGAGAAATCTTGACCAATGGATGGGAGATCGCAGGTATACCCCAGGGATAACCTCAGTGTCACTGCTTGACAGAGGCACAGCAAAATAATTGGCATATTATCCTTCAAACTACAGGGGTGGCGGACGCCACAAAACTCTGGGCTAGGCTTATAAATGCCCTAGGGCAGAGAGCCTAGTATGAACCTATGAACCTATGAACATAGGCCTGGTGTGGTTCCTGCTATGAGGACAGTGGTCTGCAGCAAGCTATATAGTAGTAGGCAGTTTTAGCCATTGGTATTTGACCATGGCTAATCCATGTTGCTTCTTGTTGTGGTACCAACATGGGGGTGTGGTTATCCATGACATTTATTGCTAGTCACCCTCGTTTTGTAGCTTGTTCCATGTTTTTGCACATGTACATCACTGTATGAGGTGTGAACTGGTATTGTTAGGGTGCTGATGTGGGCTTTGACCCAGTTTTCTATTACAGCACTGATATCTACATTCTCTATACTGTGTGCGTTTACACTGCACGCATCTTGCTGTTTATAATTCTGGCATTGGGTAGCATTACATCTAGGTTCCTATCCCTTGTGGTACCTATGAAGGTGGGTTTGTGATTTTGTGGTTTATGATCGGTGAGGGTGGATGTTAGTCAGGGTCCTCAGATGTGCATATGGTACATAGTGTTACATTACTTAACACATGGCATTCATGCCTCAGGTGGTGCTGCAGGGCTGCCTCTGTCGGATGCACATACTACACTCCCTGTACATGTTTGGAAGCAGGTTGTGTCATGTTAGGCATCCCTGTTACTATATGAGTGAGTCAGAGGGGGTATCAGTCCCAGTGTTCCTACTGAGCCAGTGTATGTGCTATGCGTTGCCTCTTTGCCAAGGCCAGGGCATACTGGGCACGCCTCCTTCTGCCTACTGGGGCAAGGTCAGGTTGTTCCTCCTCCGAGTCACCCTCTACCTGTGGTGGCCTTGGCAATGGTGGGGGTATGTTTGGCCCAGCCCTATGCTGGTCCTGCTGCAGCTGTTTCCGCAGGATCATATTATGTAGCATAGCACATATCATGATCATTTGGGTACATGTAGTTGGTGTGTACTGCAAGGCTCCACCAGATGTGTCCAGACACCGGAACCATGACTTGAGCAGCCCAAACACACGCTCTATGACATTATGTGCTTGTGCGTGTGCCTCATTATGGCGTTCCTGTTCAGGTGTGTGTGCATTTCTGATGGGTGTCATCAGCCACAGCTCAAGTGCATAACCTGCATCCCCCACTAGGTGTCCATGTGGGAAGTCCCCACTGGCAAATGATTGGTACAGCTGCATCAGATGCCAGATGTGGGAATCGTGGTAGCTCCCAGGGCAGCCAGCACACACATTCATTATTAAGCCCTGGGCATCACACACGACCTGGCAGTTGATGGAGGGGAATCCCTTGCAGTTAATATAGGCTCTACCCCGCTCACCAGCTGGTGCTTTGATGCGTATGTGCGTGCAGTCTATTGCACCCAGTACCTCAGGGTATCCTGCTATTTGCTGGAAGAGATGCATATTGCTGGCCAATACCTCACGGGCATTGGGGAAATATACATGACCACCGACATGTGCTGACATGGCATCCAGGAACTGGTGCAGTATCCTGGAGGCTGATGCCTGTGATATCACCATCATATCACCAGTTGGTCTCTGGAAGGTACCTGTTGCTAGTATTCTTAGGCCAACACATACCTTGGTTTCCACTGGGATGTGTTCCCCTCTGTTGGTTCTGTGTGTGAGACGTGGCCTGCACAGCTCAACAATTTGCTGCAGAAGGTCTCTGTCCACTCTGTAGTGCTCTGTTATCTCCAGCTCATGTAACCCATGGTAGGTGACCCTGGGCCTGTATGCTCTCCTCCTTCTCCTCACTCTGGGTTGTCTGTCAGCATCTGCATTGTCACCACCCTCAGCAATTCGCCTATGCCTGATTATAACAGCTATGGCAGCCCCTAGCATTTCTGCTCTGATTTCAGCTTTTTTCAGTTTTCAATTCTGATAGCTTACTCCTTTCTTGCAGTATCTCTTGTGAGAAACAGCCTGCACTGCTGTTTGCAGTGTTTTAAGTACTGGGTTGGGCTTCTAGTCTGCCTGTGTAATTGCCTGCCTCCAATTGTTTCCACCAATTAACTCCAGCAGTATCCTCTGGCAGCTTCCCTGTAATCTTTGTTGTTTCCTTTTTCCATTCTGTTTCCTCAAGGGGAGCAATGTGCACACCAGCATAAGCACGCTCACAGTGACTTAAACGCGTGCACACATCCTTACACAGTTTGAACTGGGCTGATTCATGGTAAAACGTGCGCACACAGCCTAATATATCAGGCAACAGGCTTCCTGCTGTTTACATTGCCTTCCACACGTGCACGCCCGTGCAAACCATTGCAAACGGTTTGCAACACGCTCCCACATGTTGAACCTGCCTTACACGCGCGCACACGTGCGCATGCTCATATATCAAGAACGTTTGAGTGTAGGGATAGTGTGCACCCTCTGTTTCTTGACTTTCCTAGTGTTCTGTTGGGACACACCTCTCTCCCTGATGTCTGTCTGTCATCTGTCACGTTACACTGCCCTCCAATGTGATACATTTATTTCTATCATCCCCCCCCATGATGTCACCTACCTCTTACTCTATGCCTCCCCCTTCTATAACTCTTACACTACTCAGAAAGTGCTCATTACCTATGTGGCAGTGTGATTCAGTATTGTAACCCTCATTTACATAGGATTGCCTAGTAATGCTTAGTTACATGTCTTACACAGAGCTTCCCCCCCTTGACAACCACTACACGGAGGCCATATTGTTTTTGGTCTGCTAGTCCCTGCATTGTCATTCCATGTAATACATAAATCCCACAATTGTGGGCTTATAAGCTTCGGTTTTCACTTTTCAGCAGCGCACCCCGTTTGTGCGGGTGTGCGCTGCAGTTAAACATCAAAATCCCACGGAAAAAAAAAGTTATTTTAAATTATTTTGCAACCCTTTTTATTGTCAATGGCCACATATTTGGCCATTGGCATGCTAGATAACACATATGCACCCTTTATTTTGAGCTGACATAGCTCCGTTGTCAATTTTGCAGAAATGTACTCAGTTGTCAGCTGAGTACATTTCTGCAGCTAAAACGTCCGTTACACGGACTGCTTTGGGCTTCCTGGATCGCTCAAATACCTCATTTGCATATCTTTCAGCTGCAAATGAGGTATTGAGCATTTCCACGCCCAGTCCATGTAAGAGACGTTTTAGCTGTCTCTTACACGGAGGTTTGGGCTGTTCCTGGATCGGGAGGCTTACACGGAGGCTTACACTACTCTTAAACTCCGTGTAAGCCTTCCTGAATCCTGCCCATAATCTATAACACAATAAAGCTTTAACAAATATCTACTACTAGTATAACTGAAATGTCTTCCATCATATCCAAACAAATTCATATCCTTGGACATCTCTTCTCACAAATAAATGAATTTAATACCATTAACAAATCTGTTCCTCTTATTATTATTAAAAGTTCCTGCCACCATGAATAAACACCACTAAAACAAAAAGAAATCACAACATCACATATAAACAATTCAATACCTTTCTTTTAGCTTAGTTTAAGAATTTTGAAAAAAAAATACAAAAATACAGTTCATTAATCTTAATTACATCATTAACCCCAAAGGACATGTCTACTATATGATACTTATTTCCCCTTCAAAAATAGTCTTCTTGATGGCACCAGAATATCGTACATCTCACTCCCTTTAATGCATTTTTTTACAATGCAAAATATTATAGATTCTTTTAAGCAAAGAATCTCCAGTCGCCAAAATGTGTTTCTTCTAACCCATGTTTTCTTTCTGTGAAATATTCTTATCCCCACTACACCACAGCCTGGATGAGGGCAAATCCAAAGCAGTGACACCCTCACTTAAACCACCCTTAGCTCTTCCGTTCTTTTTTCTACACTCACTTTCTTTATTCCTCCCCTCATCTACAACCTCATTATTACAATCTCAAGTTCATTTTACCCCTTTTACACCACCAAGAGGCATATTAAAATGTATGTCTTCCTCCAACTGTGTACAAGCAAAACAAAATAATTCACACCATCCAGTCTCTTCACTACATCCATTACATAAACTATCTTATTTATTTGTACCCCACAACCATCATTTATTAAATTATGAGTGGAATTTCTAAAATTATTATTATTTGCATTTCCTTAGCTTTTAAAATGTTATAATATATGAATAATGAACAATTATATTTCCTTCATCCTCCTGAATACCCATGTCAAATTCAAGCTGCATCCTTTAACCTTAGAGCATTTTGGACAACTAGCCACCTGTTTATCCCAATTCTAAAGATAGAAGGTCTAACATAAAACTCACAGTGCGTCTATGGAGAAAAATCCCTTTAAGTAAATCCTCAAACAAAAATCATCCATTTCATCCATATATCCAATGCAAAATGAAATAAAAAAAACAAATAAAGAATAAAACCTAAATTTTCACCTTTAACTGACACACCTAACATGCTTAACACACAAAGATGCATCTTTGCATAATCCCATCAACATGTCATGTCTGCTCACTCATGTCTGATCACATAGAACATAAACATAAATACATAGAGACAGTCTGCCCTGAACACAACACCCTCCCCTTAAAGTGTATTATCCTTCTCTTGTCATTACAAGGACTTACGAGACAGAGAGAGAAAGAAAAGATATTATAGAAAGAAATTAGAAAGTTAGCGGACAATAAACATGTTATTTTTAACTTTAAGAAAAAATTGGACCCTATAAAAATGAAGTTAGGATGGCAGATGGGGAATCCACTTCCTCCAAGAGGCCTGATACTAATGGTATCCCACAGGGCTCAGTGTTGGGACCTCTCCTGTTGGAATGTGGTTCTCTGAAGTCAAGCAAATGTAAAGGGCCTTTTGCTGATCAAATTTTCTGATGACTGTAAACTGGGTGCAATCACTGACCCCCCCCCCCCAAAGATGTAGATATTCTCCATGAGTGTCTGATACAGACAAATAATTGATGCCAGAACTATGGCCAAAAACGCAGTGCAAAAATGCATAATTATACCATTTGGGATGATGTCCACCCCTACAAATTACAACATTGATAACACTCCCCTAAGATTAGACTCATGGTAAGGGACTGGAGAAATCAGGTTGACAGTAACCTGAACTTTGATCACCATGTGTCCGTGGTAATAAGAAAATTCTTCTATCTGATGCAGCTTCTAATTAAGGTCATGTCATTCAAATGCAAGGAGATCATAGCTTTACTATACTCAGCCTTTACTATACCAGTAATTGAATATAATGCACCCTTCAGCATGTACCTTACCAGGCATTTGCAACAGCTGGAGCAACCACAGAGGTTCTTGCATAAAGAAATACAGGGTGTAAATAACATGCCCTGTTCGGACCACCTCTATGCCCAGTCTCTATATTCAGTCTCCTACAGACTACTGGGGGTTGATCTAAGGTAACTTACAAGGTTTTCTTCGATCTAGCCCTGATGAATCTAATACACATTCACAAATCAAACAGCACTAGAATTATCCATTTAAAAGATCCAATGGAATATAAACAAAACATGTTGGATGGACAGATGTGTGTCTTAGACATTACCCCTTCTCTGGAGCAGACTCACCATTCATGTGAAACAGAGTTCTTCACTAAGCCTATTTAAGTGCAGTGTGGACCAATCAATAGGAAATCACAGATTTACCTGCGGCTTGTCTTCTGTGGCCCTTATAGACAGGGGCAGTTTGTAGATGCCCTAAGACACAGGCATATACCAAACCAGTTCTAGGCTTTGGGCACTGATAATTGGGACAATTGGGGCATGAATGGCTAGGCATAAAAAGCCTCTAAGGCCCTTATCCTAGTAACCGTCTTTGATCCTATGAAGGTTGACTTTTATTCTAATAGCAATAAGTACAAAATTTAGGGGACATGATGAGGGAAGGTTACTTTTTGTTGGAAAAGCAAATAGACTAATGCTTTAGGAATAATGTATCATGGCTGAAGATTTCTGTTGGAAGTATACACAAATTATTGACAGAAATATTAGACATAATTAACCTATGGAAAGTTTATGCACTGACATAAGCATATGCTTAATCAAGTCGGTTTTGTTAGATAAATTGAATTATTTCACTCAACTTTATCTTTTACCTGAAGAGTAAAAAGCTGGGATGATGTTATTTGCCAGCAATTTGAGAATCTAGCTAGGACCCAATGAAGAAAAATATTCTATACACTAAATATATGGAAAGATTTATACAAATGGTTCATGAGTAACAGTTTTTGATTCACTGACTTTAATGCTTATTGTTAGAATACTGTAATTGGAAGCCTCTTTATACATTACTTTGTTAAAAAGAGAATTTTCTTTGTTTCTCATGGCACTTTTATGGAGAAAAGTGAAGAGAAATATAAATATATACACATCTTTGCTATGTGAGTTGCTCAAAAACACCGTGCAACAGCCAATGGCAGAGAAACAAAGTGAAGACACAATATAATGTAAAAATCTAGCTGTAGTATCAGTGGCTCAACAGGTAGCACATGCACCTTTGGTGCATTGTTCAATGATCAGAGGGCTGTTGATTCTACTCTTACACCAGGTGACTGCATTGATTTCTATTTGGTGATATTGGAGTACAACTTTAGGGTGCTTTACTCCTCAGTACACCATCCTTAAGATAAGACATTCAGTGGAGACTTCAATTGCTTGACTTGGTGACAGCTCTGGTAGATGCAAACAATTCTATTGCACTTATTGAATAGATAAAGGGGAGCATTATTTATATAAAATTATAATTCAGAGAGCTATAGAGAGATACACTGTAGATATATATATTAATTCATGAAAACTTTTAGCATCACAGTACTGCTTCCGCCTTCCTCTAAAATCGATTCCATCTGCTTCATTCACACTTTCTGCTGCCCAAAACTTTCACCCAAACCCTTGCTTTTCTGTTTACTTAACTTTAATCTAGTTTAATTTATCATATACTCCATTACCTAAATACCTACAGTCATCATTGTCTGTACAGCCTTCCTCCTTACTTATCATCTCCTCATCCCGATCTTCGTTTTTGATTTACACGTCTTCCCTGTTTTCATTATTACCCAATTTCTTCTTTTCCATGTTTACTCTGAACCATAATATTTATTGCATTTCTTTTTGTAAAATTCCTTTATTCTCTAATAACTCTGGAGGGTGAGACAGAAATGGCCTTGTTCATTACATTTTCTTCATTTTTCACCTCCATTTTTAGCTGACTGCCCCCTTTTCGGTATTGAGCATATCCTGTATTTGGACTTATTTGAACTAAATGATTGTCTACTCTACAAGCAAGCACACAAAACATGTTTTCAGCTGCTCCAACATTTCACACTCCTTTGTCCAACAGCATTGCATATATTTGGTATATGAGCAATATTCCCTTCTTTCCCAGGTAATAAATGGATTATCTACCATGCCCCATCCCAGACATTTCTGTCACCATGTGTATTTTTTAATCTCATATACAGCATGACATCATTGTCCAAAATACTTTCATGACCCCATTTCTTCAATATCAGCAGCACAAATCATATATTAGCTTTCTTTTTAGTATTAAAATTCTTGCATGTAAAAAATTGTTTGTCCAGGGCTCACAAAAACATTTTAGCATTACATGGTCTTATAGTTTATAGGTGATTCCTAGGGTAACTAACATAAAGGGTCTTTTTAAGCCTAGACATATTTCCCAAATGGATTTTGAAATTTTTAATACCATTCAGTTTCCAAAATCTATAGCTTGGGCATGAGTGGCTATTTATTTGCAAGCTTCTTCTTTCTAATAGGGACATAAGTGGCAGGCATGTGGTTAAGTTATGACTCTTCATCTACAGATCCAAGTTGCATGCGAATAACTGCATGGAGGAACTCTGCTTCACATCGAGGGAAAACTACTTCAGAGAATGGGTTATTCTTTAGAAACATACCTGTCCCTCCAACAGATGATGTTTAAGTCCCTAAAATGGGAAATCAGGTGTTTCTGATGTTATTTGTTTTGCAGATGTACAATAGCTCAATAAGGGCTGGATCAGAGGATGCTTTGAATGCCAGGGATATATCTCCTTTCAGCAGTAGGAGACTGAATACATGGATAAGGCTTTGATGAGGTCCATGTAGGACATGTTGTCAATGTCTTGTATTTTTTTTTGTGAGGAACCTCAGTGGATGCTCTAGTTATTGCATACGTCTAGTTCGATAAATGCCAAGGGGGGCATTGTACTCAATGATTGGTCTGGATGATTGAGTACAACAGATCAATGACCTCTATGGACCAAGATGTCATACCCTTGCTTATATGTTGTATAAAATAGAAGGATTTGATTCCTACAGTAGTCACACAATGATCAAAGAACAAGCCACTGTCTACATGGAATCCCAAATCTCCGACTGCAGGGTCAACTCTTAGGATTGTATTATCAATGCAGTAATTTCCAGGGATAGTTTCTTTTCTGAAAGATGCCACTATGGATTTTTTGGCATTGTGCTTTTAGACTGTGACTGTGGAACTAGTTAATAGTCTGTGCTAGATCTTCGTATTTATTTATTTTATTTATTTAACATTTGTTAACCATTAAAGTCTGACTTGTAACAAAGACAATTTTCAGAGGAGGCCATGTTCTTGGAGGATGTTTGTGTCTTTGGGGTATTCCAATAATGTCCCTAGTTTGCAATTATCCATGGACTTGGTCAGCTTGAGACCTTTGATGTTTGTCTTGAGTATAAAGAAGTTAATGGTAAAAAGAAGTGTTCCCAGCACCTAGCCCTGGGGACTTCTCTTGACTGGCCTTTTTGTGAAGATAGACTGACCTATTCTGAATTCTTGTATCCTATCTGTCTGCAGCTGGATATCTAATGGGAGGCATAGAAGTTTATACCTAATTCTGTGAGCTTTTCTGCTGTTTTGTAATGGGTTTAGAGGGAGCTTGAAATGTTGCCAGTATGTCACTTAAAAGTATGAAGGCTGCCTTGGAATAATTCCTAAAAGCTCTAGGATTACCTGGTGTCATATGATTAATTTTTATTTCAAAGGAGACAGCTTTGTAGTCCAACCTGTCCACTGAGGGCATTACACTTGAGAGGAAGGTGTAACATTCACCCATGTTGGTGATGACTAGGTCAAGAATTATGGACCTCCTAGTGGGTGTATGGACTACCTGGTTCAGGGTAGTCATGCCAATAATCTCCAGGAATCTTTACTCCAGGATTCAATAAACTCCATGCAGGAATAGCGCTATTCCTGCACAAAGTGAACCATGTCCGTGCAGCTTTAGCATTAACAGCAGCATGCCTGGCATATTCATGAAGGTGCGCTACTGCTAAGGCTACACAGACATGAAGACTACTCAGTGCAGGGGGCATGTTTAAGTAGTGAACTCAGATCTAACACACCCCTTGCACTCAGAAAGTGACATAAGGCACTTTTTAAACACATTTCAGGGTCCACAGACACTGAAAGCAACAAAAATAGCTATTTCAGTGTCCACAGACACTCAACGCGGACACTCAAATAGCTAGTAGATCAAGAAATAAATGCAGGGGTTGTGCGACAGGTTCTGTCACACAGCCCTCTACATTGTCAAAGTTCTGTATGGCACTTTACCTCACAAATGGCACAGATATCTGCGTAATGTCCAAAGTGCTAGCTCACATATTTGGTTAGGCATACCTCACAACTGCATAGATGTTTGCTGAATGTCCAGAGTGCTGGCTAACAAATTTGTTCAGGCATACCTCATAAATGCACAGATCTCTGCTTAATGTCCAGAGTGCTGGCCCACATATTTGGTCAAGGATGCCTTGCAACTGCACAGATCTTTGCTGAATGTCCATTGTGTTGGCTCACATATTTGGTCAGGGATGCCTTGCAATTGCACAGATCTTCGCCGAATGTTCAGAATGCTGGCTCACATATTTGGTTAGCCCCATACTTTTCAACTGCACAGATCTTTGCAGAATGTCTAGCTATATGCCTTATATTTTTATTCTGACCTTCATACAAATTGCGTTTTTTTGTATTTAGAAATAATAACAGACATTTGAGTATCAGATTTCATACCCTTCAGAAAATACATGCTAATGCAAAATCTGTGAAATATCCCTCTGACAAACTTAGAAAGTTGATAGAATGACAGGTTGTGTATTAACAAATGCTAGATATTAGTTCTGTTGAAATATCTCAGTAAAGCGATTGTATAATTGCTTTTTTTACATATAACTGATGTTTAAGCATAGCTGAGCGCGTTTGTGCTCCAGGTTGTAAGAGCTGAATAAAAAAAAATAATAGGCAAAGTCTTCAACAATGAAATAGAGTAGCGGTTAGTCTTCCAGTTTTGGGGTGCAGGTTTTCAGGGCTTAAGTACCAAGGCAGTCCATTCCTTTTGAGAATGGAAAACACTGTTAAATTATTTTTATTTTTATTATTTCGCAATGATGTAGGAATTGATATTTGTTAAACAGGGTAGTGTATCTGTTCCAGTATTGCAGTGTCAGCAGATATATGATGTGAACTGCGCTATCACCCTTTTTTCTTTTTCTTTTTTTTGAGACTAAGGCATGTTTAAGAATATTTAAGCGGGTCTGCCCCAAGTCACAGTGTTGTAGGAATTCTGAGGTGGTACGTGACATGTCTCAGTTTGCCCCTATAAACATATACAGCTGATAGACCACCAGAAACTGGAGCAGCATGCAAAGTCAGATATAAAAGAGCCATGACACTTACAACTACCCCCCTCCCTACCCAGCCCAATTAACATTTGCACACTACACTACTCCACAGTCTTTTTTTTTTTTAAACAAGTTTATTGTTTTTAACATACAAAATAAATATCATAACAATTGTATACAAGTAATTAAAATAGAAATGGTTATAACATTCAATAACATAACCAAAGTATTTACAAAGACATCCACTACAATCAAATCAATTAATTAAACTAAAATACCATGCTACTGAAGCTAAGATTTTTTTTAACAGATTTTGTAAAGTATCCCATATAATATAGTAAGATGTTTTTCTAGTAGTTCTTGATTTTATTGTCATCAATTCCATATGGCACACTACAGTCATAACATTTTTAAATTCATTAAATGAAGGAGGAGTATCTGAAATCCAATTTCTGGTTATTATTTTTCTAGCCACTGCTAGAATAGACCCTAACAAGGGAAGCTTAACCTTTTTAACACTTTGAGGAACAGGAGTGTTGAATAATATAAGAGATTTAGAAATAATGAAATTATCTGTAAAAAGAGCCTGCAAAAAATCACTGATTGACTTCCAATATTCTTTCAATTTTATACAGTCATAAAACATATGTGCCCAATCAGCATTAATTTCTACATTACATCTTTTACATAAATTGTCTTTATTATTTATTTTATTCATCATCAAAGGTGTATAAAAGGATCTATGTAAAAATTTCCAAGTAAAAAGTCTCCAAATAATGGAAGAAGTAGTTTTATAAGCAGATTCCAATATATATTGTTTATCTTGTTGATTTGGTGATTCACCATTAATGGAAGTGAAATAATTCCAATAGGTATCTACACTGTAATAGGTTTCTTCTCTGATAATTTTATGTATGTATGAAAGCTTACCTTTATCAGAAACTTTATGTTGTAAATTTAATATCAAGTAATCAATCAGTATTGGAATAGATTCTTTAACTGTTATAGACATTAAATCAATTTTATTAATAAGATGTTGTCTAAAGGTCTAAACTTCTAACCAACAAGTTTCTCTCAGATCAAATTCTTGTTTTAAGAAGTCTAAATTTTTAACTTTATTATCAGATAGCAACTGATACCAGTACTTTAGATAATTTTCTGTGACTAAATGAGTTCTTTCAGAAGTGGATGACAAAAGCATACCTTGTGTATACATTATAGGGAATAGAATAAAATTCCATTCCTTATACTTAGGATGCATGAATATAAAATTACGATAACTAGTAATAATGTTTAATGGATAACTAACTATATATTTTGGTGTAATAGGTGAAGTACAAAATTCTTTTAGTAACCATAACATGGAGTTATTTACAATCATATTTTTATGTTAAAGAGATTTTCATGAAGTGAATACTAATTAGTTCCCAGTAATCTTTCCATTTTGCAACATATGACTGATCTATTAACAAAGTAATAACTTTTATAATAGAAGAGATAGTATATAAGTTAAAGTCTGGAAAAGAAATGCCCCCTTGAGACCAGCTATTAGTATGTTTCTTTAATGCAATCCTAGGTATATTAGGTGCCCATAAGAAATTTAACATTAGTGTATTCAATTTCTTGATAATTATTTTTGTAGGTGGGAGTATTATTGATTGTATTAAGTATAATATCTTAGGGAATATTATCATTTTAATAATTGTAAGTCTCTCTTCCATAGTAAAAAACATATTATTCCAGCTATTGAAAAGATTTTGTATATTAAGAATACAAGTATTATAATTATTATGTATAATAGATTTGATATCCTTAGTTAATATTATACCTAAGTAAGTTATCTGACCTGAATTGGGTATATATTTACTAAAATCACTAATGAGGACATTTTTTCGTGTATATATAGGTAATATTTTAGTTTTTTCTTCATTGAATATTAAACCAGAAATATTTTTAAAATTCATCATTTTATCAAATAGGGACTGCATAGAAGAATTAGATCCTGCTGATGTAATTAGAACATCATCTGCAAAAGTTGAATTTTAGATGTTGTATTTTCATCTATATCAAATCCTTCTATATCAGTACTGTTTCTGATCAGATTAGCCCAAGGCTCCATTATTAAAGTAAATAATAATGGAGAGAGTGGACACCCTTGTTTTGTACCTTTAAAATGGGTATTTTTGTGAGACATATGTTCCTATCTTAATGTAAGCCAATGCTCCTTTATATAAATGTTCAATTAGATTTACAAATGCATCTGAAAAGTCTGTGCACTTCAGTAAGATAAACAAGTAGTCCCAACTTACTGAATCAAATGCTGAACTTATGTCGAGACTAATAAGTGTTAAATCATTCTTTCTCCTATTTGCAAAATCAATTAATGTTAGAGTTCTCCTTATATTATCAAAAGTATTTCTATTTACAATGAAGCATGTCTGATCTATATCTATAATGCCTGGGATGATTGTCTTCAATCTATCAGCAAAAATACTCATAAACATTTTATAATCAACATTAAGTAATGAAATAGGTCTATATGAAGTGCATCTAGTTGGATCTTTATTGGGTTTTAAAATTGGAGAAATAAATGTGTATTGCCAAGATGGGGGAGTTATTAACTCATTTTGGGCCAAAATAAAAACCTTATGTATTAATGAGTATGTACTTTTAGAAATAATTTTATATATCTCTGGTATAATACCATCATTACCTGGTGCTTTGTTTGATTTAAGCTTGTTTATTTGTGTAACAACCTCTGTATATGAAATATTTTTATCCAATAGTTTAGTTTTTTGTTTATTAAGTTTTTTATTCATGTTTGTAGTTATAAATTTCTTTATTTTATCTTTGGTTCCATGTTAATGTTATTATGATTAATTTTGTGAAAGTGATTTCTAAATTCATCTAATATTTCTGGTAGACTAGAAACATTCTTCTTTTTCTTTAGAGAGAAAATTTCTTTGATATGATTTTGCTTATTCAACCTTTTTGTTTTATTTTTAAGTCTATGTAAGTATTTGGGACTTATTGAGTAAGACAAAACTTGTATTTCTCTAAAGTTATTTTAACTTTATGAGTTAAAATTTCTTTGTATTTCTCATTTAGTTTGTTTATTTCTTCAATGACTTTTTTGTCCATAATATTTTCTTTATTATTATGCTTATAAGAGTCTAATTTACTTTGAATATCTAATAATTCCTTATCCCAAGATTTCCTTTTATTATTATACCATCTGATACTTTGTCCATATAGATATGATTTTAAAGCATCCCAAACATAAACAATGGAGGCTTCAGGAGTATTATTTATGTCTAAAAAATGTTGCACTTCTGAAAGTATATAATCTTTATAGTCTTTTAGTTGAGTTAAGTATGCTGGTATCCTTTTGATCTGAACATTGTAAGTACTTTTTATCATGAACTCAAAGACAATTGAATTATGATCTGATATAGGACATGAAATGATTTTAGAATTAATTAATTCTGTTACCATCTGGTTAGAAATAAAGACTCTATCTATTTTTGAATAAGTTTTATATCTGTTAGAAAAAAGGTGTATGGTAATGATTTTGAGTCTATCTGATTATTAATATCATTCAAATGATATGAATTAACAAAATCCTTTAAGTGTTTTGCATTAGATGTAATTTTCCTTTTTCCTATAGTAGTAGTATCTTTTTCATGTAGGATACAATTAAAGTCACCTGCTAAAATAATATCTCCTATAGAGAATGATATGATCTTATTAAGATGGTATTTCACTGTATTAATACCAATTCCAGGCATCCAATATACATTGATTAATGTATATGTCTTTCCATTAATTTGTATTGTAACCATACAAAACATTCCTTTATCATCTTCATAAGACTTAATAGTTTTAGGTATGGGCATACTTTTATTCCATAAAATAGCCACTCCTCTTTTTTCTGAGTGTGTTCTGAACTAACTAAGACTGTATATTTATTAGTGGCTAATTTATCAATATAATTTTTCAGGAGATGTGTTTCTTGAAGGAATACTAAGTTGGCCTTATGTAAATTAATGTATCTCATTAAGCTTGCCCTTTTACATGGATTATTCAGTCCATTAATGTTTAAAGAAATTCCTTTTAGAGAAGTCATTTGGCATTTTTTAAACATATAAAACTTATAATCAGAATAACAATTAACAAAATAAGTAATGTTATACCTCCTCCTTTAGGTGTACCTTTAAATATAGCTGTATTTATTGAAACTCTTATGGGATTTTGTATAAGCTTCATTTTTGTTTGTAGTGACAATGAGTTTATAAAATGTATTATGGATGTCAGAACTATATACAAACAACAGTAAACAGAAGAAAATAATATAAGGATTAAACCTTGCACCCAGCCTGGAGTTAAAAACTCCAACTTTGAGTAGCACATACCACTCAAGTTAACCCCCTACCCTAAGCAGCAGTTCCTCAGCTGCCACCTTATCAATTTAATACTGGTTATTATTAACTAAAGTTAACCTCTTTCAATTAGATTATCTAGTAAGACAAAGCTAAACATTTGATAAATCAGCATCATATAAACAAATAGGAACTTTTAGAAATAATTCATACTACTATGTACATCTATTTAGTATAATACATTTATAATCAAATAGCATTCAAATAAACTTGATATTGGGAACCGAGAAGAGAGAGAGAAAGAAAAGATGAGAGAGGGAGAGAGAGAAAGAAAAAAAATAAATAAATAAATAAAAGGGGCATATCTACATATTAATTTATTCAAAGTTTGTAAAAATAAATTCTTATGTTCATTTAGAGTCAATAACTTAGGCTATTATGGTTCAGACATTACATATATTAGGATATTCCTATTTTCTGTCATAGAAATACAGTTAACAGCTTCTAAAAGACTTTAAATTACTTGCATCAAAGCTTTCTTCTCATACTTATTATTGCCAGTTAAATAAAATATTTATGTTCATAAATATGGTTACAAATCATACTGCATAGCTATGTAAATTCCCAGATATACTTAAATCATTGTGAAGAAAGCCATCTGTATTATATATATCTGAACTGCTGCTTTAAAATATGTCACATGACAACTTCTTCTAAGATAAAATCATAATGATATTTATGCTTGTCAGTTAGATAAGTCAAATGAATTGTAGTATTATATATGTTTAAATCATAAGTATTTACATAAATTAATATGTTGCAGTCATGTAAACTTTCAAAAACATATGTATATATGTTTTACTTTCTATGCCTTCTAAAATATCATACTTGCTTACTATGGGATACTGAATCATTTAAAATCATTATAACTTTCATATTTTATAAATTATAACATAAATAAGTAAGTAGTTATAAAAAATAACTCACATTTAAATGTTATAGAGTTCATTTTTCATCGCAGAGTCGCGTTTGCAGCAGTTCTACTTCCTGGTAGAGTGTTCTTCTTGAATCTGCGATGTGTCAGTGTGAATTCAGGGGTCAAAGTTCAAAATGACTGCATTCAGCTTCTCTGCGTGTATTCTGAGTGTTGAAGCTTTTAAAACAACTCGAGGATACTATTCACGAGGTAAACCACATCCCAAATTGTCTCCCTTAACATTCTGGTGGGAATTTTAATAAATGCAAGTGACTGACATTCATTTAGCAATACAAATGAAACTAAACAGAGTAAAACCTTCGTGAAGTATTTTACAAGTTATTACAGTCTCTATGACAGTGAAACTAAGCCCACAGTTATTAATATATAATACAACTAATTTTTTATGCCCCAATTCAATTTTTTATACAAATCTTATTATATACATGTATCAGTATTATCAAAAGCATGTAAATGTACTTATATGAAAGAAAAAGAGAGAGAGAGAGAAAAAAGAAAGAGAGTAGAAAATAAAAAGAGAGTGAGAGAAGAAAGAAAAAAAAAAGGAAGCTATAAAAGTATCTACAGTGAAATATTACTTGCTGTTTATATTAATAAAGATAGATATGAAACATTATTTACTACTATTTTAGTTCTAATTATTAGTAATTAAATCATGACAGATTATTTGTAAACAAGTATAAGCAATAGAATCATGGCAAAATAATTAGCAACAGTATTTAAACAGCATATATACTTTTTAAAAAAAAAACTAATAAATTATTATTCCACTTATCATATTTTCATCATACATCTCTCCCTGCCCTCCCCCACCCCTTACTGAATGTATAATCTAGAAAGAATGTCATTATTTAAAACAAGAAGAGAAAAAAAATGTATCAAATTACTAACCTTGGGTCTCTTTATCACAGAGAGAAACAAGTTGATTGATAGCTTGTTATTTGTTCCTCAGATATTTTGACTATTTATGAAACAAAACAGTTCTTTGTACACAGAAAATAACTTTGATTAAATCTTTTTCAGAATATTTGTGGCTTTCTGGAGATGCAGTAACTGTATTTAAAGAGATTAATAGTGAAGAAAAAAGAGAGAGAGAAAAAAAAGAAAAAACATAGAACAAGTCATTTGTTTTTTAGTTTTTTTTCTTCTCTGAAGTCTTCCAAGAAGCTTCTGTTGCCAACTTCTTTAATGAAGGACTAGCCCATTCCATTCCCTCTATTTTATCCAAAATCTTATTTTTTTTAATATACAACAATGCAGAGTCTAAGTCTTCAAAAATTCTAGGGCCATCAGGTAGAAAGATTTTTAGTTTGGCAGGAAACAGAAGGTAGGTTTTAAACTGTGCTTTCTTAAGCTCTCTTATTAATGGCAGAAAAACTTTTCTTTTAGTTATTACCAAGGAAGAATAGTCATTGTCAAAATGCACAGTTGCCTCATTAATTTTAACAGGTGCTTTAGCCCATGCGGATTTAAGTACCATCTCTTTGTCATAGGATGATAGAAATCTATAACTGATCTAGGATGCTTTTCTTTTTGTTAGAGTTAAAATTAGATATGGATCTATGGGCTCTTTCAATACCAAAAGAAAATGCTTCTGGCAAGTCTAAAGTTTTGGGAAGCCATGTATTTAAAAAAGAAGTAATATTGTTACCTTCTATATTTTCTGGCAGTCCAAAAATCCTAATATTATTGCGCCTAGATCTATTTTCCAGGTCATCAAGTTTAGTTTGTAGATGTGTGTTCTGCTTCAGCAAAAACTCAATGTTAATTTCTTCTTCCTGGATTCTATTCTCCATGTCATTAACAGTCTCTTCTATGCCTGTAATCTGAGTCTTCTGTTGTTGCAAGTCTAGATGTAACAAATCTATTTGTTTTGTAGTTTTTTCTATGAAGTTATCAATTTTAGTATCCAGTTTGTCCATTTTGGTAGTAAGTTGCTGAATTGTAGATATCAGAGACTGAAGCTCTTTCTTGATGCTGGAATCTAGAATCTTGAGAATTTGTCTTACTGGAACTCATTTCAAACAGAGAAGCTGACAGAGAAATTTCCAAAGTGTTTTCTGACAGGAATATTATTGAAATGTTCTTTCTTTTTTAGATATTATTCAAGAAACTGATATTCCAAACGTATTTAGAAAGAAAATTACTTCATAAGTTAATTTTTAAAGTAATTATTTCCTGTCAGTGCTGTGAAATTGGTGGAGCTGAAGAGATCTGCTGCTATCCTGTGTTCATCCTTGGCCACGCCCTCACTACTCCACAGTCTTGACAGTCTTCTATTAACAATTGCCAGACATACACAGACCTCTCAACTGTACAGATTCTGTACAGATTCCCATGGAATGTCCAGGCTATGTCATCATATAAATGGCCTCTTCCTCATATCATGTCTGGCATTCTGCTACATCATTGGGATGATATCAGAAAAGAAGGCACTAAATAATGATATACCATACCTATCAAACTCTGCATGACATCTGGACAAAGCCTGACATAATTGGGGACAGAGGCCCAAAAACAGGGGCATATTTGAAATATTGCTGTTATAAACTGGGAGAGTTGCTGGTGTTACAGGGTTTGTTATAACATATCTTTTCTGAGGGATATGAAGTCAGAAACAAATGGATGTTAGCATTTACTGACTGCAACCCCCAGAGTTGATTTGCCAAGGACAAAAACTGTCTGAGGAACAGACCAAACATAAGAGTCAAACCTCTGGCCATTTTGTGGATAGCACTACAGCTGAGAGTTATGTCAACCACCAAAAACACTGTCAGACTTACAATCACACAGAAAATCCATGTCCACACAAATCCTGTTAAACTAGCATTAATTCACCTGTATAACAGCAATACTTATATTCTATCCCTAAGTCTGGAACCTTCTCCCCCATTTTGTTGGGCTGTCTCCGCATTTTTTGTTGTATCAGGTATTTCCAACTTCCCTCTGTGATGCTGTTGTTCACACACCTCCATATAGGAGTGTGTTGCCATAACATTGGCTATAGGAATAACAACACAGATGTTCTGCATGCAATTAGCAAGTGCCGGACACCAACTGGTGCGCAGGCCATCACCTGCTCATGCACATTACCTACAAATGGTAAGCTGCTGCCTATGCAAAAGAGGTGTATACCTCTTCATCTGTGTGTGTGTGTGTGTGTGTGTGTGTGTGTGTGTGTGTGTGTGTGTGTGTGTGTGTGTGTGTGTGTGTGTGTGTGTGTGTGTGTGTGTGTGTGAGAGAGAGAGAGACAGAAAGAAAGACAAAGTGAAAACAAAATCAAAAATCCTTGGGGAAAAAAAGGTATGTCAAACCAGAAAGCAGTAGGGGGTATGTAATAATGGGAAATAGGAAGTTAAACAAATATGTCTCAACAAGATTTGCTGTACTGATATATTGCTGATCAGCACCTATGGCCATATCATCTGGGTCTGTCTGCAGTGATATAGATCACTGCTTGGGGCCCTGAGTCACCTGAGGAAGGGATGGGTCACATATGACTACTACTGGAGTGTCTGTTGAACAATACTGACTGTGACACTGCTAGACCAGCTACTGGGATGTCGTAGATATCCATATGTTACTTGTGAATACAACTATGATATACATGTTTATCTCACAAATCTGAGAAACCTATACGGGGTATGTGCATAGTAAATTACTGTCTCAGACGTGTCTGTTGAACTGTATGTGAAACACTAAGCTCATACCATTCAACTGTCCAGTGTTATGCACACTGACCATATGTGTGCCTCATATTTGTAGTCATTTACTCATACAGTTGTGCTATGTCTGGAAAATCATTGGCAAATCTGTGAAGACTGACATTGGAACATAATAGCATACATATGAGTGTCGGACATCCTCCAGGGTATTTCTGTGAATACAAAGCCTACTGTGCCATCAACTGACAAGTGTGTTACAGCAATATTAATAAAGTGTTACTCATTTTGGGCCATTGCCCCTCATTTATGTGTGCCGTCCTGCAGATCTTCTGCTCTGACAGGTTGAGAGGTATGACTGAGCGGCAAGAGTGTAAATACAGTGTGCCATACTGACGTAGAACAGAAATGTATATCAAGTATTACCTGTGCACATGTATGCATGAGTAGGTGTAGCTGGAAGCCTCAAAACAACAGACATGAGATGCAAAATGTCAGTTAAATAAGCTGTACATGTGTCACCACAAATGAAAACAAAATGATGAAATACGACCAGCCACAGATTCCACAGCAAATTTATTGCACAATATAGCACAAAAATATCTCTTTCTGACATCATGGCTGAAAAAGCCTTCAAGGAGTAATAAAACATCATAAAAGAATTTGCCTAAATACTAAAAAATGTGACAATAAAACAATTAAGCAATTAAATAAACAATCTCCAGTTTAGCTCTTCATTCAACCCATGTGGATGCAGAGTATAAAATTTAAGAATATATACTGCTTCCTTAGTCAGAAGCAGTTTTTTAAGATTAAATTTATCATATAATGACACATTTATTTTTTCCAAAATAGTGTCTTGTTACCCTTCATTATTACTCTTATGAAAATGTTGGAAATGTACTCCTATATAACTTTCTAATTTCTGATTATAAATATCCCTTGCGTACTCCAATAATCTTACTTTAAATGCCCTCTTTGTTTCCCCAATATAAAATAAATTGCAAGGGCATTTAAGAGCATACACAACACTTTGAATGTCACAAGAAAAATTGTTCCACGTTTGAAATGGAATATTATTACTATTTGGAAAGCTCTTAACTATAAATTTACAGGCTTTAAATTTATTACAACAGGTAGTCCCTGTAAGATGTAAACTATGTAATACATTAGTAGGAGGAATACAAAATCTACCCTTCACTAAAAAGTTATGAATATTTCTCCCCCTTCTATATGAAACACCAAGAGTGGCATTTAGCCAGGAAGAAACATTTTTTAAGGAATGCAAATATTTCCAATGGTACTTTACCTGCTCTATAACCATAGAGCTAAAACATCCAAAAGTTGTGACAAAATAAATAAATTCCTTATCTTTTCTATCACCAAATTTGAGTGGGGCCAAATAATGTCTATTATTAATATGATGCCTTATAGTTGAAATGTTACACAATTTATTCAAACTTTTTTCAAGTAAGTTTTTACTATAACCTCTATTACGAAACATGTCTACAGTTATTCCCATTTCTCGTTTAAAATCATAAATATTATTACACAGTCTGGAAATCCTAATCATCTCACCAAAAGGGAGTGCTTCAATGGTATGAGAAGGGTGACAACTATCACCATGTACATACTGTGTACCATGATCAAAATTTGTATGTACAGAAGTGAATAAATCAGTACCAAGTTTGATACTGATAACCGCATCCAAAAAAGGAATACATACTCTGCATCCACTTCGGTTGAAGGAAGAGCTAAATTGGAGATTGTTTATTTAATTGCTTAATTGTTTTATTTTCACATTTGTTAGTATTTAGGCAAGTTCTTTTATGATGTTTTTTTACTCTTTGAAGGTTTTCTCAGCCAAGACATCAGCGAGAGATATTTTTGTGCTATATTGTGCAATAAATTTGCTTGCAGTGGTTAGCATTGCCGCCTCACAGCAAGAGGTTCTCCAGTTCAATCCTTGGCTGGGTGTCTTCTGTGCAGAGTCTGCATGTCCTCCCTGTGGTCATGTGGGTTTCCTCCAGGTGGTCCAGTTTCCTCCCACATCCCAAAGACATGCTGTAGGTGAATTGGACACTCTAAATTGGCCCTAGGTGTGAGTGTGTGCATGTGTGTGCCTTCTGTGGAAGGTTGGGCACCGGGCTGGCAACTCGACACTGTAAACCTCCATTGCCAATCATGAGTGGACAGGTGATCCGCTGTGGCGACCCCTAACCGGGAAAAGCCAAAAGAAGAAGAAGATTGTGCAATAAATTTGCTGTGGAATCTGTGGCTGGTCATATTTCATCAAATAAGCTGTACATGTTGTACACATGTGTAATCTTAGTTTCTGTGCATCTAACAGACATACATTTCTACAACTACTGGTTGTTGCATTGCCCTGACACAGACATGGGTACTAGAATAAGCATGATTGTCAGGTTGAAATTGGAGAGGTGTTATGACCTTGTGTCCATGCCTACAACAAACAGCTATATGAGCCCCTAAATAGCTGTATGGACTCAGCAATACCTGACTTCTAAAATCTGGCTCCACCAAGGTAAAGTAATCCCCTTTGTTGGACAGGAGCAATACACAAACCACATAATCGGTCACTATATTGGCTGTACAGGGCCAAGTAGGAAAAGGCACCAACTTGGAAGCAAGTCAACATTTGTCTGAACAAGCATATAAGGTCACAGGTGAATTACTGTAAGGCTAGCTATGAGTACAAATTGGATACATCCACCAAGGCTAATCACAAGGCCATCTTCATATATGTCTTCAATCTCAGAGGCAACAACCCAACCCACCCTGTACTAGTGGTCAATCACACCACATACATGCACAGCATAGCTATAGCCAACCTGCTGCAGACAGGTTAAGGGAAAACATCACCCCCATCCCACCATCAGTATAGGTGGATATGTACAGCACCCACACCCCTCCCCTCATCATCAGGGAGCAGGTCCATAATGCCTAATTAAAGGCAACAAAAGTAAGTCTCCATGGGACCTGATAACATCACTAGCTGCATCCTACATGAACTCAAGCATGTCCTTCCAACTCCATTACACACTGTACTCAAGCAAAGCCTGAGCACCACTGACATCTTATCTGCAAGGAAAATGGCCACTGTCATCCCTCTACTCAAAGGTCAATGATGAATGGTGGATTATGCAATTTACTGGACCTTAATGGGGGCAACATGACACATCAGGGCTGGGAGTGCAATGCAAGCTCATACTGTGCTGATATATGACAGGGGTATGATGTGGTCGTAAGTGGTGGTTAATGCTAGTCAATGGTGATGTGCAGATTCTGTAAATAATGTTGAACAATGTATGAAGTACTGTGATGTGTTTCCCTGTTTATGTCTTCCAGATGACATGCAGCATGCTAGACAGCCAGAATACAGTGTAGCTAAAACTGTGGCCATTACCAATATGATAATCCAGCACCATGGGGTGATGTTTGGCCACAGCCAACAAAATTTGTGGGAGCAGACTGCCCTGTGAGATGAGCTTGTCCACAGAGTAAACAACGTTGGCCACCATGGATGCACATACGATCAGATCAAGCATTGGACGACTGACCTGATACACCATAATGGGCAAAGTACTGCTGCTGTGGCCAAGGAGTGTATTGCCACAGGTGGGGGTCCTGCTACACAGGCCCCACTTACACCAAAGGACGAGCTCCTTGTCAACCTTGGGGCAGCCACCACATGCCAGCAAAGTCAACACACATGAGTCGTGCAGGTGGGTGTCACACAGGCAACAGGCAAGGAGCGTCCAGGTAAGGCCTCAGTGCACATCAACTGAATACTGTAGCAGTCATACTGGCTTCTGTAGAGTATCTAGATGCATATGTCAGGTCAAACTGCATTTGTGGGTGGGGTTTTGTAATAGTGCACATCTATGGTGAAGGACAGTGCTTGTACTGTACATGTCCAGAAAAGTAGCATTCATCTTGTACCAATGCCTCATGTGAGTCTGACGACAATACCTCTCCCCACAACTGCATAGGTACCTCTGGTCTGGATGTGGGACAGCATCCTGAAGCCGGTGAGTATGGGATTGTCCTGTTGCGGCTTACCAATACCCCAGGCATGTTAAGGTCATGCATTTTACCATGCACACAGCTGTTATCTTAGCCATATTGTGATATGTGCATGATCACTTGTGGTGGAGTTAACTGCATTGCATCAAACAAAATGGTCATTACAGTGGCCTATTTGCAGGAGATGTAAAATATCTGTAGCATATCTCACAACCTGTCATTGTAAGAAATCTGGACAAAGACTGACAAAATGGGTGAACAAAGGCCTAAAACTAGGGACATATTTTAAAAGTGACTCTTATACAGTGCATACAAATGTGTGCACACCCCTGTTAAAATGCCAGGTATTTGTGATATACAAAAATGAGATACAATAAAACATTTCAAAACTCTTCCCACCTTTAATGTGACCTATAACCTTTACAATTCAATTGAAAAGCAAACAAATCTGTTAGGGGAACAATTATGAAAAATAAAATAAATGTACAATAAGCTAGATGCATAAGTGTGCACAGCCTGAAGCTAATACTTTGTTGAAGCAGCTTTTGATTGAATTACAGCATTAAATCTTCTTGGGTACACACCTGCCATTAATTACAGAGACTCTTTGATGAACACCAAATAACTTTCAGCTGTCCTACTAGGAGTTTCCTGACATTTACTCAGTTGCCTGCTATAGCAACAGACATGGTTTGCATAGAGCTTACAAAACATCAAAGGGATCTCACTGTTGAAAGGTATCAGCCCATAGAAGGGTACAAAAGCATTTCCACAGCATTGCATATACCATGGAACACAGTGAAGACAGACATCAAAAGTTAGAGAAAATATCGAACAACAGTGACATTGCAAAGAAGTAGATGTCCCTCCAAATGTGATGAAAAGACAAGACCAAAACTGGTCGGGGAGTCTGCCAGGAGACCTACAGCAACACTAAAGGAGTTGCAGGAATCTCTGGCAAGTACTGGTTGTGTACTACATTTTTTTATTCATTTTACATTTGTTATCTGGGAAAGTCCAACTTGGAACGAGACAATTTTCAGCAGAAGCCCAGGAAGAAAAGCTCCAGATGCATGTCTTTGTAATATGGGAGGAAACCGGAGCATACTCACACAAATGCAGGGAGGACATGCAGACTACACACACAAGGCAGCCCAGCCAAGAATTGAACTGGAGAACCTCTTGCTGTAAGGCGACAATGCTACCGCTGCACCACTGTGCCGTACATGTGACAACAATATCCCATATTCTGTATATGTCTGGCCTATGGGGTAGGGTTGGAAGATGGAAACCTTTTCTCACACAGAACAACATCCATGCCTGGCCAAATTCTGAAGAACAATACATCACGTCTCCCAAAAGCATGTGGGAAAATGTGTTATGGTCTAATGAGACCAACATTGCACTTTTTGGCCACAATTCCAAAAGGTTTATTTGACACAATAGCAACACTGTGCATCACCAAAAGAACACCATCCCCATGGTGAAGCATGGTGATGGCAGTGTTCTGCTTTCAGGTTGCTATTCATAAGCTGAAAGTGAGGTTTTAGCCAAGGTGGAGGAGGTTATGAATAGTTACAAATACCAGTCCCTTATGACCCAAAATCTTCAGGTGTCTGCTAGAAAGCTGTCAATGAAGAAGAATTTCACCTTTCCACATGACAATGACCCAAACCATACATTCAAATCAAAAAAAGAATGGCTTCACCAGAAAACAATCAACATTTTGGAATGTCCCAGCCAAAACCCACGCCTACATCCAATAGAAATTCTGTGGAGTGACCTGAGGAGGGCTGTGCACAAGAGATGGCCTTGCAATCTGACAGAGTTGGTGGGCTTTTGCAAGGTAGAGTGTGCTAATATTGCCAAATCAAGATGTGCCATGCTGATAGACTCAGTCCCAAGAGGACTGAATGCTGCAATTAAATCAAAAGGTGCTTTGACAAAGTATTAGTTTAAGGGTGTGCACACTCATGTAACTAGCCTATTCTATGTATTTCATGTTCTATATGTTAACCCTAACCAATGTGTTTGTTCTTCAATTGGATTGCACAGGTTGTAGGTCACATTAAAGGTGAGAAAAGGTATGACATGATTTCTGTGGTCTCATGTTATATACCACAAAAACCTGGCATATTAACAGGGGTGTGTACACTTATTATATCCACTGTAAGCTTAGAAAGTTGTTAGAGTAACCAGATTTGTCTTAATATACATTTTCTGCTGGTTCTGAAGTCTGAACCTCAAATTATGTCATTAATTAGTGACGCCGATCCTCAGATCATCCCAGTAATGTGTCAGACAAACACAGGATTTATGAGGAACAGATCAAGAATATGAGCCACACATCTAGACAGTCAGCAAAACTCTGTAGAGTTGAGAGGTATGTTCTGTAGGAGTTGCCACTATACTATACAGGTGAACAGCAATAATGTGTACATGGGTGCAGTGTGTGCTAGGTGAAGGTCCATCACCTACTAATACTACTCACATATCCCAGGGGTATATATTAGTAGTAACATTAAGTGGAAAGGGCTGCACTGCATGATGTTGAGGTCCTGTTGAGAATGTGTATGTTGTGGTCTGACTGTGTGTCATGAATGTCACCAGGTGGCTATTGTGATGTCTGTGTAATGCCTTTGTGCCATCTCACCTGTATGTTTCTGTGTGTGCGTGTCCATGTGTGCACGCATGTGTGTGTGTGTGTGTGTGTGTGTGTGTGTGTGTGTGTGTGTGTGTGTGTGTGTGTGTATGTACCAGAAAACCTTATAGTGCAGGTATTAATTTACATATGTTGTCTTCTCCTCACTGGTGGACATGGTGGTCATGTTCTCTTCTTCTCAGAATCTGATGTCAATGTCTCTGCAGACTCTGACAATGATTGTGGTCATAGTGAGGCACAGGTGGAGTTGTCAGTGGCTGAATATGTGCATCCCACAGTCATACAAATGTCCCCACACACAGTCACAATGTCCACACATACCCTGTCCCCAGCAGCTACAGATAATAGACAGTTGGTGGGTGGTGGTATGGAACAGGCTAGTGTAGTGACTATGGCAAGTGTGAGTGTCAACACTAGCCATAGCCAGAGTCCAGGTGAGGTCCCACACAGGCAGATGGACAGGGGTGCTTGTAGGAGGGCTGCTACCCATCAAGCAGCTGTTGGAAGTGTCACAGCAGTTGTCACTGGATGCATCTTTTGGGCTGTCATGGATGCACAGGCATGTAGTGAACGCAACACCAGACAAATACTTAGGGTCTTGGATGTAACTCTTTCTGGCTTACGTGATGACATACATGACCTTGTTGAGGGTACATGTCAAAATACTGAGGTCATGAATAGATGGTGGGGTGAGACCTTGGCAATCCTCGACCATTGAATGTCTGTGCTGCAGCTTGTGGTTGGAGATGGGCATTGGCCATGTTGATGTAGGTCAGCACCAACATCAGCTGAGAATGTACAGGGCCATGCACCATCACACTCCTGTAGTAGCAGTACCACCAGCACTACCAAAGGGAGGGTGCTTTCCACACCACAACGGAGCAGGCCATGGGCATGTGGTCCTGGCCATTTCCCATCAGGGACACAGATCCAACAGACAGCAGTCACCATGGGGAAGCAGTACTGCATCTGGCCTTGGGTCTAGTGGTGTCAGTGAGACCCTGACAGGACCAGTTCCCGTGTCTGTGGCTGGAGACAGTGAACTGTACACCCTGTTATGTATGGTCCACAGCTGTCCAACATACCCCTGTGTAGTGCAGCCACATGGTGTGACTATGGGCATACATACACACACACATCTCTATCACAGGCAGGTCACCTCCAGACACTCATAGCACCTTTTCACAGCCCATTTATAGAATCACCCCCAAACACACACACACACACACACACACACACACACACACACACACACACACAAAAACAAATTATGTCAACTGTATGGCCCAGCATTGGCCTCTGGCAAACCCACACCACACCCTGTGCATATGATGATACCTGTGCCACATCCCTGTCATCCATACCATCGATGCAGGGACATGCTAATATGGGTATAATGCACAGGGTGAATATAGTACAGTGTAGCTATGTAATGCTGTGTAAGGTGCTGTCTGCTTGCATTTGTTATGGGTACACATAAAAGTGTAGGTACCTTATTAGCCATGATGCATTATTGGTGTTAGTACCACTAACTGAATGTAGTCTGACATGCTGTATTCTGTTTGTGTTCCAGGTGTCTGTGTGTCTGCAGGCTGTGGCCCTGCAGACATTACCAATGTGGAGTATGGCAGAGTGGAAACGCATCAACCATTTCATACCAAGGTACAGCTTTATAGGTACATGTTTACCAGGTGTATATGCATGCAACAGTGTGTGAGGGACACTGTTGTCAGACAGTGTGACCTTGCATACATACCCCTTGTCACAGACAGCTAGCCTTCATACATGTCACCTCAGTGTTCTGTAGTACCACAGGCTCATACATACAGAGGAGGTTACTGCAGTACTGTCAGCAGCTCCCTCACAAGCTTAGCCATTACATTAACCACAACAGATTCACCTGTCAGCACCTGTTGCCCCTGCTATTTCTTTCCAATGCACTCAACCTTGATGCAGTTGATGAGGGCATGCATGGTACTGTGTGTGACAGGTTTGTGGTATGTATTCCTGACACAGGTAAGCCTGTGTTGGTCTAACCTGACTATCACCAGCATGTGTGTCTGCTACCTGATATGCAAGTTTGGCATCTCATGCTGGTAGTTCACACAGTGTCATAGTCCTGTACATGGAGTAGCTGTAGATGAGCTGAGCACAACCCATACCTGCCCATTCGTACAGACAATAGTGCTAGATGCATAACACAAACAATACAGAGGTAGAGTAGTGTTTCAGTGTCTGCCAGTACTATTCAAGTGACAATTGCAGGGGCTGTTAGGCTTGTCAATGGTGGCTTCAGAGGCCAACAACATAATTAAGCCATCACACATACACACACACACACACACACACACACACACACACACACACACACACATACACACACACACATACACACACACACACACACACACACACACACACACACACACACACACACACACACACACACACACACACACACACACACACACACACACACACACACACACACACACACACACACACACACACACACACACACACACACACACACACACACACACACACACAGACACACACATACACTGCTGCATGGGGACATGCATTGAAACAAACATGCACAGGTCAGATAACCTACCTATCTATTTATGTGCACTACACAGTGATATGACCATTGCATCCAGCACACTGCCTTTCTGTCAGAAACTGTGTAACTGTGCTTGTAAGATGGATGACATCTGCATGGGCTGACACTAGGTTGGCAATTGGGGAGTTCACAGGGTGGAAGGGGAAGACAATATGATATAGCCACACACAGACTGCCACAGGGGATGTGCATACAGTAACACAAACACAGTTGCCAAAAGACATATTAGTAGCCTTACATATCCACTTTTATGTACTATAGTACTACATACACATGACATGCCTCACATAGATTATATGCCTGGGACATGACCTAATACCTCTTACCGCATGTGATGTTGTAAATGCCTTCATGGATGGTGAGATAAACCACCAGAAATAGCAACTGGTGTCATCTATTTCTCCTACACACCTGGACAAGAGATAGAGTAACAGACGTATCAGCATGATGTTTCAGTCAGGTATGCTATCTGATGCTGGCATGTCTGTAACTACACTAACTGTGACCTATTTGGCAAGAATATCACATACATGGCCATTGTTAGGGAACACAGACCACATATAGGTTGCAGACATCTGGATATTCCACAGACATCTGTACAGATGACCGGTATGGGATGTACAGTTTAACATGGTGCATGTGAGGCAGATGCCATTAACAGGTTATTTAAAGTAATGCCATAGGGAGGTGGTCAACAGTCATTAAAATGGTATCACATACACACACACAGCAGCCACAGAGGATCGGCTTCACACACACACACACACTACTATAGTTGTCAGTATTGAAATTGGAACCCCTACCTATCTAATTATTTGTACTATAGTATTATGCAGTTATTGCACATGCCACAGAGCTTACAAGGGTGAAAAGTGTATGCAGGTACTTCTAAGGTGAATGACATCAGCAGGCCTTGTAAAGTAGGGCAATTGGAAGTATACTGGGCGGTACACACCTCAAAATGGTATAACCCACACAGGATAAGATTCATACACACTTGCCAGTATTGAGTTTAGAACCCCTACCTATCTAGTCATGTCTACTACAGTGTTACACAGGTATCACTTGCACCACAGTGCTTACATGATTTCACCTTGTCCCAAGGTGCTTCTAAAATGAATTACATCAACAGCCCTTGTAAAGTCCACTTACATGGGTGTGTGTTATGTATTTGCAGGTGATGTTTACTGACTCCATACACTGCATGCCACCTATGTTACTGCACAATTTGTTCTGTTGTGCACCTACTACATTTGTCTGGCCATTGGTTCCCCATCCCCTTATGTGTGTCGCTTTGTCCTTCTGTAGTCCAGTCACAGGCTTTGGCCACAGTGGCTACTGTTATGTATTTGTATTTCTGATGTGAGCAGGGTACATCCCATTACATTACACACAAAGTTGTGGACTTCACACCTCTGAATGTAACTATTTAGCAGGTTATCCATAATTGCACCACTCCATTTGCTGTGGCCCTTAGACTGTTAGTGTTGCTACATATTATTATGAGGCTACATGTGGGACTAGCTGTCATACTGTTAGAAACTGACATCTGGACAGGCTGAAATATGACAGTCAGACAAAGGCCTACACATGGGGACAGGGTGTTAATAATGTTCAGCCAAACACAGACAGTTGGGAGACTGGTTTGGTAATTGATAAGTTTGCTGTTATGGGTATGACATGTGCTTCCCCATTGTCTGCCATTGCTGTTTTGACATGACCCTTTCTTTTTTTGCAAATAGGTGAAAGGTAAATGAAATGTTAGGAAAAGAAGAACAGATATAGAAGGCATACTTGTGCTCCTTCTGTGACAACCTGTGTCATTCCAGGGGTATGGCTGTTGCAATGTGACATGTTGTCAGTGCTGACATAGAAAGGTGGCAGCCTTTATTAAATTGGCAGTACACTGACCTTTGGTTACCTGCTGATTACTAGGCACCATACCTCTCAACTTTTGAGAGCCAGACATCTGGACAAAGCCATAACTAATTGGGGGACACAGGCCTAAATATAGGCACCATTTTTAAGTATTGTGGTCTTACAAACCTAGAAAGGTGATTCAGTAACAGGGTTTGCATTAGCATGTGTGTTTCTATAGGGTATGCTGTCTGACACTACAATCTATCATTATTTTCTGACCTTAGTCTTACATGATTTGCCAATAAATTGCCAGAAAACTACTACTTCATGATAAAAAGACCACAAATATGTTGCAAATCTCTGGACATTCTGCAATAGGTGAGTACAGTTGGGATGTATGGTAGGCACTGTGTAGGTTACTCCAAGATGTGTACTATCCATATGTGTGGCCCCCTCTCCATGTGATGTGATGTGATGTGTGCATGCCTCCGTCTGCCTACAGGAGCTGACTCAGGGTGTTCTTCGTCCGAGTCCCTCTGTACCTGTGGGGACCTTGGCAATCATGGGGGGCTGTGTGCCCCTCCCCCATGCTGTTCCTGCTGCAGCTGTTTCCACGGGATCATATTGTGTAGCACAGCACATATTATGAACATATGTGCACATGTTGCTGGAAAGTACTGCAAGGCTCCACCAGATATGTCAAGGCAGTAGAACCATGACTTGAGCATCCCAAACACACGCTCTATAATGATCTTCGTTTGAGAGTGTACCTCCTTGAATGTGAGTGTGTTTGCATTTCTGATGGGTGTCATCATCCACAGCTCCAGTGCATAGCCAGCATCCCCTATCAGATGGTCATTAGGGATGTCCACCCTGGCAAATCTCTAGTACAGTTGTGAGGAACACCAGATTTGGGAGTTGTGATAGCTAACAGGGCTGCCAGCATACACATTCATGATAATTCCCTGGGTATTGCACATGACCAGGCAGTTGATGAGTGAAAGCCCTTGTGCTTTACATAAACCCTACCCTATTCACTGGGTGGTGCTTTGATGTGGTTGTGCATGCAATCTATGACAACTAGTACCTCCAGATAGTCCGCTACATGGTGGAAGAGGTGCATGTTGATGGGGAAGTAAATGAGCTCACCAGCATATGGTAGCATGGCATCCAGGAACTGATGGAGTATCCTGGATGCAGATGCCTGTGATACCCCCATGATGTCCCCAGTAGGTCTTTGGAAAGTACCTGTTTTAGTATTCTTAAGGCTACACATACTTTGGTATCCACTGTGATGGGTTCCCCTCTGATGGCTCTGGCTCTGAGGCAAGGCTTGGCAAGTTGCTTAAGTATGTCCCTGTCCACCCTGTAGTGCTCTACTATCTCCAGATCATGTGGCCCCTGGTAGGTTACCCTGGGCCTGAACACTCTTCTCCTCCTCCTCAGTCTGGGCCAGTTATCAGCATTATCCTCATCACTGCCCTCAGCATCTAGCACATACTAATGTATCAAAGCAACAGCGGCTCCTAGCATTTTGTCAGATAAAATTCCAAGGTTTACTCCAATGGTGCAGAGTTTGTGGGAAAAACCAGATGGAAGGGTGTTTGTATAATTTATACTGGTGTGCTGCAGATGCTGGCTGTGTGATTGGCTGCATATGATACATTCCAGCTGCCAGCTATATTATTTTTGGTTTTAAATTGGCTGCTGTGAGTGGCAGAGGCATTAGTGGTAATTTGCACTTGATTGCCATTATTCTGCTATTTACCTTTTTTTTATTTTCTTTTAGTAACATTTCCTCCCATTTTAAGCCCTGCAGCCACCTGCCAGCTATGTAACTGAGTGCTTTGAATGGCCCATTGTGAGTTGCAGAGTCATTTATTATAGGTTCATAGGTTCATAGGTTCATACTAGGCTATCTGCCCAAGGGCATTTATAAGCCTAGACCATAGTTATTTGGCTTTCGCCACCCCTTTAGTTTGAATAAAACTATGCCTATTATTTTGCTGTGCCTCTGTCAAGCAGTGACACTGAAGTAATCCCTGGGGTATATCTGCGATCCCCCATCCATTGGTCAAGATTCCTCTTGAACAAGGCCAGCGAGGTGCTCTGCCTCACATGTACCGGGATTTTGTTCCACAGCATAGGGAGTCTCTGGGTGATGAATCTTTCCTCCAGCATGTTCTATTAATAACCGTGTCAAGGTTCAAGTCTCCCGCCCTTCTGGTTCTGAGGGATCTAGATTTTTTGAGGTGAAGCATATTCATCAAATCAGGGTTTGACATGGCCTTATATGTCAGGCACAGGTCACCTCTGAGCAAGCGGTATGAGACTGAATAGAGCTGGAGTTCTTTCAGTCGGGCAGCATAAGACATATTTTTGAGACCCTTTATCCTTTTGGTGAGGAACTTTTGGGGCCTTTCCAGCTGCTGCAGGTGTCTGGTCAGATACATTCCGAATGGGGCATTGTACTCAATCATAGGTCTAATGAGTGATGAGTACAGGGGCGATGACCTCCCTTGATCTAGATGTGAATCCCTTCATGATCAGGTGGGCAATGTAGAAGGTTTTCCTAACTACTTTAGCAACATGAGTGTCAAACGAAGGCTACTGTCAACCTGGGTCCCCAGATCCCTGATGACTTCTTCTGTGCTCAGTGGATTGCCACCTATATGGTAGCTAGGGGTAACCTTGTTTTTCCCGAAGGGTATGACTATGCATTTCTTGGCATTTAACTTTAGGCCATGGCTCTGGCACCAGTTATCCGTTTCTGTGAGGCCCTTCTGAAGGATATCTGTGTCAGATGTGTTTTCGTCTATGGCCCAGTTTGCAGTCATCTGCAAACTTTGTCAGCCATAACCCTCCTGTGTTTGCTTGTACTTCAGAAAAGTAGATGCCGAACAAGAGTGGACCCAGGACTGAGCCCTGTGGGACACCACTTGTGACAGGCTTTGAGTCTGACATGGCTCCAGCAACTCCGACCCTGTGGGTTCTGTCACTTAGCCAGTTTGCAACCCATCTTGTGATGTATGGGTTTACATTCAAGCTGATGAGTTTTGATGATACCTGAGTGGGTATTGTGTCGAAGGCCTTTGCCAGGTCAAGGTAGGCTGTATGGACTGCCTTTCCTCATCAATGGCCTTGGTGACTGTCTCGAAAAAGTCAACCAAGTTTAAAAGGCATGATCTGCCTTTGACAAAGCCAAACTGGGTTGGATCCAAAGTCTACAAGTTCCCTATGTCTTTATTTATGAGTTCCATTATGATCCTCTCCATGGCTTTGCAGATAAGGCTTGTCAAGCTGATGGGACGGTAATTTCAGGGTCGGTGGAGGCCACCGCCTTGTGAAGTGGGACCACAGTCGCTGCGCCACTCCTTGCATGATCCTGAGGTGAGGCTAAGATTAAACAGCTGTCCTAACTGCGGGTTTAATTCCTCATTGTGTTCATGGAGCACACGGCCCGGGACACCATCCGTACCCATGGATGCTGTGTTTTTGCTTTGGAGAGAGCAGTTCTCACCTGGGCGTTGGAGATGTTTGGGGGCTACAATCCTCTGGTATAGATATCTCCTTTTGGGGAGGGGAGAAGTTTGCACTGAACCTGTCAGCCAGTATGTTGGCAATGTGTGTAGGTTCAGTAATCTTCACATAATTTTGAACTAATTCTGAGCATATCTGGGAGTTTCCTCCTAGGTTTCTAACATAGCTAAAGAAGGCCTTATGATTGTCTTTTGAATCCTTGGCGATTTTTCTCTCAAAATTTGCCTTGGATGATTTTATGAGAGCTCTTAGTTTTTTACTTATAATGATCAAAGGTGTCTTACCTTTCAAGGATTTTGCTCTATCTTGTAGTAGCTTCCTCCTTTTGTTGTAGGGCTTGTTTATGGCTGGGGTCCACCAGACTGGACGCTTGCCTTTGGTAATTAGTGAATTGTACTTCATTTCCTTTATTCTGCTAGTTACTTTTTTCTTTTCTTTTAGTGATATTTCCTCCCATTTACAGCCACCTGCCAGCTATAACACTGAGTGCTTTGCATGGCCCATTGTGAGTTGCAGAGTCCCATATTAGTGATTTGTACTTAATTTCCTTTATTCGGCTAGTTCCCTTTTATTTTTCCTATTTCCATTCAGTTTCAGCTATGTGGCATGCCACGCAAACAGTTTTAGCTAAGGTAAACACTGCTGAGCAATAAAAGCTCTCCCTTAAGTGTGAGCATGCTTACTGTTGATAAACTCAGCTAAGCACAGCTAAGCAGCCTCAGACACACCCCCTTGCTTAGCTGTGATTAGCTGAGCGCAAACAGGAGCTGTGGAGCTCCAATGTGCTTACACCCAGCATGACACACCCACTTTCATGTCAGCTGCTTCTCCTGCTTACATGACTGCCTTATAGGTCCTACATGGTTAGGTGCAGTTAGGCAAATTGTCTCCTTTTTGTGATTTAGTAAATTTCCCTCATTACCATACCCCACTGCCTTAGTCCCTAGTTACAGCACTACACCAGAAACTTTCCCCTTAGCAACCACTGTTCCCTGTTATTGTTTACATTCTGCTTGCTACCCACTATAATGGTAAAATGCAGATTTTACATATAAATGTATTTTCCCTTTATTTTTATTATTTTCTGCACCCTCTTGTTTGCGCACCACTGTGCTATGCTTAAAAACAGCCAGAATCTACCACAAAAAATAAAAGTTATATTTTTATAATTTTGCAATCCTTTTCTATACCAATGGCCGTATTTGTGGCCATTGGCATGACTAAGAATTAGAATACATGCTTTTGTTCATGCTGTCATGCCCCCATTTTGATTTTTGCAGAAATGTACACAGTGAGTAAATGAGTAGATTTCTGCATGCTACAGTATTCTGCCATGGATGCCTGCCTGCTTCCTGGATCATTAAATGACCTAATCTGCATGGTTTTCAACAGCAAATGAGGTCATTAGCATAATCCAGTCAGGTCTATAGCAGAATAATATTAGCAGGCTCGTTCATGCCTCCAGCCTTATTTACTGGATCTCTGGAAGACATATTGCGTGCAGGAGCTGCTACACTATTCACATTTTACTATGATTGAATCTGGTATGTCTGCAAGTATGAGGTAATATATATTTCCCAGGTGCATATTAAGGGAAAATCAATTGGTGATACATTTTTGGTACTGTATTTATTTGTAAGACCTAATCACATGTATAAGTCAGTATGTCTTAGCAGGATAGTGAATACAACAGGCAGTCACTAGTCATATACCTTAACACATGTATGTAAGTGCTGTAGTTTTCTATTTTATTCTATTGTATGTTATTTTATAAAAGCTTGAGTTGCTCTATAACTCCATAAGCATATATCTGTATATAGTTTAAGACATAAGGGATTAGCTTTTTTGACTTTTACCATTTGTTCAGGTAACTAAAAGTTTTTCTTAGATCCAGAGATATTCAGTTCTGAAATACAGACAATTTTCAAGTGTCATTTTTATTGTGGCAGCCAAATTGCTGCTACAGAACTGAAAAAATACTTATTCTATAATGAAATAAAAGTTTATTAATCTGAAGAAACAAATAATAGTAATAAAAGTCACCTAGATGACATTATGACACAGTGGTGCTACAGGTAGCATTGCCACACCACAGGAAGAAGTTCTCTGGCTCACTTCTCAGCCGGGGAGCCTGTTGTGTGGGGTCTTTATGCTCCCTCAGTGTTTGTATGGGTCTCCTTTAGGTTCTGCTGTTTCTTCCCACATTCCAGCAGGAAGTTCTCTGGTTCAGTTCTCAGCTGGGGTGCCTTCTGTGGGGTCTGTATGCCCTCTCAGTGTTTGTATGGGTCTCCATTGGGTGCTGCTGTTTCTTCCCACATTCCAAAGACATGCATTAGCTAGATTGCACCGTCTAAGTTGCCCACAACTGTAAGGGTGTGCAAGTTAAAAATGGAAGATACACTTGGCAATCTGCTTCTGTTTCTCCCATTTGCCTTGAAAAATCCACTGATATCTGTGGCTGTCCATGGGGCCACAACAGAAGGTGAATAAGACTCAAGAAAGAGTGAGTAAGATAAAATTATGATGATCTAATTATTATAACATTTATTTATTTAATTTAATTTATTTATTTATTTGACATTTGTTGACTGGGTTTGTCCAGCTGGGCCAGAGGCCCATTTTCAGTGAAGACCCGAGGAGAAAAGCTCCAGTACAGACCATTTATAGTACACAAACTTCACTCTCCAATATAGAGAGTTACAATACATAAGCTACAAATACAGAGAGGTATAATACATAATGATATTGATACAGAGAAGTATAATACACATGATAAAAGAAATGTATTTTGTTTTTTTACAGTAAGAAAATAAACAGCAATTCAGCTTTAATAAAGAAAGCTATTGATACAGTGGATGTAATTCTAGTAAAGAGAGGTATTTAGACATGAGCAAACAATATATACATATTGTATGTACATGTGATGAAGAAGTAAAGCTTAAGAGAGAATTATTTTAGGAAGACTATGAGTAAAGGGAGAAAACTAAGAGATGGTAGAGTAATGAGTCTGTGTAGTTGGAGTAAAACAACACGGTGATTTATCTAAAGATATAAAATAATATTGAGCTATTAACTTTTCCTTTCTTCAATACAGCAGTTTACCTGACCTTATCAATCTTACTTTGATCTTTTTTCAATATCAGAACTGTGCAATGATTGTTTATGTTAATTACATTTTCCCATTGTTCTTCTTCATTATAACCCATATAATATTAATAACCTGGTCTATTTTTTATAGGGCACATTTAACTTTCTTACATATTTTTCACTTCAAGCATAATGGGCAGTAGATCTTCTTTACTTTCTGTCCTTTATATGAAGTGTGGAATAATGGCACAATGTTTGTTTACTTGCATCTTTCTGTAATACATTGCTGTAATACATTTCTAACTTCTATTCTACAGGAATTGTCGACCTTTTCTCATTTCTGAATTAAAGGTCGATATCACTTGTTATTTGGTAGTACTATCCCATCTGCATGTAAACATGAATATTTACACTTTTTATTGCTTCATGGTCAGTTTGTGTTGCCTTTGTCATTACTGAAAGGTGTAGTAAATTGGAATCACAGATGTTTTTGTAAGCAATTATTTAAGGTATGCCATTCCCTATCTATTTAGTATTCTTTGTATCATTGTTAGTACTAGATTTACAAATATTATATTCTTTTCATTTATGAGATTGGGGAAGTAGATGATAAACAAGATGGAACCCAATACAGACTCATGTTGGATTCCACCATTTACCTTAGCACTATTTGAATAAGCACCTGCAACAGGAACTATGTGGGTTCCAGCTTTCAGCCAGCTGACTATCCAACTTACACATATAGATCTATGGTTTAGGATGCCAGTTTCTTTACAGTTCTAGCATGTGGTATGGTATTAAGCATTCTGACCAGGTCAAGATAAGGTCTATGTCCAGCATGGCCACTGTCAACTTGTGCAACCATGTTGAAGAAAGTAACAAGGTTAAACATAAATGATCTAACTTAGACAAAGCAAACTGGTGAGGGTTGTCAAGCCTAATGATATTCTTATTATTGTAATTAATTATGGTTAGGATATGGTACATAGATTTACAAATCAGACTGTTATATAATTTTCATGGTCCATGGTAGTGCCACTCTTTTGGGGAAGTAGAGCCACAGCAGTGCACCAGGATGCAGAAACATAGCTGTAGCTAGGCTTTGACATTACTTCACTGTGTCAAGCATTTCGTTATGTTATCAGGACCCATGAAGGAAGTATTTTTGGTGTTTAATAAAACCTTAAGAACATGTTCTTAAGTGATGATAAGGAGTATGAACAATTCATGGGTGCTGTGGGATGAGGAGTATAGAGAAATTATTTGCTAGTATGTTTACTCTTTCATTTGGGTTGGAATAGATGGTCTCATTAGTGAAAAATTTAGAGCAAAATTGTGTTATTTTTTAGTATTCTAAATGTAGCAAAAGAAGGCTTTGTAGTTATTTTTTAAATTGTTCTGTCGTGCTCCTTTTATATCATCCAGTTAGTCAATTGTATATTGTCTTGTTAGTCCATTCCATTACATAAATTGCATCATTGAACTTGTATAAATTTTCTGCTTGCTATCTCTTTAAACTATAACCAAAACAAACTTCAGTCCACAATATTTCTTGTATTTTTCAATTAAGCTATATCATTCATTGTAACGTGCTTTTGTAACGGTGCTTCAAAAGGAAATGTCATTGAATTTCTTAACTTACAAAGGGTTTTCTTACAAAGTCCAGCTATACTTTATTGAGAAATAAGAGTTACCTGTATTTCTTTTTATGTCATAATAATTGCATACACAACATTTTAAAACATGTCATATCTGTTTTTCCTGAAGTTTTTCTTTACCTTTAATACACATCTATCTCTTTTTCTCATACTCTCTCCTTAGTAACTATTTCTTTTTCTTCCTGTTCTCTAACTTTATATGCAATGTTATATTTAAGTGATTTTCTTTCTACTAGTATTTGTCTTATCATTATAAAAAATATTTTTCATCCATTTTATAAAATAATTATTTATTCTCATTTGCATATTGTACTAAATTGACTCAATAAAATAAAATAGTGCAATTCATTGCAGATTTATCCCGAAACATTTGTGAATGCTTGTAATGTTTGCTTATCATTATTATATTACCCATGACAAAATTTATTACATCTCCACTGAAACAATCTGACTGACTTATAACAGCTTCAATTTTAACTCTTTTTCTTCCTCATTTGTTGTCTCACGTTTCATTCTATTTTTCTGAAAACTATGTTAAGTTGTTAAAACATAATTATTTTTATCAGTACTATATATCCAATACTCATTACAAATTCTTTTTAAAGTCTACCTTCCTCTTCAAGTATATCCCAATTTGATGCTTTTATTTCTCGTGCTTTGTTTTTTTCCCTTTGACAAATATAAAATTGTTATCCAGTTTGCCACCATCTATTCTGCTCTCAATTATTTGTTAAAAATTCTTAATCCATGTTTTCTTTTGCTCAAGTTAAATTCCAAAATATTACCAATTTTAGTGTTTGCAGAGGACTTTCTCTGACTGCAGACAGGAGCCTTTTTCATATCTAACTCTACATAATATATTTCATGCATTATTTACTATCTATGCGCCTTTTTTCTTCCTGTATAATTTATTTTTCTGTTTTACATTCCTAACCAAACATTTGAATAACAGTCTACTGCTATAAGTTCAATCCTGTTTCTTATGTCTATCTTTTCCTTCTGATGTATAACAATTAGTTTCCATCCAGCTCCCCTGAAAAACTCCTAGTTCAGTTTTATTTATAATTGAAATACTATCCTTTGTCTCTTTATTTCTGTGTTCACTTGCATCACTTCCTATCTAATTTTTTGACAATTTATAATGCTTCCGCTATTGTCATTATTGGCAATATATTTCTATTAATTTATAATCTTGCCAAAACAGGAAAAGTAAACTGAACTTTTATTCACTGAAACAGCACTTATACTAAGAGTATTAAATCACTCATAAAACTAAAAAACAAACATTTTCTTTTCAAAACAATAAGACCATTTTAAAAGATTCTGCTATTTAATGCAAATGTAGGTCAACACAGCTTCTAATAATTAGCAATCAGTTAATAATTGCTAACTATAACTACATTAATATTTTCTATTTTGCTTTTGTTTAAAAATTAAGGACAACTGGTACCAAAGTATACCCTGCAATTCAAAATAATTAGCTTTTGTGATTGCTTATTTAACATGTCAGAGCAGATATTATAGTAAACTAATTGTATTACCAAAAATATAGCCGGATTGCTAAGGATAATACTGAATACAGGCAGTTACTAAGTTTTCTGGATTGCTGTTTTTCCACTAATGTGATTATAAAAAAAGTCTAAAAAATATTAAACAAGTATAGCTGACAATACTTTAGAATAACAAATACAATATCAAACAAATCTTTCAAAAAAATCAAGCAAGTGCTTTCTCAGGATAATTATTTTACATGAAAAAAATGAAGACTAAAATGAATGCATTCAAGTATTAATTTTTAAAGCAAACATTGCAAAATTGTGGTTCCACTATGAAACACTGAAAAATAAGACACTGAGAAACCGCATCACAATCACGGAAATACCACAGGACAACATGTGTTGTTTTGTTTTGTTTTTTCTGTATTTTTTCTCCCATGCAAGTGATTATAAGTACATCCCATTTCTTCTGTCCTTCATTGTGTTTACGTATACCTCATAATTGCTCAAGGACTCAAATTAATAGGGCAGTGGCCAGTAATGAGCAGAATGCATCCTCAGACTGTCCATCATATGCTGCAATAGATCTTTTTACTTTAAAACTATCCTTGTTTTCAAAAGTGTTTACCTTAATTTCCAACAGGCAGAAGAGCAATGTGGTCTTGCTGGTGTATTCCCCCCTATCTGCAGCAGCTCAGGCAATATTCACAACTATTGCCCTCCTGGGACTGCAACCACCACTCTGTCCTCAGCCTTTAGCAGATATAATTACTGGTGAAAACTCAGGTGCTTAATTACCACAACAAAGAGCATGCCTATCCCCATGACAGTGTCTCCAATGCCCAAGCGATTAACCAAGCCTGAACTGCTTGGGGCAGAGTTATGGTTTTATCCTTCTGTGCCACAACACTGACACATGAAAAAATCTCAAACAATAAGACTAGTTTTACAGTGGAGAAAAAAAAAACATTTACCTCATGGAGATGGTAGGATGCCACCCCATACCACTGTATCAATATGCTTTGACTCCATGGTTACAGAAACATGAAAAGGGCAGAAATCTGTGTGTGGGTGTGCACGTGTGTGCGTGTGTGTGTGTGTGTGTGTGTGTGTGTGTGTGTGTGTGTGTGTGTGTGTGTGTGTGTGTGTGTGTGTTTGTGTGAGACTTGAGGCACACATATACTTTCCCAAGATTAGGAAGAAACCCACAACTGGATAGTTTTCTTGGGGTAGGCCTGAGATTCCTATCTGGTCACTACACACCATCCAAGTTTTGCACTGGTAGGAGAGGGTAAATTGGACTTCCTAGATAGGAACAAATATACCGAAGGTCTTTTACCATGCCAAGGGATGCTTGAAACCCACCTCCAGGCTATAAATGGCCCAATTGCTTATTGAAAATGGAACCACTGGACTGGGTCCTGTGAAGAAGGCGAAAACAGAAACTCTAACCTGCTTCTACATACATTCATCATCTGCAAGAGAAGCAAGAGAGGTAAGGATAACTCATCTAGAAATTCAAATGGTATGTAGAGGAAGGGCCTATTTGTTTCTCACAGAAGGTTCAGAGTTCATTTTAATTATTACAGTAGATATAGAAGAAACATTATAATGTGATCATCAAACTTTAATTGCATTTTCATAAGGTGTATGATGACTAGCACCACTACTGTTTTAATAAGCGCATGTGCATGTGTGGTATTTTGTGTGTGTGTGTGTGTGTGTGTGTGTGTGTGTGTGTGTGTGTGTGTGTGTGTGTGTGTGTTTGTGTGTATGTGTCTACTCTGATGTTTTGGGTATACTAGAGCATGCTGTAGTTTTTATTTGTCTGCCTAACATTAGTAAAATGTGATAGCTTGGCTCTATAATATATGCCATATTTCTATTCATACATTTTGACTGCCCAAATTGTCACAAAATATTCAGATTTGTGCATCATATTTTTTGATTTTGCCTCATAGAATGTCTGGATTTTTAGCAAATTATTGAGGTTTGCCATCACCAAACAATGATAGACATTTGAGTTTTAGACTACATATCCTTCAGAAAATACACGGTAATGTAAAACCTGTTAGTCTCGCAACTTTCTAAGATCAAAAGAAAAATATTTAATTTTGGGTACCCTCCCACCCATCATTTTTGGTTTTGTTTAATTTGCTTACACTATGATGTTGAGAGTTATGCTTCTATTTTTCACTCAGGAGAGGAAACCCACTGGTTTGTAAGCTAGGACATAAATACAGGGCTGATCAAATATCAGTAGGTTGCATCATTAATACAATATATAACAGACTAATTAACAATTGTATCAGCTCTTAGTAGTTGCACCAGCTCTTTATAGTACATTACTGAGGAAGTCTTGCAGACTATCATTTTATTTGTTTTATCTACAGTACAGAAGCAAATTTGCATGTTTTGTTTCTAGTATGAAGCTATGTACTAACAAACATGTGGACTCCTGTAAAACTCAACCAGTGTGTTGATAAGTGTTCAATAGCTGGTCAGGAATTCTTCCAATTCTTCCAATTCATACTTTATGGCATAGCTTGATAGCTGGTCTAAAAACAGTATCTTGTATCTCCAGAAGGATAATGCTCTTACGTCATCCAGCTGGTCTCTACCTCAAAGCATTGGATTTCAAATATGACTCATTGTAGTACAATACAGGTGAAACAGCACAGGTCCTCAATACTGATAGTTGATCTAAGTTTGATCTGTGACTGGTCCACAACAGTCCACGGAGAAAAATCCAAAGAAAAATGATAGGATGATTTTGAACAACAGCAACAACTTGTTTTGTTTACTTTTTCTTTTGCTGGTTGTACATTAACCTTTTCTTTTAACAACACAAAGCATATCAACAATATAATAAGTTAGTTCTCATTTTAATTTAGCACATACAACCAAAATGTTCCTTTAAGATGAAACAAAATAATAAAAAAAGAAATAATTTCAAGCAAAATGAAATTATGTACAGTATATGAAATGTGTGCCTAGTCTTCCTGAGTTAGTGTTCAAATATTACTTAACTATCCAATACACATTATGACAACAAAACAGCATAATATGAAAGCAACATATTCATATATATATATATATATATGTATATATATATATATATATATATATATATATATATATATATATATATATATATATATATATATATATATATATATATATATATATATATTATATTGTCTCTGTTGATATATCATTTGACAAGGCCTGGTCACCAGTGCCCCAAGTCCTCATCAGGTCCAGCAGTTTATCTTCTACCCATTAGACTTACTCTGGTATTGCTGGAGCCAGTTATAGATCCTATGGCCATCTTAGAGTTTTGGCCATCTTTGCATCTGTCTTGTTATAATTTTTTTTTTTTCTATAAATGCAATATCCACTCCCTGCCCCAAGTCTCATGCTCATCTCTATCCCTACCTGCCATTCCATTGGAAGACATTCATTTTGTTAATCCATTGTTTTGACCAAGATTTTGGAAACCTTAGGCCAGAGTATAAAAATCACATAGTTCATGAACTTGATTAATTCTGCTTCCTTATCATGAACAGATTTTTAAAATTATTATAAAGAGGGAGATGTTCTTTGTATCAATTTCCAGGTATCTGTTTTCCAAGCAATGGCTAAAATAGTCCAAAATAAGGAGTGTTGTCATGAATGAATAAAGTTATCATTCAGTACTGTGTTTCTAGTCAACAGAAAATTATCAGTACAGATAACGTGGTTAAAACACTCAATATTTATCTAAAAGTAATGAATCATTGATCATTTAAATAATATGTTTCCAATTAACTTTTTTCATTAGAACTTCATCTCCAACATTGAAAGTTATTACAGCTAATAATTCTATTCAGTTTGTCTGAAGTAAAAAAGGGTCGGCCAAATTCAGTAAGATATGGAGACGTACACAGAGGTGTACACATCACAGTACTCTTCCTCAATTCTGTAAATGTCCTCATATAGTGCTGCACAGTCCTTCAACATAAAGGCATGCAGCACCACAAAGGGCTGGCCCTGCAGCCATGCTTTGTGCTAAGGAGGCGTTCCAAGGTGGAGAGACATATGCTATTTAGTCTTATGCTATCTGCCCAGAATTGTCTACAGGAAGGCATCTATGTGGCTGAGCAATTCAAGAAATCACTCAGCTGTGTAGACTAGTATGGCCATCTGTCTTACCTAGAAATGTCAGACAATGTACCTAGCTCTTGTTGAACAAATACATTTCCTGAGTTTTTCATTCATTTTATTGCTATTCTCTAAAATAATTTTATACATATCAAATAGACCTGAGTTACTCACTTTATTTTTATACAATATTTTGCTTAAATACTGTATTAATTTAGGTATTTTAGTCAACTTATGCTTTCCTACAGCTTACAATTTCTGTTGTATGAATGGTTTAATTCCTTGAATGACTGGACAATCTTCACTTCTAATAAGCCAAGATTTGTCCACAATTAAACTGTTTTTCTTGAGTAATAAATTAGCATAGAAATATTATCCTCCAAGAACTGCATTCTTCTATTTATACATTCTTGCAGTAGTAGAAACTTCAAAGAGACCTTTAGTTAAGCAAAAACAATATATAAAATAGTTCCATTATTAATGTTTAGATACTTAAAGTATATTTGATGGTTTTAAAAGTATTGCTTATAAGTAATCTGAAGCTGCAAGATTATATACATTGTATTATAAGTAATAACTAAAAATTACTCTTTTTTTTTTATCAGTGACTCTAACAGTGCTCTCTGTTATTCTTAATTTCATTTCATTTATTGATTCAATATGTAATTCTTTCCAGTTTGCACTCCATAAAATATCTAGCCATTAAAATACCATTTTGAAAATAGAAGCTATCTGTCTAAACATCTGGACATTTCATTCCCTTCGTATTCCAGGGGTTTAAAATGGTGATTATAAGCTAATCTTGTTTTTTTTTTTCTTTTTTGTTTTGTTTTTCAAAACTATAAAAATCTTAACATGTCCATTTTAAATTCATTAATTCACTTTTTCTTAGCAGGAAGTAAAGTTACAGTTTCTACAAAATAACATAAATAAACACATCTTAATAAGATATAAGCTATCAAAAAAGGGAGAAATAACAGCTCTTAGATGTACGTTGAAGACAGTGGGCCAGATTCATGATGGCTTGCACAGAGTCTAAGAATAGAGTAAGACTCCATGCCGCCATCATGTCCGATGAGTGATCCAGGAACTGCCTGTAGGGACGTGTAAGAGAGCTCCTAAAACTGTTCTTACACTGACAGGGCAGGGATATGCAAATTACCTCAATTGCAGGCAAAAGGCATGCAAATGAGGTAGATTTGCGATTCAGGAAACCCGTACCTGTCCGAGTAAGAGCAGTGTTATTTGCAGAAATGTACTCAGTTGACAACTGAGTACCGTTCTGCAAATAGCAAAACGGAGCCGTGATAGCTCCAAATAAAGGTTGCATCCAGTGCAGGAAGCATGCCAATGACCAAATATATGGCCATTGAAAATGTTTCCTGATGCAATATAAAAATAAAAATATTTTTTTTCGCCAATTTCTGACATTTAAGCATAGTGCAGTGCTGCGCAAACAGGCTGCACTCTAAAACCCAGAATACTAAAAATTAAAACCCACAAATGTGGATTTTATAGAAATTGTTAATGTACAATGCAAGAATGGCAGGCTGAAGACAACATGGCCACCGAGTAGCTGTTGCTAAGGGGGAAAGCTCAGTCTAAGACATGTAACCAAGCATTAGTAGGCAATCCTATGTAAATGAGTGTTAGGATAGTGAATCGCAAGTTTACATAGCAAATGAGGACAGTTAGTGGAGTGTAGGAGTAGGATATGGGGAATAACAGAGTAGAAGATAGGTGACATCACGAGGGGGATATGTATGAAAGAAGTGAAGCTCATTGGAGCAGAGTGGCATGTGTCAGCTGTCATTTATACATCATGGAAAGAAGTGTGTCAACAGATAGGCTAGGGAAAGGCAAGAAATGGAAGGTGTATGCCGTGGATGACACCAAAGTTTCTTTCTGAGCAGGTATGCATGTGTGTGCACGCCTGCAAACCTGAGTAAGACAGTGTGCGCCCGTGTAAGCGTGAGTGCACATATTTAAGCCGAAGTAAGCATGTATTAGGCTGTTTAAGGAGTTGTAAGCACGTTTGCGCTGGTGTGAGCACGTTTTAACCCAAATAAGCACATGTGTTAGCAGCTGTGCACATGTTTGCACTTGTGTGCGCGGCGCTCCCCCCTGAGGAAACAGAAAGGAAAAAGGAAGCACAACAAATAGTAGGAAGCTACTAGGGAGTACTAGCAGAGCTAGCAGGTGAAAACAATCAGAATTAGGCAATGACACAGGCAGTACACTAGCCCAGCCCAACCTAGCACTTAAAACTCTGCAAACAACAGTCCATTATGTTTCTCACAACAGACATTGCAGTAAGCTAATAGAAGTGAAAACTGAAAAAGCTTTACTGAGACAAAGAAATGTTAGGGGATGCCATTGCTGTTATTTTTTTTTCAATAATCATTTTTATTGTTTGGCCAAACCATTATACATTTCACACACTATTTACATTATGTACAATATTGCTTCCAATGTTTTAGTTCCATTTTGAATTTCCCTATAATACATTAAGAATAAATATAATTTTAACCAAGTACAGGAAATTAAAATCACAAAAAATTAAACATAAAAGCATCTACAATAGACAATTATAAACCAACTCAAGCCAATAATTTGTATTATTTCTACCTTTTCTATCTAATCCAAGAATGTGTTGGTACACATACAGAATGTCCTGACGGAAAGTGGATAGGGACCGCTACTCCAAAATAATATTAAAGATTTGTTCCCAAATTTTTATGCTGTTTATACTTTACTTATTATTTCTAATTAACAATTTGTGCGCTAATATATGCTTAATCGCTAACAGCCTGAAATTTTGCCACGACACCTGTGCTGGGTTCAACCAATTTGTGGCTATATATAATTTCATTAGTAAACTAATATTCATAATTACAATCTTTTTTGTTTTGTCCAAATTCTCCGTGGAATATGTAAAATCAGAAATTCCCAGGAGAGTGTTGAGTTTTGTAACCCATTTTTGTAGTTGTAACTTTAAAGAATTCCATAATTTATAAATGCACTTGCAACTCCAGAACATGTGTAACAGGTCTGCTGTCTGATCTATACACTGCGGACATGTAGGTGACTTTTTTGAATCAAATTTATGAAGTGTAAGATGGGTATAATATGCATTGTTAAATATCATCAATTGAGTAAAGACCAGTTTTTGAAGTGATAAGATTTTAATGTTAAGTTAAACGCCTCTACTATTTTACTGTCGTCTAGGGATGGCAATTTCTCTCTCCAGTATTTGGATAACAGAATATGATTATTATATTTTCTCTTTTGCCATTTTATACGCTGAGGATATATATTTTCTATCTTGTTGCAATGCTTCCCACAGCTGACCTGAAATAACTAGTTCCTGTTTTTTCATTTCAAAACTGGTAAAATAATTTATGGCCAAATCTTTTAACAGCCTCATTATAATTAAATAAGAGATGGAAGATTCATCTCTTTAAGATATCATGTACCACTACTCCTAGGAAGGGGTATAAATCCCTTACAGTTAATTCCTTAATAAATGGATATTTCTTTAAGTCTATTAGTTGATTACCAATAGTTATATTAGGATTTCCATCAAACGGTTGAAACATCATCATATATTTTAAAAGGTTCAAGGAGGCAAACAGAGTTTGAGTCGCCACTGCCCATACCTTGATGTGTTCCATTAACTCATATTTACTCAATGTTTTTATATTCAAAAATGGTACAGCTTTAACATTAATTCTCTTCCCTTTTATATGTTTATAATTTAGCAGTACCCATTTGGGTATCCATTTTCTATTTTCGCTATCCAAGTAAGACACCCTTAAAATCCTATTGGCCTGAATCACTGTATAATACATCTCAAAATCTGGTAAATCCAACCCCCCCCTCATTTTAGGAGCCATCAGTTTTTCATAGGATATTCTCGTTTTTCTGGGTTCCCACAAAAATTTCCCCAGTCCTATCTGAGCCATTGCTGTTATAAGGTGACATATGCAACATGCTGAGGGTGGTGACAATGGAAATGCTGCAGGACAGCCAACAGTGAGGAGATGGAGAAGAGTGTACAGGCCCAGGGTAACCTACCAGGGGCTACATGAGCTGGAGATAGTGGAGCGCTATAGAGTGGACAGAGACCTCCTACAGCAAATTGTTGAGCTGTGCAGGCCACACCTCACATACAGAACCAACAGAGGGGAACCCATCCCAGTGGAAACCAAGGTATGTGTTGGCCTAAGAATACTAGCAACAGGTACCTTCCAGAGACCAACTGGTGATATGATGGGGATATCACAGGCATCAGCATCCAGGGTACTACACCAGTTTCTGGATGCCATGTCAGCACATGTCAGTGATCATGTATATTTCCCCAATTCCCGTGAGGTAATAGCCAGCAATATGCGTCTCTTCCAGCAAATAGCGGAATACCCTGAGGTAGTGGGTGCAATAGACTGCACACACATATGCATCAAAGCACCAGCTGGCGAGCGGGGTAGGGTCTACTTCAACCACAAGGGCTTCACCTCCATCAACTGCCAGGTCGTGTGTGATGCCCAGGGCATAATACTGAATGTGTGTGCACGCTGCCCTGGAAGCTACCATGATTCCCACATCTGGCATCTGACACAGCTGTACCAGACATTTGCCAATGGGGACATCCCTCATGGTCACCTAGTGGGGGATGCTGGCCATGCACTGGAGCCGTGGCTGATGAAACCCATCAGAAATGCACACACATCTGAACAGGAAAGCCATAATGAGGCACACGCACAAACACATAATGTAATAGAGCGTATGTTTGCTGCTCAAGTCACGGTTCCGATGCCTGGATACATCTGGTGGAGCCTTGCAGTACTCACCAATTACATGTACCCAAATTGTCATGGTATGTGCTATGCTACATAATATGATCCTGTAAAAACAGCTGCAGCAGGACCAGCATAGGCCTGGGCCAAACAGACCACCACCATTACCAAGGTTATCACAGGCAGAGCGTGACTCGGAGGAGGAACAACCTGATCCTGCCCCAGTAGCCAGAAGGAGGCATGCCCAGTGTGCTTTGTCCTTGGCAAAGAGGCAACGCATAGCACATACACTGGCTCAGTAGGAACTCTGGAAATGATACCTCTCTCCAACTCGCACATAAAGTAAAAGGGATGCCTAAGTTGACACTACCTGCTTCCAAACATGTGCAGGGAGTGTAGTATGTGCATCCAATATAGGCAGCCCTGCAGCACCACCTAAGGCATGAATGTCATGTGTTAAGCAATATAAAGCAGTGCTAAACAGCAATTACCACCATGTAGTATATGCAAACAAAATTGCACACACCAACTAGCACAACTGTGGTCAATGTTCAGTAATATTGGGCAACGTCCAGCAAAGTTGGTGAATATTGAGCAATGTCGGACAAGCCTGGTCTAAGTAGGGCATAGCTGAACAAAAGCCAACATGCTCATATTTGCTTAACAGGCCCTTAAGCAGTCTGGTCTGCTCAGTATGAAAATATAAAGCAGTGATGGGCCTCGAACCCAGGATACTGTGCGCTATAGTCAAAGTACTGAACCACTAAACCATGACAGTTTTGCGGTGGTCCACCTATATGACGGAATGTTGATAAGTCTATGCAAAGTATTCCATGGAAACCCTGCAGGTACAGCATAATCCTTGTTGAGTTATGACACAAAGGTGAGTCCTGCAGTGAGAACAGAACCTGACTTCCAACACACACAGTATAAATGTTAATATTGGTCATGTTCGCACACATCAACAAATGTGGTGGACCTCAGATAGCAACATACTTAAGGGTCACACTGGACATGCTCGCACACTTGAATAAATGAGACAAATGTCAGGCAACAAAACACGGAATGGCAGAACTGGGCATGCTCACACACATAGGCCATGTCTGAGTACAGCAGTGGGCCACGCATATCTGGCAGTTGCATGTGTTAACCCAGGAACCTGTCACTATACAGCAATCCGCCCTGTGCACACAGTTATATGACAACAGACACATCTATAATATAGTGGAACCCTGTCATAATCAAATATGTTCTGCAGATACTGAAGTTGTTCATGGAAACTGGTAAAGCAAAGATGATAAAGACCTGCAAAGAGTATCAGCAATAAACATTGTGCATCTTGAACATTAGCATGGTTCAGAGGTCGATACTAGGCTATCTGGCCTAGGGCATGTACAAGCCTAGCCAGAGTGTGTTTGGCATTCGCAAACCTGTTAGATTACTACACTGTGTGTGTGAATAGTAGGTCACACAAGACAGCCCATGTACATTTAGGCTAGTGTGCCTCTGTCTAGCAGGGACACAGAAGGTATCCCAGGGGTAAATATATGATTACCCATACAGTCGTCAAGATGTCTCCAGTAGGTGGCCAGTGGGTGGCTCTGCCTATGTGAAACTGGGATTACATTCTGTAGTGAGTGGAGCCTCTGGGATAAGAATATGTCCCTCCACAATGTCCTATTAATATCTGTGCTGAGGTATACGTCCCTGGAGTGTAGCTCCAAGGGACTTGGATATCCTGAGGTGGAGCATGTCCAGTAATTATGGGTTGGGTATATCTGTAAACAGCAGGCACACATCATATCTGAGTAGATGGTAAGCGACTGAGTGGAGCTGGAGTTACTGTATCTGAACTATGCAGGGCATCTGTGTGAGTCCCTAGATCTGCTTGGTGAGGACCTTCCATGGCCATTACAGTTGCTGCAGGTGTCAGGTAAGGTACACCCCAAATGTGGCATTGTAACCAAGCATGGATGTGATGAGTATAGGGGCACAATGACCTCATTCGATCTAGATGTGAAACCGTATGGGATAAGGTGGCCCACATAGAAGGTGTGTCCAACCACTTTGGCAACGTGAATGTTAAAGGTGACAGTACAAAAAAGTCATGTCCCCAAACCCCTAACAACTCCTACCATATGTAATGGAGTACTACCTATGTGGTAATATGTGAGCATGTTGTTATTCCCAAAGGGGATGACTATGCAACTAATGGCATTTAGCTGTAGGCCATGGCTCAGGCACCAGTCATCCATCTCTGTGAGACCCTGATTGAGTATGCATGTGGCAGCTGGAGAGTTCATCATGGCACTCAGTTTTCAGTCAAGTGCAAACATGTTCAGCCATATTCCCCCCGTGGTAGCCTGTACGTAAGACAAATATATACTGAACAAGTGAGGTCCCAGGACCAAGCCGTGTGGGATGCCATGTGTAACTGGTGTATAGTCAGACATGGCACCTGCAATTCTGACCATGTGGGTGCTATCCCTGATCTAGGTATCAATCCATTGTGTGAGATATGTGTCCATATTGATGCGGGTGAGCCTATACATAATGGCCCAGAGGGTTATTGTGTTGAAGGGTTTTGCTAGGTTCAGGTAGGCTGTGTGGACAGTCGTCCCTATGTCGATGGACTTGTTAGCCATTTAAAGAATACAAACAGGTTCAAGAGGCAAGATCTGCCCACAACAATGCTGAAATGTGTAGGACACAGAGTCTGTAGGTTTCCGATGTCTATGTGTATGAGTCCAACGACAATACGCTCCATAGCATTGCAGAACAGGCTACATAGGCTTATAGGGCAATATTGTCTGTGGCCCGTTGTGGCACCAACTCTGTGGAGTGGGACCACTGTCACTGTATGCCATTCCTTGGGTACATATCCTGTGGTAACTCCGATATTGAACAGTGATGTAATGTGAGGGTTGCGTCTGTCATGATGCTCGTGTATGATGCAGGCTGGGACATCATCTGTTCACATTGATACTGTGATGTACGCTGTGGGGAGGGCAGCACTCACCTGTTACTGTGTGATGGCAGGGAGGTTATACTCTATTGGGATGGATAGTTGCTCCTTAGGGGGGATGGGTGGGAGACATCTGCACTGAACCTGTTTGCCAGGATGTAGGCAACGCCAGTGGGTTCAGGGTAGGTTTAGTCAGTATGCAGTAACTCACAGCATATCAGTGAGTGTCCACCCAGGTTCCTGACATAACTGAAGAAGGCTGTGTGATAGTCCTACATGTCTGTTGCAATTGTCTGGTAGAAGCGGCCCTTAGAAAAGTCCATGAGTGATTGTATGTTAGAAAAATATGTATTAACATATGTGTGTAATGCTTATTTTAAATAAGGGAAGATTAACACGTTTTTATTCTATATGCAGCATTAGTTCTATTTGAAACTGAAAACATGCTTTTCTGAAATTGTGGTTTCTGACACTGCAAGATGCACTCTGACCTAGTTTGCTAGCACAGCAAAATACATGTTTATTCTTTGGAAACGTACTGGAAAGCAGGTGATTTTCTGCTAGGTCAGGAAATTAAATGAAGAATAATAATAATTTCTGTAGATCCATTCATTATGGACAATAAGCTCTGTTCGTGCTAATAAAAAAGTGCACAAGCTGCAAGAAAGTTAGATACTATAAACAATGAACTGCTTTAGAAATATGTACTTGCATTGTGCTTGAATTAGCCATAGTACCTAGACTTGTAACGTCACATAGCAAGAAAGTTATAATTGACCGGTGGTCGTCAAGGCCATCCTGTTTTCTGAAAAATCTTTTTTAAACTTTGAAGAGTCGGCTAGGAATGTGAGAAACATCTGTAAAGTAACAGAATTGTGAACTGGTGATCTGCTACGTCAGCCGTAGTGGGCAATGTCTTGAAAGAAAGGTATAATAATTGTGACACTTCCTGATTTTAGTCAGACAAACTCTGTAACTGCATTTTTTGTCTCCTTGCGCAAGAATAAAAATACCTGAACTGAACCTTATGCTTTTGGTCTTTTGAAGTATTTTATTTGACATTGTAGCTGTCTGCTAGTACAGATCACAGATGCCTTCCCAGTCTGGGATTGTGCTCTATCATGTAGTAGCTTCCTCCTGACATTGTACAGCTTATTAATGGCTGGGGTCTACCAGACAGGTCTCCTGCCATTGTAGTAGTGGGTCCTGTTGTTATTTGGCATAGCACAATCCATGCAGTCCACTAGATGTCCATAGAATGTGTATGTAAAGAATGAAGCAGTGCGAGCCATATATGCCACTGTCTCAGGATCTCTGAAGGATACCAACTTGCTTCGGTGAAGTGAGATGTTGGCTCATGAGAGGTTCACCAAGATTACTCAGGATGGGTATGTGGAGGGTATATGTATGTCCTGTGAGATACATGTATGTTCTGACCTTACCAATGAGGGGTATATCACTGGTGTGGAACATAGAGTCCCCATGTTGGTGATGATCAGGTCCAATATGTATTCCCTCTTGTGGCTGTGTTGACTGGTTGAGCCATAGCATATGAGTCCACAAATTGTAGAGACTGTTGGGTGAGGGTGTCGGGGCTTGAGTAGTATCCCCAGTCAATATTTGTGTATATGAAGTCACACAATATAATGGTGTTTGTGGAGACCTGCATATTCTCCATAGTTCCCACAAAAGCCGAGTGTGGTTCCTGAGTTTGGGAGAGTGTTCTGTAGCAGGCAACAAACTGAAAGGTAGTATTGCACAATGGTAGTTGTATATGTATGGTCTGTGATGCTTTGTGCAGTGCTACTAACCTGGAGGTGTGTGTATCTGTGATGTATATGGATACTCCCCCTAATTGTGTTGTCTGTTCCAAGTCTTGTTGTCAGACAGCATGGTATGAAACATAACCTGGTAGTGCTGGTCTGCATAAGCGAGCCTAAACCAGGTGTCTGTCAGTGCACAGATATTGCTATCCTCCATACTGAGGAGAGTCCTGACTGTCCACAATATGAGGTTAACACAACTGTTGTTGAGCAGTATTTCCCTTAGTTTCATTTAACCTGTAATGTCTATGGAGGTGGGTTTGTCTTCTGAGCCCTGCTTAAAAAAGGCACTATGGTGGTAGCAAGAGCCTTAGCCAGCATTCCAAAGTCCAAGGGTGACAGGTGCAAGCTGTCCATAGTGAAGCTACGTGGCATGTTGAGCATGTCACCATAGGCTGACAGACACTGTATCCCCTATGAATTAAACAAATTTGTTAGCCAACTGTTAAATGTGATATGTGTGTCCGTATACTGTGACATCATAATTGATGGGTGTAAGATGCTAGACAAGGTAAGGGTCATACTGGCCTGGGCTACATGATCAGAGTGTTCCTCCATGTATCATGTCATGTGGTCCAGGGAGTAACATCTGAGGTTATACACACCAGCATGGACAATGATGGTGCCAGTCTTGTACTTGCTTTGGAGTGACCTGACTGCCTGTGTTATGCGGCAGATCCTGGCACCCAACAGACAGCCCAAAGTGACTATTCCCTTGTTAGGGCTGGTGAGTGATATGTCAGTGTGTCTGACAATAAGTGTTGCCTATTACAAGTGTATTAGGTGTGTTGTTTAGCCTGAAGGGCAGTGACTGTGTGGCACACTGACATTGTGAACATTGTGATATGTAGGTATTGTAGTGGGGTAGCAGGTGTGTGTTTGTCTGCTTTGGAGGTCTCTGCTGCTTAGGCAGAGTACATTTACAGCATCCGAATATGTCTATGTGTACTAATGTGGTTTGAGTGCTGTTGCTAGAGGATATGTGAGACTGATTTGTGGTGTGTGTGGTTACCTTCACCACCTGATAGACTGTGCCAGTCATGGGTTGAGAGAGTTCAGCTCCCTGTATGTCTATATAGGTGCATCTCACACATATATCTGAGTTTGTCGGGAGAAGGAGAGGGTTGTCTGTGTACATTAGGCAGATGTGACATTGTGTGACTATCACAATATCCACCAGCTGGACTGAAGAGTACACACAAAACCGACTCCTGGACATGCCAGGATATTATTATGACATACTCTGTAGCCTGATCACAAAGGATCAGTAGGGTGTTAAGTGTGTAAAAGAGTATACCAAGGATTCATGCTCATGTTTGTTGGTGTTTTGTAAAGAGTAGCTGAGAAGGAGTCCAGACTGAATCATGACACCTCCTTCAGCTATGTCATAAATATCAATGTACACCCATATATGTCCTGAGTCAGGGCCAACTGAACCTGAGTGTCAATGCCTACATCATGACAGACAGGCCCATATGTACATACCCATCCCCTACTGGCAATAGTCCACATCATCATACCAGGAGATATTACATGTAGAATGGATGAGCAGCTACCTCCTACTGCCAAAAGCATTTCAGCAGGTGGAATACACTGATTCCCAATATGTGTCATGCACAAACTACAGAACAAACAGATCATGCACCTGAAAAGTCAGCTGAGCCTCACGCCCTACACAGGATGTGGAACCATTGAATGTGTCACAGCCACATATGGCACTTCCCACAAGTGTTGGTGCACAACACACCATGGGAAGTCAAGTCCAGTATGCCTATGAGGTCTGATCTGCAGGGTCATGGAGTCCATCATGGTTGCAGTCATAAACAGAGCTATTGGAAGCTGACATACACACAACCCTACCAACTGTGGTATGTTCATGTGCGGATCATGGTCCCCAAACATGCTAGACTGTTTGCAAGGCAGCCACCCAGGACACACATCAATGAACACATCTACACATGTGTCACATAGACTTTGAATAGCCCTTTATCAACATCCCAGACACATGTAGTATAAACAAAACCAACAAGCTGTGCATAAATATGTGTTGACATATGACTGAATGTCAATGTGTCCACTGATAGATCACACAAGATAAGGATTCTGAGGTCTTGTTCAAGCTGTTGACACCTGCTGACCCACATGGAGCATTCCTGGAATGGCATAAAACAAAGTGTACACACAATACCATGTCCAGTCTGATGATGTCACCATCCTATAAATACAGCAGGACAAGGGAAATCAGCCAGTAAAGCAAATAGCGTGCCGTGTTAATGCGGCTCTTTCTAGTATCATAGCATAGTTAGGTAGGGGTTTGAATCCTGCAAACAGTGAGTGTGTGTTGGGGGGGCTGTGTATGTGTGCGATTGTCTTTGAAAGGAGTGTAACTTTTGGAGACTGTGAAAACACACTAAAAGAGGTACATTCCTCTTTGGAAAGTCTGATGATGTCACCATCCTACAAATACAGCAGGAGAAAGAAAACCAGCCAGTAAAGCAAATAGTGTGCCATGTTAATGCGTCTCTATCTAGTATCATAACATAGTTAGGTAGGGGTTTGAATCCTGCAAACAGTGTGTGTGTGTGTGAGTGTGTGTGTGTGTGTGGGGGTGTATGTGTGAAGTTTTCTTTGAGAGGAGTGCACATTCTGGAGACTGGGAAAACACACTAACAGAGGTACATTCCTCTTTGGATAGTCTGATGATGTCGCCATCCGACAAATACAGCAGGAGAAAAAAAAGCAGCCAGTAAAGCAAATAGTTCCTCTTTGGATAGTCTGATGATGCCACCATCCTACAAATACAGCAAGAGAAAAAAAAGCAGCCAGTAAAGCAAATAGCGCACCATGTTAATGCGTCTCTCTCTAGTATCATAACATAGTTAGGTAGGGGTTTGAATCCTGCAAATGCTGACTGTGTGTGTCACTGTTGGTCAATGCGGTGTGGGTTTTGCTTTTACCATGGTATGACATAGTATGATGACAACAGTAAGTGCATTGCACACATCAGGTATCTGCGTGGCAAATATATACATGTACATGTCCCCTCAATCAGTACATAGTTGTGAAGCCTGCATACTACATGAACACATTTGTTTCCATTGACAGGTTGTGCCGCTGCTTCTCACATCATAGGTCATATAGGTTTGTATGTGACACAGCCGTCCACTGTCATGTTCTGTGGCCAAGGTCATCTGTGGCCCACACACCCATGACAGTTACTTAAGAGTAGTGTGAGTGAGGGTATATGCCTGGGGTATATGTCAGACATGGTCATACACAACAAAGTCTGCCAAGAATGGACAGTCTTTATAGGTATATGACTGTCTTGTGGATATGCATTCAGGCCTCTAATGTCTTATGTGATACACCTTGGGACTCCACAATACCTATGGATATGTGGATACCAAGGGACACATGACATAACATGGGTCTGTATGTACACAATGGTACCCAACATACACGTTGAGTGCCACCACCTGTGTGGTACTGATGGGATAGTATGTATAGTACATGAGGATGACTATGCCATAGTCGGCTTACTGCTATATAGCATGTATCAGACAACAGGTATCTGTCTGTACCTTGTGTAGGATATGCGTCCCATCCAGGGAATGCATTATAGGCCAATCCATGCATTCCCAGATTTGGATGGACACATCCCTAGTGTGTCTGCATGTACCTAAGGGGGCTATATGACACACAGGTGCAGTCACAGTAATGGGTGGTGGTCATTACCACTGGTTAGTGTTATAATGTAGCACCGGAAGGATCCAGTTGATACTGGGTTCCCTATTACTATGTGTCATTTGTCAGGAAATCATCCAATGATTGCTTATAGTCATGCTGTTGAGGTTGTGTATACTACCAGACTGCAAATCATTGACAGATATTAACGGTATCACCCACAGCATAGTGTCAACACATGTCACACACACGTCTACCCATGTTAGTACATAACTGTAGTAGAATGCATACTGGCCATTGAAAGATGCTATGAGATGTTAACAATGTGTATAACAGGGTATGCCACACGTCCCATGTGTCCACTATGCATGTACATCCAGACAGTGTGCACTCACCATGTTCACAGATGTACACTTGCTAATCTGTACTGCACACATCACACATGTACTATCCACTCACTAACACATGCTGGCAACACATCACACATCAGCCAAGTGGCACATGGGTGGATAATACATACTCAGACCTAACAGTAGTGTAAACAATGCTACATTGACAATCAGAGCTTTGATGCATAATGTCTGCTCAGATAAACCTACAAGGATGTAGTTACACTTCCTTGTTGACAACTTGCTATTATTGCTACACTGCTATAGTGTCATCCTGTGCATCAGCACCATGTTAGCCTGTCCCTCCATCAATAATGCAGATGACAGGAGGCGGCACAGGTATCATCATGTGCACAGGGTGTTTTGTTGTTTGCCAGAGCCTGACATTGACCCATCCAATCGACATGTCTGTGTGTGTGTGTATGTGTGAGGGACAACAGTACAGCATGGGCCAGTGTTGATCTTATATGTGTGTGTATGTGTGAGCCCTAGTTGTTTGCTTAATGTGTGTGCATGTGTTCCTGCATGCACACAGCTCCACCATGTGGCTACCATATATGGTGGTTTGTGGGACAGCCACAGACTGTACCTGCTAGGCTGTACAGATCACTGTCTCCAGCCACGGACACAGTACCTGTGCCTGGCAGGGGTGCTATGGACAGTACCAGGTACCAATCCTGACTGGATACTGTCATCAGAGGCAGAGATATGACAACTGGATCCATGTCCCTGCTGGGACTAGCCAGAGCCACGTGCACGTGGTCTACTGGGATGGTCAATGGACAGGCCAGCACCAGCATTGCTGGGGCTGATACTGCCACTATGGGAGTGGCTGTGAACTGTGGGCCATCCGCGAACACTGCCAGCTGTTGCTGGCATGCGTCCGCTTCGATGTCGGAACTGTCCCGCACAGTCCTGGCTCAAGGAAGACATGTTGTGGAGGGCATCTATTGTCTCCCCCCAACGTCTATCAATGACCTCGGTGTAAGTCCGGATGGCAGCAGCAAGGTCACGGATGCTGTTATTGATAGCGGTGTAATGTGCCCTCTGTGCCCTAAGTTCCTGTCTGGTGTACCGTTCCATACGTGCCTGAGCCTGCATTACAGCCCGGAACATAGTGGTCATCATAATACCTGTGAGGGCACGCCTGCCAGGGGCAATATGACCAGTGGTGCTCCCCTGACAACCCCTGGACCTCCACCTATGTGGTACCATTCTGGATCTACGGCTATGGCTGCTGTGAGGGGATGCAAGTGCCATGGGTACCACACTCTCCTGGTCAATGCCAACTGTATGCTGTCCCTTGCCTATGGCCATTGGTGGTGAGGGATGTAATGGCAGTAGGAGTGTGTGCATAGATGGGGTTGAACGCTGTGTACTGTCGATTGGCAGACCAACGACAGACCTTGTCAAATCTCCCTGTGCCAAAATACATGTGTCATCATCACCACTATCCATGGCAGTGGCTTCAGGTCGCCAGATGCTTTTGCCAACCCCTAACTCAGCACCTGTGAGAGGAAGACAGGAAACACACTTTACAGTCTGCACATGCACACATGCACACAGAAACACAGGAACACATGCACACTCCTCACTACAGCAGATACACACACACAACAGCAATCCAAAACATACTCAATAGTTGTTGAAGGTGGGTGACAGTATCACAAGACAAACAGTCACATCACATGTGTCAGCATGCAGAATAAGTGTTGATCAAGTCCATGCAGTGTGAGTGTAGACAGCCATAGTTAATGACAGTGTACATGGCTGTGGTGCATGTGTGTACATGTTCAGTGATTGCCTACACCCTGGAACACAATGTGTACAAGGACACAACATTTCTGTGCAAGTATTATAAGCTCTGCAATGTCCTGTGCACCATCACTCACAGATATACATACCATGGCTGCATGTACTATCTGTGTGTCACATGGATTTCCGTGTCTGATTGCAGTGTCTGTGTCTGTAGCAGATAATTGTGGGCACAGGTGTAGCACATGCATGCTATGTACACACACGGGATGAGTGGTGCATGTGTACATGATGGAATACCAATCCTGGACATGGCCATTGTAACTGTATGGAGTGTAGTACCATTAGCCATCATCATGATGCATCATGTGGTGACTCAAGGCCACTAAAGTGTGCTAGGCCACCGCCTAGCATGCTGTACCTGAACCACAGTACCGTGGCTAAGTTCACAATTACACAGCCACGTTGCACAAGGGTGTGTGAAGTGCCCTATAGGGAGCATTGCCTAAAATGACTGTGTTATGTGTTGAAGAGTGTTGCACAGCCCCATGACAGGCCCCTACCCCTCAGGTATAATATGTGTGGTGTGTGGATGACATGTGGGATACTGAAGTGTGACCTGACAGCGGGTGTCCGGTTACAACATGTGTAGCATGTTGAGTTGTACTGCGTATAAAAAACGTGTTATGTTGTGTACATGTGTGTCAACTATGCCTATCCAATGTGGAGTACAGTGTTGCCACATTTGTGTCTGATGCTCTGTGCATTGCATGTGAATGAGGCAGCTGCTGACTTTACTGAGATGTTTAATGTCTCACAGCAAACATGCACAGCATGTATTACGCGTAGGTGTGTTATGTGTACATGGCCTACACCTCACCTATGACATGCACATTTCAATACCAATTTTAAATTGTTAACACACTCATCAGCATGTGTCGTCTGCCCTGCTGTGACACCAGAGGGACCTACAAGAATATGACACAGTTTGTTAGTGGCCACAACTGTGGCATTGCTACTGTGAGTGTGCTAAACTACAGTAGAACAACAGGCATAGGTGTACAGATACTATTCACAATATCAGTATTGCACACAATAGGCAGCACAACTGCTTAACACAGTACACATCTCACATATGCATAATCTAACAATACAGGTAACAGTAGTCTACAGCTATGGCATGTTACCTGCACGCTCCATGTCACCATGCTGGGTGGCTCCGGCCTGCATGATGACACATGTGTGATGTTGTTGCTGTGGTAGGCCAGGAGCCACCACACTTAGGAGCAGTTCCTCCACTCTTTTAAGGGGGGGTGTATGGCCACCCCACCACCTGTGGCAATCTGTTGTCTATGGATATCAGACGCACGCCACCGGACATGTCTAATTAAATCACTGCACTGATGGTGTACCTGCTCATATATCCAGTTATGCATGCCTATGTCATTTACCCGACGAACAAGATCTTGCCACAGTGCAGTACGCTCCTGCTGGTGCTGGCTGGCCCTGGAAAACAGCAGGGTATAGTGCTGAACCAGGCTGTAGAGGATTTCCTGTTCCTCTGCGGCTGTGTAGGAGGGATTCCTTTGATGAGTCATAGGCCTGGAAGACAAGTAAACGATATGTGTGAGCAAGTCATGTGGCACACTTAATATTATACAGTACAGATATCAGTTAACTGCCATATATAGCATCTGTTCATCTGTCAGAGGATACACACATTCAATACCACATATCAGTGCTCAGCCCACAACTGGCTGACAGTGCCTGCCACACTCCATATAACAAACCAGTATACACCAGTACTCGGTACAGTGTTTGGGATCCAATGCACAGCCTTGCCATGGGGGTACATATCAAGCTAATGCATGAAGAAATATGTCATCCATTGCAATGAATGTGAAGTACAGTTACAGTATAACCAGTAGCCCACCCTAGTCGTTGATGCCATACCCCTATCTAACATATGTGCACAGTTGTTTATATAGCTGGCATACTGCTGTAACAGAGTATACATGTTGCTAGGTACACACGCAAACCCTGCAACACACATGTGATTGCGGACATGGTACAGGCATCATTACACACACATCAGACATTCATACAATACACAAATGTATGCTGACACAGATGAGAATTTCCTGTGTACCTTACAGTACTTTGTGCCCCTACTTGCAGATACCTATGCCTAAGATATGTCATCTGTGCAGACTACAGGAAATACAAAAGACAGTGTTACCAGGGAATGTGAACATACACCATACTGTGCTGTTTAGGCCTACAGCTTCAGGTAGTACAACAGTGCAAATGTCAGCTGGATTCACCAGCAGTACCACTTACTGAGCATACATGTATTGCTTCAGCCTACGATGGGACACCACAGTTGTACACAAGGAACTATGTCACAACATATGCCATCTTACTATGTCTGCATCCAAATAACTGCCACATCTTTCTCTGGCCTCACACCTAGAACACAAACGACCATGACAGAAACAACCTCACACTAAGCTATCACACCATTACAGACCTTGCACACATTCACTGTCACACTCATTCCACCTCACATTGCAGGTATTGCACTGAGTACATGTGTGCATTGTGTCATAGGTAGTTAATACGCTATTGGCCCTAGGGCCTGCAGCAGCCTAGCCATATGCTACCCTGGCCTTTGACACACATGTAATTTGATTTCACTTGCTCCTGTCAACTGGATACACAAAGGTGATTCCCAGGGTGTGTTACCTATCCCACAGACAATCATCAGGGGTATGTATGACATCTGCTACTAAGGAGCCTTGTTTGTTAATGCTGTTTGGTTTACTCCAGAGTATGGCATATTTGCCAATAAGAGCCTATCCCTCCAGCATGTACTGTTTAGTGAGGTGGCGGGGATTAGGGAACTAGGCCGTGTAGCCCGGTGGGATTGTGAGGTGCTGACATGGTGGTTGTCTGACTGCTATGGGTGTGACATACCTCTGTATGTTCAGCAGAGGTAACCTCTGGGTGGCCGGTATGCATCGCACTGTAGCTGTGGTTATGTGAGTCAGTCTGCATAGGGCATGTGTTTGAGGGCAGTATTACTCTTTGTGAGGTATGTCTGTGGCCTTTCCACTTGCTGTAGTTGTCATGTGAGGTACATACCACATGGGGCATTGTGATGAGTACAGGGGAACACTGGTCAATATTTCCGTACATGACACATCGTTTGTGATGACACATACCACGTAGACAGATTACAAGACTAGTGTGGCACTGTGAATATCAAATGGGAGGCTACTGTCCACCTGTGTCCCATGTACCCTTCTGACACCTTCAGTGCAGTGTTAGGCAGGCAACCACCTATCTGGTAGTTAGTGGGTAAAGTGTTTTGGTATGGGGTATGGCACTGCAGTATCAACACTGGTGTTCAGTCCATGCCTTGGTCACCAGGCACCTGTTGCAATATGTCTGACCCCGTGTCTCCCTCTCTCACTATATATACATATATATACAGATATATATATATATATATATATATATATATATATATATATATATATATGTATATATATATATATATATATATATATATCTACATATATATCTATATCTATATGTATATATATATATATATATATATATATATATATATGTATATATATATACATATCTATATATATCCATATATATATATCCATATATATCTATATATCTCATATACATATATGTATGTATATATATATATATATATATATATATATATATATATATATATATATATATATATATATATATATATATATATATACACACATACTTGTAAACATCCATTGCTGTACATATACATGCACATATAGGCACATATACTGCCCACCTTTCATGGTGGGAATATCAATTATGAAACAGTTGTGAGACATACAATTATGTAATAATATTGCACAGTGTTGTGCAGAATGCATTTCGCTGTCCTCAGGCCGTATAGCTGTAGAAAACCTCACTGGCTGTAACTCAGTCCCACAGCATTTAACCACCACATGACATATACCTGCACTGCTTGTTGTTTTCAATGCCACACACTACAACCTACAAAGATATGTGCACATAGCAACCTTCAAATACATATATATGTCCAGCCTTCACTAACAGTTGCAGTATGTCCCTTGCCCTATGATATTATTGCATGTGTGGACAGCAAGTACAGCCTGATTTTGTAGGTATCTGCACATGTGCATGTGATGGCCTCTGCACCAGTTAGTGCCCACCATTTAGTAATTGCATGCAGTCTGCTGTGTGGTAATTGCAGTTCTCACTGTGATTTCAGGACACTGCTATAAAATGATAGGTTAGGTAGGCGTAGGCCTTTCAGTTTTGCAAGGTGGGGACCATGCTTGTTTGCTGTGGACACTGTTGTGTCTGTCAGAAGGTTGGTATATGTCTCATATCTGAAGCTGGGTTGTAGCCAGTGAAATGCATGTTGTACTGAAACCTGACTGTTGCTTCTTCCAGTACACTCTTCTCAGTGTGTAAGTTTACTCACACTTCCTAATGCTAACACTGGATACATGGGAGTATGTACTTTCTTTTGGAATTAGGGAATTAACTGGCATACAACAGTAGTTATTGCAATGTATTCCTATGACTTTCCTATTTTCCCTTTACATTCACTCCTTGTAATGCATGTTATATTTCTTTATTGCAATGTATTCCTATGGCTTTCCTATTTTCCCTTTATATTCACTCCTTATAATGCATGTTATATTTCTTTATTGCAATGTATTCCTATGGCTTTCCTATTTTCCCTTTACATTCACTCCTTGTAATGCATGTTATATTTCTTTACTGCAATGTATTCCTATGGCTTTCCTATTTCCCTTTACAGTCACTCCTTGTAATGCATGTTATATTTCTTTCAGCACCAAGTTAGTGCATATCTGCTGTGGCTTAGTGGTACATCATGCAGCCTGGTTAGTCCAAGGTGTGGGGTTTGAGACTGACAAGGGTATTTTATTTTGCTGCTGAGCAATACAAGGGCCTTGTCATGCAGAGTGACTAATGCAATTTTAAGCCATTCTAAGTGGGTTTGCGTGGGTTTGCATGACGTTTAGCGATGCTTAGCTAAGCGCACATAAGCTCACACTCGCGCACCCCTGCTAACAACTGCTTAAAAGTGCTTACTCTCGCTAAATGCCACGCTAATTTCTTTTAAAGAAAAGAAAATGGGGAGATAGGAAAGTGGTGAAAAAGGTGGCACAAAGAGGGAAAGACAGTAAGGAAACCAGCTCGGGATGTGCAGGATGAGTGTAGGGAAGGTCCATAGCTTCCCATTTCTTTACCAGCAACAGCTGTGCATATGTATGAAATTTGGTATGAAATTTGAAACCTTCCACCCCTGAGACAGGGGTTAGGACAACAAAATATGTTGTACTGCCAATTAGAATTATCAGTTTACATGTCCAGTGGACATGTGTGCAAATTGGGCAGCTATGTATGGGGCGTAATTTTTTTGTGGGAACAGATTGCCCTTTTTTTATTTTTATTTTTCAGGTGAGAGTGGAATGTGAGGTAGAGGAAGTAGGTATATTTGGAGAGGTAGGTTGGGGAGGTAAAGAGACAAGACAAACAAGATGCACACAGGGGTGGAGTTTGACACATGGGGTGGGTGAACACAATTGTTGGGGAAGGATGTTTGGAAATCGCAAGCCCATGAGCCCACAGATGGTAACAGTGGAACTAAGATCCCACCCATGGGCAGTCACCACTGCAACTTCCCAGCCCGAGGGTGGCTGTGCTGCGGCTGAGTAGGATGGGCAGGCTCACCCAAGAGACGCACCACCCTCGCCTCAAGCTGGCGTAGTAGATCAGCGACTGAACGCTGAATCTCCCTATGCACCACAACCCAGACCCTTCAAAGGGTGACGGATGGCCCTTCTCTGCCCACGCTTGCATGGGGGGGGTGAGCCCCATCCCCTGCAGCACTTCCACCCAAAGGTGGCACAGGACCAAAGGAGGAGGGGAGCCTGGGCTGGGCACCAGAGCTGTTGGTGCCAGGTGCACTTTCCAACTGAGGAGGGACAGGTGGGTCTGCTGGGACCGGCCTTCCCATACTTTCTGTGATTAGGTGTGTTTAATTACATCATAAACAACAGCATACCAGATTAGTTGTAACAGCTTGCAGTAATATTCAAATTAACCCAACACACCAAGGTTCCAACAGTTGAACAGCAAGCATAACACATGCATATATTGAATGACAGTGGATATTCCAACAGCATGCAGGGATGTTTGGTAGCAACAGGCCACCATGAATGTGGTGTTTGAACAGGGCACATGCATCAACATCAATGCAAATATTTATAAAACAATAGGACATATGTCCCAACAAATATTTAAGGTTACACATACCCACTTAGGTGTGGAATTGCATGGTTTATGCACATACGGTAGGGTGTAGAAAAAACCTCGGTTAACATCTTATAATGAACTTTTAGTCTACACTACATTCCCAGTGACTGCAAGTGTATATCCCCTACCTGTATTATTACACTTGCCACCATACATTAGGTTGTGTCATGGGTTTGGCTAGTTCAATATATGCCTGACCTATATCTGACATACTAACTGTCCAGGATGCAGGTGTTACTGCTATATATTTATTGTTTGCATTTATATTTCTTTATCTACATATCTGGGATGTTTTCACATGACATTTTCACTTCGATTTGTACAGCACCCTGCATTTCTTAACACACACTCACATTTCTGCTGAATAATTACATGCTACATGTGTGTCAGGTTTACTTATTCATACCAGCCAGTAACTGACTATTGTGGACTGTATATATGTTTCACAGCTACTAACACTTCCATCACCCACTTTATATGGGACTGCATAACTCTGGGTTGCCAGCACATTTTCAAACAGTACTGTTTGTATAATGCAAGGGTAAAACAACATTTCAGACTCTGTGACACAGACACACTCTGGGTTTTAGACCTTTATTAATGACATTGTACACTTTTCCACAGGCTCACTCCTTTATTTGTTTTAACGGTGTTTATGGCAGACATGTTCAAGACATATTATACCTTTATTAATAGGTTAGAACAATCTTTTTTCAGGCTCACTCACTTATGTTATATGACAGTGCCTGAAGAGATATTATTCCAGACATATGTTACCTTTCTTAATGGGTTACTACACTCTTTTTCTGCCTCTCTGACATTTTTATCTGACAGTACATGCAGAGAATGTATTCAGGCAATTCTATGGCTGTTTTATTGGACTACAACACTTTCTTTCATGCTCTCTCCCATATTTTATATAACAATACATGCAGAATAATCACTAACCTGCCTGATGGCGCAACCTTAGCAGCCTATCAGCATAGGCTTGCTGATTCGCAGCACAGTCACCTTCAGCTGTAAAGTAAATGAAGGGATATTGAGACATACCTATCCATTATACATACTCCATTATCAGTTCTTACATACTGCATTCCATGGCTACATACTCAGTTGTGGGGCATTCTGCATCCCACGGGCCTCCTGTATCCACTGGTTCAGGCAATCCTGCTTTCGTCTCTTCAGGTCTACATGGTGGTGACGGACCTGCTCACCAGTCCGGGGAATGCCTGTGGCACTGGTGAGGTCACGAGCGAACTGGTTCCAAGCCTCTGCCTTGTACTCCGTCCCTTGGAACTGGCCCTGCAGGAGTCTTGTCTCGTGATGGTGGACAAGGAGCCAAACCATGTATTTGGACTCCTCGATGCCCCAACGTTGCGCTCTGAAGCGTGAACCCTCTCCTGCACCTGCCATTCTGACTGCAAATGTGAGCTACAATCAGTTATGGCGAGTATTCCCACCTATGGGGCTTAAATATGCCGCATTTCCCGCACTTTTTTGTGATTGGCCATTTTGTAAAATTCTCGGCTGACTGCAGACCTACTTAGTAATGGTTAAACTACCATTCATAAGTTTTTGAATGTTAATAGTGGCTGCTTCCCCTATGTTGTCATGGCTTACTGGTTCTGTACTTTGATTATGATGCAAAGGGTCCTGGGTTCGAACCTTTTTATTTTAATACTTTCTAGACAGGCTAGGGGCTGTGGCTGCGTTTAAGAAACTTAGCTCTACGTTGCTCCCCGGTGCCCTGGTTGGCGTGGCGTGCACATCCGCACAAGCACATTGCGCTGAGTAAAGCACTTTTAAACTTTGGGCAACTCTATTTAGCTGGGTAAAGTGCTATTAAACTATGGGCAACTCTGTTTAGCTGGACAGAGCGCTATTAAACTATGGGCACCTCTGTTTAGCTGGGTAAAGTGCTATTAAACTATGGGCAACTCTGTTTAGCTGGATAAAGTGCTATTAAACTATGGGCACCGCTGTTTAGCTGTGTAAAATGTTGCTTAACACCAGGCTATCTGAGTCCTTTAAAAATATATATTTTGTTCACTGATAAATTGGCCATGTCACTGCTTTTAATAAAATTTTAATCATATATGTCTGGTATTATTTCAAATACTGATTTAAAACATAAATAAGAAAGGAGGTGGTGGGACTCAAACCATGAATGCCTTTTCTTTGTGCATATGCTCAACCATTACGCTATTGCAATTTGGTGTGATTTGCTTAAACATTCTTTCTTATGCTCTTCCATGTCAGAATTGCTAACTCTAGCTAAGCAATGGGCACACCCATGCACACACACGCAAATACGGGCAGCTATATCGTGGATTTAAAAAAATATATATAATTATTTACTTTATATAAGTGTGATGGGGGGTTACAGTGTCAGGGCGTGTGGTGTTGGGTGCAAGTACATTTGAGTGAACTCGCTCTTGTGTGTTGACATTTTGCTTTTTATAACCTTGCAGGGGTGTGCACATTTAGACTGCTCGGCAGTTGGACACGCCCCCTGCTTTCCTACTCAGTCCGTGTAACAGTTACGGTTGAGTCAGCATGCCCTCATGAATATTCTTGGCACGCTGAGGTCAAACCGTTCAACTGCAGCCTCCGAGTAAGACTTATTAAGTCTTACACGGAGGATTAGTGAATCCGGGGGAGTGTGCTAGCATTTATACCGTTATTCTTAAAGATTCTGGCCATGCTTTGTCAATTCATCTGTGTCATTGTTATGCTATAGTTCTCCAAAATGTAATGTTTTAAGTAGTACAAAGTCCTGCTCTTGTGTTAAATTTCAAGTAATATGATGTGAAATTGTAATCTATTTAATATATCGTATATAATCATATTATCACTTATATCGCCATAGAATATACAGGAAACAAATAGCTCTTTCATATCTATAGTTACATGAAGACCCCAAGATATTTAAGATGACATTAATCTTTTCATAGATGCAAATGTCTCAGAGGAATGGCATTGCGATAATGGATTGATCAGATATAACTCATATGAGGGCATTTTGTTTGTAAATCCTAGAATATGAGTAACATAAGTATAATGCATTACACCACTGCCCAGGCTCATTTAAAATAATCCACTGCAGGAGGCAAAGATATCACTTTCTTTACACTCCAAACATTACTGTTTCATCTGCAGCTGCTTAATCAGACTAGAATGTTTGAATGTTTATCTCACTAGAATACTGTGTAACAGTCTCTGCATGTGCGGTCAGTAGTAATGCCTTGAAAGTGGTGCAGGACAGGACAGGGCAACAAGTATCATGGCAAACAACAGAAATAAAATGTCGGACAGTAAAAATGTGGTCAGGCTGTATAATTCATAGATTCTTACTTTTACAGCTTAATACCAGGCTATTGATCTAATAGACCATTGTAGCCTAACCCCAGATCCCAAATAGAATTTACCAAGTTAAGATTTAATACCAGACTCCATTATAATGAGTACATTATACCTAGTTTCATAAGAGCTTGAGAACCCATCCAATCATCCAAACTACATTTAAAAAGAGTCAGCGAGCTACTGTGTTATGCATACAAGGGAAAACCTGCTCTATAACAGATGACTTCTCTATGACAGATATCTATTTCATGAGCAAGTCCTTTTTTTGTTTCTATGTAAGATTAGATCGGAGTCTGCATGTCCTTCCCACAGTCAATGAACTGAAAGACATGCAGGTAGGTGCAAGCGTGTTTGGGTGTGCCTTCTTTGAAGGTCAGGCGCCGGGCTGGCCACTCGACACTGTAAAAATCCACTGCCAATAATGAGCAGACCAGAATTCCACTGTGGCAATCCCTAACTGGGAAAAGCTGAAAGAAGATCTGTGGAGTGGATTTTTATGGTATCATTAATTTTTGTTTGATAGACAAAGGGTGCCCTCTCAGATGTCTGTAGGAAATGGAAAAGAGAGTGGATGTGCTTTAAGGTGGATGTGGCAGCTAAAGGAGTGCATGGCAGACTCTGCAGTATCTCAAGGTGAGGCATATCCCTAGATAAGTACAAGCAAAGGGGGCATTATAGTATATTATTGACCTGATAAGATGGGAGAAGTAGAGGAAGAGGATGATCTCCATGGATCTAGAAGATCTCCTCTGGATCAGTCTGATTATATATAAATGATTTGCTAACAACAGGGGACACATAGTGGTTAAAGGATAGTATGTCATCTGTGAAAGTGCCCAAGTCCATAATCCATCATCATCATCAACCAGGATTTTCCTGTTTTCTACACAAAGTTGGGATGTTGTGTCAAGTGTTTGCAGTGAGACAGATAGTTCAGAAGAAGTTAAAGATGAGGAAAGAGACCAACTGGGCACCTAGACTTGGTGAAAACATATGGCAAAGTACAAAGAAAGCAGATTTGGGCAGTTCTTCAGTGGTTTAAAGTCCCAGAAACATTGATAGAATAAGCATAGACTATGTACAGTAACCCAATGACTCAAGTATGAACAGTGTGGGCACTCACAGAGGAATTTCCACTGGAAGTGAGTGTGCACCAGGATTCCACTCTGTACCAATATGGGATACACCTTTCTTTCCATACTGCTATGAGTACCCTCAGGAGCCATTCCTTCCCTGAATCATCCAGTATTTTGATCATATGTGCTGTAGCCTCATCTGAGCTTGCTCCTTTCCCTGATTTCACTTTAGTCCATAAATGCAGAATGAATTTTTAAGGGAGTCTTATGTATGTTATAGGAGCATGGGCTCAAAGTTGGGCCATAGGACACAGTATGGTCTTTCTTTGCATTTAATTTGAATCCATGGTCCGAGAAGCATTTGGTAGTGTGTCTGCTGGGCCTTATGGAGAATCTGGAGGTCAATTATAGCAACGAATTTATGAGCCTAATTATGATATTAGTAGACAATCACATAAAAATGCTCTATATAAGCATATAGTTCTACACCCTGAGCATAAATTTAAATTTAGTATATTGGAACAAATTGTACCATCACCTAGAAAAGGCCCTTGGAAAACCATTTTAGAGTCTAAGGAATATTGGTGGCAAGTATATTTAAATGTCACTCAAATTCCTGGTCTTAACGATTCTATTTCTATCACTAGTATTTTAAAATTAAAGGCTATAAATAGATAATGGTTTTGCTGAATTTTATACAATAATCATTTTTATACATTTTTAATTTTATTTTTATATTCCACACACATATATTACAACAGTACATTAACACACGCATAGTATATATATATATATATATATATATATATATATATATATATATATATATATTTTTTTTTTTTTTCACAATGAATATATGTTATTATGTAATTAATTAAATTATTTTGTAATATTTGGTGTGTACAGGTTTAAAATTTACATATGATAGGTAGTACTTTTGGCTTTTTTGGTGGATTTTTACCTCATAATTGATTAATTGCTTATTTTATTTTATCTTATAAAAGCTGTATTTTGTAATTTGAATTTGTCTGATGAAGGCTGGCACTACACAGCCGAAAGCGCTTATCAATAAATTCAATAAATTATTTTTTTTCATTAATTGCCGGCTGTCCGCTTGATTGCTCTTGTGCTTCTAGATATTTTTTATCAAGTTTTTGTTGGTTTTGGATTAGTTATAGAATCTGGAGGTCAGTCGGGGAATTAATGACAACTCTGAGTTTACAGTCATCATCAAACTTCCTCAGCTATAGGACTTTGATGTCAGCCTTGATATCAGAGAAGTAGATACTAAAGAGAAGTGATACCAAAATGGATCATACGAGGATACTGTTGGTAACTACTCTTTTTAATAAGAGTGTGCCTCTAACATTAATTTATTGGGTTTTGCTGCTGAGCCAGTTTGCTACCTGATGGGTACTGTGTGAGTTCGGGATTACATTTAATCAGATTAGTTTATCAGTTATGCCAGGCTGTGGAATGGTACTGAAGGCCTTGACCAAGTCTAGGTATGCAGAGTAACATTTTTGAAAGAACAGTAGAGGGCAGACATGAATCCCCTTGACAAGACTAAAAACAGGAGAGAGAAAGAGAGGCAATACTGATGCATCAGTCTAGTTTAAGTTGCAGAGAAGGTTATAGAACAAGTGCTTTAGGACAGGGTTTTGATATGTATACAAGCCATATGAGCAATGGTTGCACAATAAAATTACTTTTTTTAAGTTCAAAAAATAAGTCAAACCTAGTAGACCAATTTATTGAGTAACACTAGTAGTTGACCAGATACAGGCCAAGTTTGTACCCTGGTTAGGTATTTGAAACAGTACTTCAGATACTTAGTGAAGATATTGGGTAATTCTGGGTTATGTTGTACATGGAAGGTTAATAAGCCATTGTTACAAAACAAAAACTAAAATAAAAAAATACAGCTGGCTAGTAAATGGAGTTCAATGAGGTAAAAGTTTTGCATTTGGAAATAAGCAGATCTTGAAAGCCACACAAAAACAAAGAAAGCACAATATCAGCAAAAGTAGACAAAGCACTTTAGGTAATCAAATCAGATTACTGAAAGTAAAAAAGGTAGTTTAATAAAGTATCAAAAAAGGTAGGGACAGTAATGATGTTCTTAGGAAGTGCCTTAAAACACGGAAAATGTCAGCTTATTTATCCTAGTAGAAACACAGCTGCTGAGACTCTGGTATCAGAATGGGTACAAAAATCAGAAGGAGAAATACAGATAAAGAGAGGGATGGAGAGTGAGAGAGAGAGAGAGAGAGAGAGAGAGAGAGAGAGAGAGAGAGTAAGAGAAAGAATGAGTGGAGAGCATGAATGTAATTTAACTAACTTAGGGAAGATATAAGGTACTTTGTACGCTGAAAGGAAAGAAAAAATGTTATGGAAATGGATGCTTTTTGTGGGCAGGTCTTCTCTTCCACCATTAAACTTTCTGTTTTCATTTTCAACAGCTTTATGTATTGGAGGGTCAGATTTGCAACTGCACTGTGTGTCTGGGCAATAGAGAAACTGGCTGAGGAAGGACAAGTGTAAATACTAAGGCTAAATTGTCAGTCACATGGGGATGGGTGTTGCTAGAGTCCCACTGCAAGAGTCCCAGTGGAAAAAAAGCTAGCCACTGGAAGTCTTACAGCATCAGACTCTGGGAGCATGAGCCTACTAAGGGTACATTTTGTCTGTCAAGAAATGTGTCCAGCAGAGAGGGCATTATACTACTCTTCATGGCTCATGAGGGGTGCTTTGGTACACCAACAAAACTTCCTAGCACTACTGCATGATACCCTTAATCTTTGGTCCCTATTTCTGTTTCAGTCTACTTATATGTTAAATTGCTGAGGAGCATATACTATATATCTATATAGATAGATGATATATCTGTCTGTGGCTCAAATGTAACACACTCAGCTTTGGTGTCAGAATGTCAGAATTCAACAGGTTCTAGTTCTACACCAGGTGCTGGATAACTTTCTGTTACAGTTACTGCAGTGCAGGATAAAGGGGATGCACCAGTCCTTAGTGTGCTGGCCATCAGATAAGATGTTAAACCACTATCCTATATGATTGATTTGGTGGTAGTTCAGGTGGATGTTAAAAATCCCATGGCACTTATCAAAAAAGAGAGTAAAGCACATTTCCTGCTGCCTTGGCCAAAGCTCCCTTAGTCATGCATACTATATTGGGTCTCTCTTATTAGTCACTGGTTTAGTTCGGCTAACTGAGTGAACCAAGAGTGAATAAAATATTAAAGCTAAAAAGTAACAAAAGTAATTTGTTTCTAGTCTTCAAATTTGCTGTTTTATTAATAGATATTACATTAAATCATATAACATGGTAGGTTGCTGTTGACTGAATGGCCTGAGATCAATGGCAATACTGCTCATTATTTCTTATATAATAATATCAGAAGTTTTAATTAGGCTGTATCAGAAGACACCTGAGAACTTTGCATGATCAAGACATCCAACCAGTATGTGATTTTTTTTTAGCAAGAACTTTATTTACTAAAGAAGAGCAGGCAAATAGTATGCAGACAGACCAACTCTGAAAAAAAAAATCACAGTAGAGGAACTAAAAGGTGAATTCTCCTAGACATCATGTAATTCTTTATCTATGGTTGTAGTGAGAAATTAAACCGTATCTTATTCAAGTAGCCATACGACTGTGCAGCCTACGCAGTGCTCAGTATATCTGTGTTCTCACTCACGTATTGCAAAATGAACCTGCATACTGCCTTGAAGAGATGAGTGAAACCATAATGCCAGTTGGTACCATACGCAACTTTACTGTGGTGAAAGATGGCCCATCTTGGTTCATGATTCTTGCTGTTCCCTGTTCAAGAACAGGCCTTCAAGAAACAAAACAGGTCATATTGAAACTGACCTTTGCAGTTTATAACTGGAACCTGTTACCAGTAGTTTAATAAAAACATAAGAAAACAGTTGTGGAGACTCTTTAGTCAGTGGAGTTAACCATAGTACAATGAAAGTCAAATTCTCATGTATGGTAGCGGTTTGCTATAATAAGTAAAAAACTAGAAGAAAAGTGAGTCATATCTAAACCCTAACCTTTTCTTGTACTACAGCTGAACAAGATTCATGAGAAACAGATCAGAAAACCTGCAAAAGAAAAGACCACAAGTCTCATATATTATTTTCAGTAAACATAAAACTCCTTATTGTAGATTGTTCATGCAATGTTTTTTTCATCATTTTTACAGCCAAAACATGATATCAAATGAAATAAAGGAATGCTTCTGTTGGAATGCCCGTATGAGTTTTGTGATGCTCTGCTGCAGATTTTGTCATCTTCATGGATACAGAAAAAAATACTTGGTATCATTTTCAACAATCAAGACTCTGCTCAACAGCATTTTTCTTTTGGCATAGAAAGAAGTGAAAAGCACTTTTGTCGTCTAAAGGTATTTTTAATGTCTTATGTGGTATGAAAAAACTAGTTTTACTTTAATATGATTTTTGATCTCTCCAGCCAAGCTTTTTTTCAAAAGCAATAATTGAATGCCAAACTGTTTCAAAGTTGAATGTAGAACCAGAGATCATGTAAAAGGTAATCTTTCTTCAATCAAAAACAATAACCAAGTGCTTTCACACAACAATGCTTTCCCTACTAATTTAAAATCCCCAGCGTTTCTGAAGAGTATTTAAAACATAAAAATCAGAAGAATCCAACATTCCCTTAAAGGTTCATTAATGTCTTTCCTTGTTCCTTATTTCTTTATCTGGTCTTAGAATGAAGTTATATCAAATAGAAATGGCAGAGTCACTAAATGACATAAGTATTTATAAGGAAATTAACAAGGTAGAAACTGAAACAAGTTATACTCAAGGTTAAAACATATTATATGATATACATATGTGCAATTTAATTATTACCATTTTATTGAATAATTTTTATGTTTCTGAACCTGCCTCCTCCATGATTTATATTATGCCAAAAATACATAAAAAATTCAGCCACACCACCCGTAAGAACAGCCTGAATCTATTCAAATCTAAGCTGGAAAAATGCTGAGAACTTTTGTTAACAAAGTACCTGCTGTGTTGGTAAATGCAAAGGACTTTTTGTAAAAGTTATACAACTAATCAGTACATAATACATTAACTAATAGCATTCTTGTTACATGTGATATCCATTCTTTGGGCTATATTTTTAATTATTGAGGTAATTAGAGTGCATGGCCTCGGCCATCTTGTCCGCTGTAGTCAGAACAGAAAAATCCATCCTGCCATCTGGGGGAAGGAGGGATACACACAAATCAATACATTGCAACAGCAAAGTATTGAAATGAATAGGGCCCACTGCAACTAGGTGAGATGTTGTGATTAACTAGCATTCAATGGTAATAAACTTCATAGCATAGTCTGAGCATAAAGCTGACACAACCAAAGGACTTGGTGGGGTAACCAAGTCTGGACAAAACCTGTGTATGCCAGATCTGTTAGTGCATGTAGGAAGTCTGTCTGAAATGCTAGGTCTGATATAACAGTGGAGACGCATGCCCATGAAGCCATCTAAGACATCAGCTGCATATGTTGGCCAGGCTCATGAAGGTAGGTATGGCATGGCTGTCATGCATACATTCACCCAATATGAGAAAAGGGACAGGGACAAAAAGTCACTAACTGACTAGGAAATGCAATCTGTTTGAATAATATCCTAAAACAATTAATTTTCTAAGTAGTTGCACATACACACTTAGTCCCAGTCAGGCTCCATTACTCCTGAAATGTACAACACAGCTCTACTTGTATGTGGAACTAGGTATTGCTGGCATTCTAGCTGCTCCTATTTACTGCCTACAAAACCTAGTTCCAAGGTCAGATGGAGCTTCCCCCTCACCAAAGAGCTGATTCATTTCAATGGGTTCTGACGCTCGTTATCCTCATGCACTGATGAGCCTGGTCAGTATACAATAACGGATTATCTAAGTGGAAACTCCAGTGCATGCTGGCATTTCAAGAAAGAAGGGGACAATGTAAATTGACTTGGGGTCTCTCTGAAGGGAGTGATCCATTTAGTTCAAAGTTATTCATTCAATATGTTCCACTGCTGAGCATTTTCTACATGACAACTCTTAATGTTAATGCATGTCTCTTACCCAAATAATCCAGCACTGCCCTTAAAAAAAATAATGAATCCATACCTATTGTATGAGTCTTCAGTGGTCTAATTTTATGGTCTCTTTCGGTGCAATTGCAGGAAGACTATAAACAGCTATTCATGAAGTAATCATAGAAAGTAGAGGAACAATTTACTTTTCTTATTAAATATTTCCTATCTAACTAGGAACTTAGCTATACACTAAAGGTTGAGGGCAATAAAAATTATTTACTAACTACATCAGACAATTGAAAGCAAGAATTTGTAAATATAACATGAGATGAACAATCACCTGATCAACCATCCATAGGGCATAAATGTTCTAACAGAAAAATGTTGTGTTTATTTTACAATAATGAGTGAAGTATATAAGAGTGCCTTGACAATAGGAGACACCCCATGTACAACTACAGACATGACTAATTCTGCCACAAATAAAATTGAAAGCTTTGGTCCACCCGCATTGCAGAGAGGACCCAGACAGCCCCAAATATAAACTGGATGCATTGAATTAATACTATTGGCCATTGCACAAGCAGAGTAAGCAGCATTGCACAGCGATGAACAATGAGAACTTTACAATGAATGCTAATATAGTGCATATCATGGCACTAATCCTCTGGCAGCAGGAGTTAAGTGGAGGTGTGAAGTGCAGATGGTCTGGGGCTCTACTACAGGGTTCACAAATTTGTTTTACTGTTGTGAGATTGCAGATTATAGCAATGAAGTGCAACATACACAACCGTTTTCTCAACCTTCTCTTGGCAATAGCTGGAAATGAAGGAGAAACGTAAGTGGCTATATCATGTTATCGAAATCTTACTACATCGAACCACTAAAGGACGACCTTTAGTGATCGATGTAGTAAAACACCGAATAACATTTAAAAAAATAAATAAATAAAAATAAAAAGTAAGTAGCGTAGGCAGCCCCCCTGCTTCCCCCACATGAGGGGCTGCACCCCCCACACCCCCAGACTTAAATATTCCAACTCCGAGACCGCACTACATTGAGGTAAATGGAAATCTCCCCCTATGGAGATTTCCGTTTACCTGCACAATGTTCTGCACTTTCAATGTTGTGGTGCTGACAATATCAGCTTCGATATTGTCGGCTTTCAACATCGGGAAGTAGACCCGAAATGTAATCATGGTCCATTTGACTAGCACATTTACACAAGTGCTTGTATACCAAATAATCTTGAAATTGCAGTGTTTGCCACTATTACACATTGCTTAACATCATGCAAACACAGAGCCCACCAGTGTGCACCCTTGCCTACTATGTTTGCATGAAAGTAAGCGATGTGAAGCATTTGCAAATGTTACAAAACCAAAATGTGCACACTCTCAGTAAGAGCAAGATGTGCAATTGGCAGGAAAACATCAAAATATAATTTGTGAGAAATGCTCATTTTACATTGAGCTTCAGCTATGGGAGGCATGTCTGGTGTTGCTGGTGAGGGATTGCACTTACAAGTGCATAGATGGGGTGTTCAGGAGTCTAAAGTCTTTACTGGACTCATAGTAAAGGAGCATGTGCCCTGGTTGCTGCAACAGAACTATTCAGGCTCAGAATATAAGTCTGAAGCCTGGAATAGTAAAGCCAGAGATTTATCCAGTGCTACAGGTATCTCCTGCACTGGTGAACAATGCAGACATCACATTGATGACCTCTGGAGGAGGAAGCAGGATACCCTCGGATATTGGCTTGGAGAATTTAGTATGGTTGACTCCACAGATGTGCACATATCAATTTCAGTGAGTAATTGTAAGAGTTAAAAGCTGAATATAGTCAAGCCTGGTATTCATAATGGCATTGTGTTCTGTTTTTTCCACAGGTGCCATGGAGCGAACTTCTAATGTGAGGGCCAATGCCACACATTTGTTATGGATGCAAGAAGCATACGGTATGTATGCAATAAAAACAGTAGTGTTCTAAATAGTAATTTAATAATAATAATAATAATAATAATAATAATAATTTTAATAGTAATTTAGTAGCATTAAAAATTAAGGATGGCTTAGCTGGTATTTAATACACTTGTATCAAATTAAGCATGCATATCTCAAATGTAAAATAAAGTATGCATGCCTTAGTCTGTAGCACAAAGCAACAGTTCCATATTCTCAAACAACAGGGAGCATGCATCTCTTAACTATAAAATGAAAGTATGCATGCAGTAGTCCATATCACAAAATAACAGTACAACATTAGAGAATAGTCAGAGTTTGTGGGTTCAAAAACCACACTTCCCAAATAAAGAATACTATTAGGTTTTCATCACTATTGCAACATAATTTCAGACCTCTATACCAGTGGCACAAATGGCCTTCTGTAAACTGTAATCAGTATAACTGGAACACACATATATGGAATATATGCAAACATCAAGGACTGGTAGCTGAAATCTGTACTATAGTGTGCCTCTGTTATGAATTGGCTAGTCATAAAAGTAATGAAGGCATTTGTTATGAGTTTGTAGTATTAAAAGTAAAGGTAACAGAATAAAATCAAATAATTATATCAATGCTTTGCATGTCACATATGAATTTACTAATATTCTCCCTTTTTTCTTCTCACCCCAACCTTTATCTTCTCTTTTTTTTCCCACAGTACAGCAGGGTAGGCTTGTCACATGGAATCCTCCTCCCCCAACTCCACTGTTTACAGCGCCACTGCCTAGCATGTCTGATGCACAACCTGGCAGCACCCCCTCTGTTGTGCCTGCATTTCCTGGCCCTTCTGGTAGTTCTGCCCTGGAGGATAGGCCTGTGCCTCCCTCCAGGAGAAGTGGCAGAGGTGGTCCACTGGTTGAGGTCTACATTCTCACTATCAACAAGCTTGACATGCATGGGACCTCGATTTCCACACCCTCTCCTAAGCATTGGTGTTCACACACCTCTTGTGTCCTTCAACATCCCTGTCTCCTGTCTTGCATGTCTTGTCTGTCTGCAGTTGCTTCCTTACCCAACCAACATACCTCACCAAGGCATTCCTAGATCCCTTCACCAACATTCCTCTCTCTCCCCCAAAAAACAAATGGGCACCTGTCCCACACAAAAAAAATAAAAGACAAACTCATCCCACACATAACTCTCCATTTCACACACGTCTCCATGACGCACTTAATTCAATCCAATTGGCTATACAACATGATTGTGTTGTGGTCACCCCTCTCTCTGGAATTGACAGTCCAAATTCAGCTAGTATTTTGCATATATGATCATATTTTATTGTTGAAGAAATGGATAGCTTTAATTCTTTTTTACATCCTTCCTGCACAATCCTGCCCTTCTTTCACTTTGTTTTCCCCCTGCTTTCTCCCCATTTCACCAGTTTCCTGACTTCCCCATTTCTTTTCTTTAAAGAATGATTGGGTGATGGTGTGCAATGCTCACCAATGCAAAGCAATGGTGAATGGCAGCAATATAAGTAGATGTATTTAAAGTATCATACACACTTGTAAAATTACTACCTACACCAGTATTCAAACCCAGTAACATCTGCTTCCCACAACAATGCATTAACATGTGTTGCTACAGAGTCAGTTAGGCAGCAGATGTATTTTATACAATCAATAGTAACTGACACAGTTTAGCAAGGATTTCCCTTTGGACTCCCCTTTGCTTGCTAACTATATCACCAATGTTGTATCTTCCCCATTAATTTTGTATGAAGCATCATTGCACAATCCTCAGTAATGTTTTCTAAAGCATTATTGTGCAATATCCATTTAGTTTTATAAAGCATTAGTGTGTGATACGCAATGTATTAGCTACAGCTGTATTTAGAACCAGTTCCATCTGGTCCCAAAAAGGAACATATTACTGCATTACGTGAATTAGCACTTGCAGCCAGAGAGTCATTTCGATAGTAGGTGTATGCAACAGCTGTTAAGTCTGCCATTTGCTGTTCAGTGTCTAAAATACACATGATGTATTACTGAGATGGTAGCACCATCTGTTAATGCATTGATCCATTCATTTTTGGTGTCAGATAGTGCTGGATTTGAAACTAGGTGTATGTAAGTTTCAAATACTTTTATGTGTAAATCCAAACTCTGAAGTGTGATAGTTGGTCTGGAATCTCTAAAAAAATGGCTAGATAGTACTGGTTTCCAATACAGCTATGCATAGCACTTACAACTACTTTTTACTGTAGCCACACATTAGTGTGCAATGCTTACCATTGTGGGATTATTCTTTATAGGAAAGAAATGGGAAATATAGAAAAGAAGTGAAATGGGGAGCAAGCAAGGGGGAAAACAAAGTGAAAGGAGGGCAGGAATGTGCATGAGGGATGTAGGACAGAACCATAACTATTCATTAGTTCTACAGTAAAAAATGTTCAGATGTGCAGAATTTGCAGTGTCAACCACAGGGAGAGCGTTGACCACAAGACGATCATGTTACATATCCAATTGGACAAAATCAAGTGTGTCAAGACAGCATGTGTTTGAAATGGGAAGCTATGTATGGGATGACATTTTTTTGGGGACAAATGCCCCTTTTTGAGAGGGGGGAGGGATGTTGGGGAAGGGATGTAGGTATATCTAGGTCAGGTAGGTTCAGTAGGGGTGGAAGCAATCACAGACAGACAGGATGTACAAGACAAGACACAGGGACAGTGAAGGATACAAAAGGTGGGTGAACACCGTGGTTGGTGTGAGTGCTGGGACATCTCAAACCCATGTATGTCATGCTGGATGACAGAGAGAATCGAGTCATCACCTACTGGACTGTTATTACTGTCACCACACTGCGACAATGGTTGCAGTGTCTAATGTCTCTATATCCCATATTATGCAGTACAATGATGGAGAGCAGTGTCCCCATTTGGTGTACATATCCACCAATTGTGTAGCACACATTCTTACGCACCAACCCAGGCAGTTCACTGTTGGTGATAAAATCACTACCTCTGTCACTGCTCCCAGAGGGAACCACTCACCTATCTTGTGGCAAATTACATAATGGTATCCCTCTTCCTCATCTGGAGGACTCTGTAGTGATTGCTATATTGTTCACCAGTGCAGGGGATAGCAGTAGCACTGATAAAGCCTGGACAAGACTATTCATTGTCTCTGACTTCTAATCTGAGCCACAATAGTCCCTCTGCAATACTTTGGGCCCATGTTCATTTACTAGGAGTCCAACAAATACTTTGGACTCCTGGATGCCCCATCTTTGAGCAGGGGCTCTCAAAACCTCTCTGTGAATGCCTGATATTCCTATCACAGATCAAGACCAATGAAGAATGATGTTTTCCTGCCAATTGCAGGTATCGGGCTTACTGAGAGTGCCCACTTTTTGGTTTTGCAACATTTGAAAGTGCTGCACATCACTTACCATCGCATAAACACAGTGCTCAAGGGTGGGCACTACAGGCAAAGTGTTTGTGCAATGACTGACAGTCTTAATTGAATGCATTCAGTTAATGTTTCTGGCTGTCTGAATCCTGCCTCCTACCTGATGGACCATTCGATCAGTTTGTGCACTGCTGCTTGTCTTGCAAATAAGATAAAAATAGCCAAGCACATTTTTGCTAAAGGGTGCATTGCACAAACAGTAACCCCACCAAAAAATAAATAAATAAATAAATAATGAGAAACAGTTGAGATGAGGAAAATAAATCTGTGACATGCACAATAGAAAATGTTACAACACATGAAATATGTCTACATAAGTCTGGATCCCAACTCTCACTGCAATCCACTTTCAGAAAACAGGATGTGTGCCGTATCTGTCTTTGTCACACAAACAACTTTCTAGCAAAGAAATTAAGTAATTCCTCACACAACCAAGTTCAATTGAATGTACACCAACATCAAGGCATAAACTGTTAATTGGAAATGTATTATATTAAATATATTTGGATATAGTACACTTACTGATCAAACACGCTGTTATGATTATTCCTTGCAAATATACAGCTGTGTCTTACCTTTCTGTGTTTCTTGATCATTCATCAGTTACCTGACCAGTACTCAGAGACATGCAATGTGTAAGCCAGTCTATATCATTTACCTTAAAATGTGTGAGGATATTAACTGGGAATACTATGATATGCAGTTGCCATCAAATGAAGGGCAGGATGGATGTCACAAACAAGCATAGACTGCTCTTTTAGGGGGAGGCAAAGGTGAGTTCCTGTTATGGCACATACTAGGGTACACTGTACTTTTGAGTGGGGAGGACGAAGGCTGAGCTACTGTTATGACACAAACAAGGATACATTGCACCTGTTACTCTCATTGCTCTTGTTACTGTCCTTGTTTTTCATACTGATTGTTTGATCTTGTGAGGGTTGTGAATTCAGAAACTGCAATGTGTCTCATTGCTTTCTAATTTCTCTTTGTTATGATTTCCCATTACAAACATATGGTGCTAAATTGAGGGCATGCAGTGATCATCAGTACTTTGGAGAGGTATGAATGTCTGAATCTTTGATGACTGAGGCCTACTACTTGCTAATGGACACATACAAGTCAAATAACTCCCTGCTGCCACATTGCATTAATTTGTACAAATATCCCACATTTTGCTTGCCAAGTGATGAAATACAAGGACATGCATAATATTATTATACAATACAGTACATGCTCAGGACTTACCTTGTAAATGCAGCAGTTGCCACAGTGTTTTTTCAGGGCTGACTGTGAGGCAAGCAGTAGACAGCCAATACATGGGGCTCTGGCTCTGAACTGATGCCAGCAGAGCTTGCAGAGTTCCTGTATTGTGTCCATATCCACCATGTAGCACTTTACAATGTCCATGGTATGTATGTTGTGATTAGTTAAATGTGGCCTGAAAATTCTTCTTCATCTCATCCAGCAGCAGCATTGTGTGCAGCCTGTAGCACATAAAAATGGAGTTAAGCAGCAGCAGTGCCTAACATTCTGTCTATGTATACTTTCAGTGTCAGTATTCTGCTACCTTTAAAATCCACAGGAAAAAGCAGCATGGAGTCTATATGGATGCTTTATAACTTGGTGAATAGTTACACCAGATTGGTTGATGAGTATGCAGTTCAGCTGCTTATGCTTTAATTAGCATCTCTGAAACATAGGCTAAGAGAAATGAAATCCATTAATAATCTACTTATCTTATAAAAAGACAAATGTGTAGCTAGCCAAACTGATGGTGAGGACACTTCCTACATGTTTGCAGGGCTCCATAAAAGCAAATTTGTTGCTAATATACTGAACTCCAGAAGGTATGCTTCTATGTTCTTACTTACACCATGCATATGCTGGAAAATATTAATGAATAATGTGAAGGAAAGGCGTTTTACACTTTTATATGTATGCATTAGTTAGAAGTGGACTGCTGGTAAAGTCATGTTTGCCAAGCCATTTCAGAGGTTCACATGATTGATAATACATGAAAATAGAAAGGTGCGTTCATTGGTTCATACGTTGGTACTAGGCTATCAGCCCTAGGGCCTATACAAGCCTAGCCATAACAATTCCCTGGCTACTTCTTCCCACACTATTTACTTCCCTGGACCGCTGTCTAGTAGGGCAACTGACATGATCCCTGGGGTGAGTTTCCTTTCTCCCATCCAATCATCAAGGTTCCTTTTGAAGAGGGCCAAAGAGGCACTCTGCTTGACATGTATGGGCAATCTATTCCAGAGTCTGGGGAGTCTCTGGGTCAGGAACCTATCCCTCCAGCATTTTTTTGTTTATTGTGATGACAAGGTTTAGATCCCTGGAGCATGTGGCTCTGAGGGATTGGGATTTCTTTAAGTGTATTTTAAAGATAAAAAGTTTACTGAGATAGTTCAATTTCTTTTTGTTGTTTGTGTATGTCATTGAATGCCCTTGAAGGTGTAACTAGAACCAAAACACAGCTTTGTAAGTAAGCAGTACTTAGCAATACTTACTAGTTTTAGCATAGTTTAAGGTTTTATTATATATGACTTTTTAGTAGTACTTGTGTGTAGTTTTAAAGTATAGATGCAAGTAGAAGAATTTAGATATGATATGATAATATTATAACAGTGACTTCTTTTCATGTTTTTAATGTAAAATCTTTTAAGTGAGAATTTTGGTCAGTTTTTTAAAAAACTTCTGGTTCAGTATTACATAAAAGAAGTTATTTGAGTGTATCACTTTAAACACAAGGGATACATCAATTAATGTAATTACTGACATCTGTCTTAACCTAGTGCTTTGTTTTAAAATGCTTTGAACTAGTGTTGTTGGTTGTCTGAAGAAGTTCTGATATTTATCAGAACGAAAAACGCTGGTGCAGCATTTTACTTTTATTTTGGCTTGGTGAATAAAGCAGTGTTTTTATAACTTCTGGTATTAAGTACATTGGATTGGACTATAACCTACAGTTACCTGAATTTTTGTACCTGCATGTGCCTAGCCCTTGGAGCTGACTTACCAACATCTTTTTCTTAGATTTCTTTAAGTGTAGCATGTCCAACAACTCTGGGTTTGACATGGCCTTGTATGTTAAGCAGAGATCACCTCTGAGTAGATGATATGCGACAGAGTATAGCTGGAGTTTTTTAAGGCAGTCAGCATAGGGCATCTGCTTTAGGCCTGTGATTCTTTTAGTTAAGTATTTCTGTGGCCTTTCCAGTAGTTGCAGATGTCTTGAGAGGTACATACCAAATGGGGCATTGTATTCTATAATGGGTCTAATGAGGGATGAGTACAGTGGGACAATGACCTCCTTTTTTCTGGATGAAAAGCCCTTAGTGATGAGGTGTGCCACATAGAAGGATTTCCTGACTGTTGTGGTGATGTGGTTGTCAAAGGTGAACTGTCCACCTGTGTCCCTAAGTCTCTTATCATACTTTCGGTGTTTAGTGTACTGCCACCTATATGGAAATTCATGGATACATGTTTTTTCCCAAAGGGGATAACTATATATTTCTTGGCATTGAGCTTGAGCCCATGGCTCTGGCACCAAGCATCTGTTTCTGTAAGGCCCTTTTGTAGAGTATCCACATCATTTGAGGATTCAATAATGGCTCCCAGTTTGCTGTCATCTGCGAACTTTGTTAGCCAGAGTCCCTTAGTGTTGGCTTGTACTTCAGAGAAGTAGATGCCAAACAAGAGCGGTCCCAGGACTGAACCCTGAGGTACTCCACTTGTCACTTGTCTGGAGCTGGATTTGGAGTCGGCTACTTTTACAGTGTGGGTTCCATCAGTAAGCCAGTTAGCAACCCATTGGGTGATGTAGGGATTAATGCCCAGCTTAGTAAGTTTATCTATGATTCCAGAGTGGGCGATGGTGTCAAAGGCCTTGCAAGGTCTAGATTGGCTATGTGGACCACCTTACCCTTGTCCATGGTGCTGGAGACTGATTCGAAGAAGTCAATCAGGTTTAGGAGACAGGATCGGCCCTTCATGAACCCAAACTGGGTGGGGTCCAGTGTTTGAAGGTTGCCAATGTCTTTGTTTATAAGATCCATGATAATACGATCCATGGCCTTGCAGATAAGGCTTGTCAGACTGATGAGACAGTAGTTTCCAGGATCCAAGGTGGATCCCCCCTTGTGGAGTGGGATAACTGTAGCTCTGCGCCACTCAGTTGGCACGAAACCTGAGGTGAGGCTATGATTAAACACGACACTTAGGTGAGGTGCCAGTTCATATTGTAGTTCATGTAGTAAACAGCCCAGGATGTCATTTGGTCCCATGGATACTGTATTCTTAGCTTTGGAGATTGCATTTTTTACCTGTGTGGCCATTATTACCAGAATTTGGCAATCTTCCAGTATTGAGATGGGCCATTTAGGGGGGTGAGAGGGGGTGAAGTTGGCACTGAATCGATCTGCCATGATACTGGAAATATCCTTGGGATTAGTATATTTAATGCCATTCTGTTTTATTTCAGAGCAGATCTGAACATGGACATTTAGATTCTTGACATAGTTATAGAATGCCTTGTGGTTGTCTTTGGAATCTTTGGCAATTTTATTTTCGTAACTAGCTTTGGAGGATTTTATGAGGGATACATATGTATAAATGATTCAGGCACAAGTCCTTTGAATGCACATTTAGCATTTTAGTGATGTTTTATTAGCAAAATGGTTAATTTATCTGTTCTTTTGTGGGTCGGGTAAGCAAGAAGAAGTTACTGCTTTGTCACAAACTAGAATGGACTGTTCGTTTGAGGGGGCATAGTTGAGTTACTGCTATGGCACATGCAAGGATATATTGCTGTTCTTACTCTCCTTGTAATGCATACTACCTGTTGTTAGTATTTCACATCTGTAGACTGTTTTATGTTTTTCCGGTGGGTATTATTGACTGCCTACCTTAACTGTTTTATATGGTAACAGTTACTTTGTAGTTATGTGATACTATTTGTATTATCATGCTGTTATCTTTTAGGGCACCAACAATGTTAGTGAGGTGGAGCCCCCATTCAGTAAAGCAGAAAACAATATCATTGTTGATGGTCTCAGTCAACATGGGGCATTTCTGCTGGGAAGGTGTCAGCTCAATATGTAACAAAGGCTACAAGTATGGCAGCAGATTGTTGCCAACATCAATTCTGTGGGTGGCCACAGAAGGATATCTGAACAGGGCCACTGTTATGAGTATTTCTGCATGGAGGTGAGCAGCTGCTGTTGCCTGAGACCAAAGGGTAACTGGTGAAGGACCTGCTACAGAACCACCTGCTACCTCCAATGAAAAACTCCTGGTGAATATTCTCCAAATTGAGAACTCACTGCAGAGTGGACCACAACATGTTCGTGACATGGGTGCCACTCCTCCTGAGCTCCAGATGAAGTTTCCATGTAGGATTTGTGATATGACCAGTCAGATACTGTAGTATAGTAAAACAAGTGAAATAAAAGTTACTTCTGTATCATATATCTTGTTTTTTTTTGGGGGGGGGGGTTGAAGATGGCTACATGGATAAGTTGAGTTTGGAGTTGTCAGTCACATTCTTGTTGAATGTACAGTTAATGCAGATAAAGAGGAGTACATGTATTAACCCCTGTCTTGCTGTTAAATGTGATGATGTTGCCTTTACCCCTTGCTTAACTTATTTCAGGCCTGTCAGGAATTCAGCATCATATGCCTCCTGCAGATGGTAAGCCAAATAAATTTATATTAGTGCTGCAGATCAATTTAAAGTAATATCATAATATGTCATTTTGGGCCTATTGTGTGTATTGTTGTACTGTCTGTGATAGTGGCAGCACTGTTAGTTGTTTAACATATATTGCACCATAGTAGTGCAGGTATTAATGTATGGCTGTACTTCTTCCTTTTTATTACAAGTGATCATGACAGTGGAAGTTTGGGCCCTGTGCCACCTGATGTCAGTGTCTCATCAGACACTGATGATGATGGTCGCAAAACTGAGGCACAGTTAGAGGGTGCAGAGGTTGAATCTGACACAGAGGTTGACATCCAGCCAACCCCCTTCATTTTCCTTGGATACAGCCAGTAGGCCTATACTTACCCAGTCCTCAGAATCCAAAGATATTGAACTGGTGGAGGGTGAAGACATTGATCTGGGAAGTGTGGCTACTGTGGCTTCACTGCCTGTTGACACTGGCCATAGCCACAGTGTGGGTGAGGTGCCATGCAGGAGGGTTGATAAGAGTGCTTGGAGGGAGCCTGCTGTCCTTCCTCCACCTGGTGCAGGGGTTTATTCCTGTGTTACTCAAGGTATGTTTAGGGACATTATGGAGGCACAGGCACATTCAGAAAGGCAATCCAGACAAATGCTCAGGGTTGTAGATGTGGCACAGGCTGACATGCATGACTGTCTCCAATGTGTTGCTGATTCACTGGATCGGATGAATGACACATTGGAGTAAGGAGTGTCTATGATGGACCAAGGGGTGCCTGTCATTTAATGAGCAGTGTCTGTGATGGAACATCTGCTGGGAGGGGAACAACATTCTCATGGGTGTAGGTCAGCCACAACATCTGTTGATAGCCACATGGTTTTGCCTGATCATGCTCCTGTAGTGGCAGTACTTCTACTGGTTCATTGGTGAGTGTGCTGTCCACACCCATATGTGGTAGGACATAGGGTCATGATCCTGGGCATGCCTGTAAACAGAGCACATCCAGCAGACATCAGTCATATTCACGTAGCAGCACTGCAGCTGACCTTGGGCATAGAGGTGCCAGTGCAACTCCTGGCAGAGCCAGTTCTCATGGTCAGGGGTGAAAATAATGAACTGCCAATTTTACCATGCATGGCTCACACCTGTCCGACATACCAAGATGCAGAGCTGGCACTGAGCTTGGCTGTGTTCATACAGACTCTCACATAACACTTTCACATGGAGGTCTCCTACAAACAGACACACAACAGTTACAAGGTTCAGCCTGCCTAATTCCCTTTCTTACACATACTCACCAAACTTTTGTATCAACTTAAAGCTCCTGCCCCACACACACACACACACTCACAACACCCTGTGTAAGTGATGATAACTATGCCATATCCATGTTTTTTTTCTCTTTTGGATTCAGGGATACAAAAGCTTTGTGTCTGATGAGTGGATGGGAAATAGGAAATACACCCCAGGGATCACGTCTGTGTCTCTGCTCGACAGTGGCATAGGAAAGTAACTTTCTTGGGTGGCGTAAGCCAGGGAACCTTGTTGGCTAGGCTTACGTAGTCCTTGGGCTGATAGCCTAGTACCTATATAAGAACCTATGAACCTATGATGCACAGGGTGCATAGTCACATTAGTGCCTAGTATATCTGTATTTGGGTTGTTGAAATGATAATTGTACTTGTCACTTATATTTGCCTTGCCAAGTTATACAGTGGATAGCATTGTGTCAGTACATTTTAGTATATTCTCTTGTAAGGGTTGTGAAGTCTGGAACTGCAATGCATCACATTCATTTTTGACTTTTCTTTAATGATTTTCCAGTACATAAGTATGGTGCACATCATAAGACACACCATCACATTCAGATCTCAGGATTGTATGACAGCAGTGTAGTCAAACTCATCAGAACAGTAACACAGTATAATGCTCTCTTTTGCATGAACCTCACCACGCACTTGTAGATGCTGGGCAGACCCCAAGACTTTCCCATGAAGATAATGCAGGGTCTACTAACCATGACATTATGTATGTGGGTAGATTAAAAACATGTCACTGTAATCTGTTGCATACTGGATTCAATTGTAACTGTTATTTTAAGCCTCTTAGTTTTGGTTTATGCACTTGGGCTTCAGGCCAATTGTTTTACATTAAGAAGGTTTGTAGTCTACGCTCTTCTGGGAGGAGAGGGTAGTTTCCACCCTTCTGAGTTGGGAATTGCTAGTTGAAGGCTTATTGTGCCTGTTGTTCTAAGTGTCTTTGTTCTGGTTTAAGAACTTGGGTTCCAAACCAGCTATTTTACATTAGTAAGATTTGTGGTCTAAACTCTTGTGGCAGGACAGGATAGCCTACACCATTCTAAGATGGGAATTGCTGTTTGAAGGCTTGTTGTGTCTGTTATTCTAAAAGTGTCTTATTTCTGGTTTAAGTACTTGGGCTCCAAACCACATATTTTACATTAGGCAAGCTTGTGGTCTACACTCTTGTGGGACTATTCTTATTCTACTGAATTACTGCTTTCTTTCAAGTGTTTTTTTTTCTTTTGCTGATGTGCTGTTGTGCCTGCTATTTTCTGTTCTTCACTTTGAATTTCTATTACTTTTGCATTTTATAGCATAGGCTAGATTCAGGCTTGCTAAATCTAGACTGGTATCATTTGAGCACTAACACCAGCCATTTTACATTAAAAGGGCCTCCTTGCACCCTTGTGGCAGAAATGTTCAGCCAAGGACCTATCTGAGTTGGGGACTGCTAGAATAAGGCTCAGTCTTGGGCTTTCCCATTGGTTACTTTTTACAATTATTTAACTTTGCTTGTATTTAATTGTTGTGTTTGCATGGGTTTACACTCAGTTTACCAGAGCTGCTCAGAGATTGAACTGTTTGCCTGCAAGCAGCTCAGTTGTGCATTGTGAAGCATTGATGCAGTCTTTTGCCCCTAGCCCTCCATGGAATAGCCACTTTTTGTTAGTCTTACAGCAAAACCTGGTCCATCTACCCAACTCCCCAGCAGTTACTACTGTATATACCTCCCATAATGGACAGAATGTTTCCCATCATTTCTCCAGCAAGCCTGACTGACATGGTCATCCTGAGGCAATGTAGCAATTGCCTCATGTATACTGACAATCAGTTACTTCTAAATCTAGCAAATACATATGAGAGTTGTAACAAACCAGATATCAAACAGGTTGTCAGCACACCTCTTACACATAACAACCTCACAACACATGAATCCACCTATTAGGGAGATACTCTCTAGAAGCCTAGCTAATGATCAGTGCAAACCTATTGCACACACTGCAGATGTAACAGAATCTACTACAAATAATAATATACACAACTGTGTCTCAGTCAATAATCCCCTAAGGAAAAACACATCAAAACCAAATGTCTTGGTCATAGGCGACTCCATAGTGAGACACACAGATGTCTCTGTCACCAGGTTGGACAAGGAGAAGGTCACAGTCAGCTGCCTGTCAGGTGCCAGGATCCATTAGATCATGCATGCACTGAAGACTCTCAATAAGTACCATTATGACTTCTGTCATAGTCCATGTTGGAGTGAATGACTTGAGACATACCTCACTGGACTATATGAAGAATGACATGACTGAGCTCTCAGATTATGTGTCCCAGTCAGGTATGTCCCTAGTGCTAAGCTGCATTCTACCATCACTCAGGATGATGCCTCAATATAAAAAAAAAATGACTGACTTCAACAACTGCCTTAGCTTCTGGTGTCAATCCAGGGGGATCCAATATTTTTCAGCTTGGGAAGATGTGGTCGACCGGCCAGCCTGCATTGCCACAGATCATCTTCACCTGTCACCTCTTGTCTTTTTGTTACTGGCAAAGGTACTTGCCTCCCCCATAGTGCCTTTTTTTAGGCAAAGTCATGACAACAAAATTCCCAATGTAAATAATTGAACTATAGACAAACTCAAGGTTATGCTGCTTAATGCTAGGAGTCTAAATCAGAAACTGCACTCACTGAAAACACTCCTTATCTTGTAAGATGCCTATGTCTGTGCAGTCATGAAGATATAGTTCAAGGTCACAGAGAGCCTGCCAGCCATGCAAGGCTACAATGCCTTTCACATGAACAGACCTCAAAACAATCAAGAAAGAACCAAATGTAGAGGTGTAGCCATCTATATTGAAGACAAATGCACCTCAAGACTGGTGAAACAGTATGACTCCCTAGAGCTACTCCAAGTCCAACTAACTATAGGTAAAACCCACTTCCATATCATTGTTAGCCATAGGTTCCCCACCATGAACCACGAGGACCACTCTGCCTACCTGGACCTATTTGACTCACTCACTATACAGTCAAACACCTTGGTCATGGTTGATTTCAACTATCCTTCCATCGATTGGGAGTTATATATGAGCACAAACATGCTCACCCTAAGGATTCTGGACTTTGTTAATACAAATTCTCTGGAACAGATAGTCTGCACACACACAAGGGGCTTGAATGCCCTAGACTTAGTATTCACCAACACAGGGGGGGTCTCTCCACTACCCTTGTATTGCCTTCTCTGGTAAGGTCTGATTGTAAGTCAGTATTGTTTGAAGTAACAATCATACCTGACCCCCCCCCCCAAGAGCTAAAAGAATGAAAAGTATCTCCAATACAAACTATGTCCTCTTACTGTCAAAAATGACTGCTATACAGAGGTGTACACAAATGCCCTGTTTAAATACCTATACAATTGTATTGTCTTGGCTGTACCTGAACAGATCAAAATAAGGTCCTCACAAAAAAACAAGCCATCCTGGTGGGCATCAAGCATTAATAGGTTATACAACAAGAGGAAGAAACTAATGTTTAAGAACAAGAGGGATCAGATTCAGCAGAGGAAAGACACCCTCCACAGTTTGGACAAGCAAATTAGATATTTGTGAAGTACTTTAAAGCCAATTATGAAGCTAAATTAGCATCCCTAGCTAATCACAAGGCATTTTAGCTGCATAAGAAATCTAAAAGGGAAGGCCCAGCTTTTTGCCAAACTAGTAGTGGACAGTACCACTCATACTGATCCTGAGGACATAACTAACCTGCCAGCAGACAGATTTGGTGCAAACCTCACCCATCCTGTCCTCACCAGACTTACCCCAAAGCATACCTGTCACCAGTCATCTACCGAGTATCTTCAAAGAGCAGATCATAACCACACTCTCCATGGCTAAAATCACAGCCTCTATGGGACTGGGTAACATCCCAGACTGCCTACTAAATAGTCTAAAACAGGACCTAGTGGAACCACTTGGCTTTGTCTTCAACCACAGTCTAAGTTCTGGCTTCATCCCAGCAGACTGGAAAACAGCAGCAGTAATTCACTTGCACAAAGGGGGTCGATCTACCGACTCTGGAAACTATAGACCCATAAGTCAAACCAGCCATATCCGAAAGGTCATGTAGAGAAGCATCATGGGCCTTATCAACAAAGACATAGGTGACCTTCAAACTTTTCACCCGATCCAATTTGGCTTTACTAAGGGTAGATCATGCATATTAAACCTGGTGGACTTCTTCGAGAATGTTACCAAAGCCCTGGATAAAGGCAAAACAATAGATACAGCCTATCTTGACTTAGCTAAGGCATTTGACACAATCCCCCACTCAGGCATCATTGAGAAACTCAGCCAGTTGGGAATTAACCCATATGTCAGCAGATGGGTAGTGAAATGGCTCACCAACAGAACACATACAGTCAAACTTAGGGATTTCCCCTCTTCCAGCAGACCAGTTGCCAGTGGTGTTCCACAAGGATATGTGCTGCGTCCCCTTTTTTTTGGAATCTATTTCTTAGAAGTCCAGGTGAAAATAGATGGCCTGTGGTTTACCAATTTCACTGATGACAGCAAACTGGATAAATCATTGAGTCCCCCATTGATGTTGACATACTACAAAAAGGGATTACACAGACAAATGATTGGAGCCAAAGTCACAGACTTAAACTAAAGGAAAATAAAAATGCATTGTTATCCATTTTGGCAGAGGGGAAGTTCCTGCAAATTACAATAGTAACAGTGCTTCCCTTAGCTCAAACCCTGTGGTAAGAGATTTGGGAACACAGGTTGACAGTAACCTTACTTCGATCACCATGTGTCCACAGTGGTAAGGAAGGCCGTCTATGTTGCACATCCCATAAGTAAGGTCATCCCATCCAGAGCTAAGGATGTTATAACTCCCCTGTACTCATTCCTAATCAGACCACTAATAATGCATAAAGCTCCCTTCTGTATGTACCTGACCAGGCACCTGCAGCAGCTGGAGAGACTTCAGAGGTTGATCAACAAGAAAATTCAGAGCTTTTAATGCATGAGCTACATGGAAAGACTGAAGGCCCTGTCACTGTAATCTGTATCTTATAGGCTGCTGAGAGGCGACATGTGCCTGGCCTACAGAGCAGATTCGGAACATGTCCTAATGGAAATGCTGCACACCTGCAAGTCACATGGGAAAAGATTAACTCAAACTAGTGATCTTAACCTATACTGTGAAATTAATAGTACATGCTGGATAGACAGATATGTATCCCACAGATTTCCACTCCTCTGGAAAAAACTCCCAATTCATGTAAAACAGAATTCCTTGATGACCCTATTTAAGCATAACTTAGACAACTTGATGGGAGACTATTTACCCCAGGGTGTCACTTATATCCCTCTTGGATAAGGGCAGTTAGTGCTGATCTTATACTCACACTGCAAATAAAGACCATACAATATAAGAGTGTAACATGGCTAGGCTTATAAAGGCCCTAGGGCCAATAGCTTACAAAGCTCCTGTGAACTTATGTACCTAAGATGACATTTACCTGGGCTCCAGGTTAGTGTCTGATCATGCCCTGGTAGGATGACTGCATAAGCAACAATCTGATATAGCCAATGGCATCACCATTGTCTGTTGAATATATGATAATAACAGTACCCCACAAGCTGGGTGTAAAATGCTCTCTGTAATGATAAGTAACCGTTCACACACACACACACACACACACACACACACACACACACACACACACACACACACACACACACACCTACCCATCTAGGTACACAGGCTACAAAACACAATACGCTATGCAAGCGCCACAGCACCTATATGGCTATACTGTTTTATATAGGATGTGATGATTGCTTTAATAATTATCATCTGATGAAGGGATTCTACCTGAAAGCACTTAAGATCTGATACTGCTATATTTATTGTTTTAATAAAGCTGTTTTATTCTCAGTCTGGTAGTACTGTCTTATATATTTTGACTGTTAACATTATATATTACACTTTGTAGTGTGTTTGATAAATGTGTGTAAAACAATACTGAGACCCCAGGGTTGTACTGCTTGGGCGAGGGGGGTAACACATTTATGTATTGTGAATATATGACATGTACTTAGAATGTGCCTTCAATTTGCAATGTTTCCACATATACTTTTATGTCATATGAGGGAACTGGACAATAAACACCAATAAGAAAGCATCATATATATACAGATCCATAGTGCAGTAAGCAGCTGATTTGATTGCTGGCTAACAAAGTGTACACACAGCTTTTTAGTTTTAGCACTCAGATCTGTTTCTTTGAGCTCAGCACTTGTTCAGAACTCATTGCAAGCACTAAAAACTAGAAATTACTACAGCACTCAACTTGCCTCATTTGTCTAGAGGAAAACAGTTTTTAGTACTTAATAAATAAGCACCTATCCAGGCATGTCTAAGGGTCAGCTCCCGGTGTTTTCTCTGGTCTACCTGATGAATCCGGGAATCTTGTGGCAATGCAAATTGCCTCATATACACAGACAACCATCTCCTCCTACCACCCAACACTACAAACTGTGAGAGATACACTTATATAGCCAAACTGGAAGCAAAGCTCTCTTCAACCAAGACTGGACTAGACAGTCAAGAGGAGAAGGTAAACACTTGCACCACACCACAGTCATCACAAAGTCCCTCAAAACCTACACCACCAAAACACACACATAGCAACACATTCATGGAGGCTCTCAATAAAAATCTGCTCAAGCAATAGAGGCCTCCAAACCAGAAACACAAGCAACATCCACCCCCAACACAATTCAAATGACACATAGCCCACAAACTCAATGTGCCACTCAACCACAGCCCATAAAGCAAAATAACATACACAACACTCTAGTCATAGGTGACTCTATTGTCAGGCGCACTGATGTTCCACTCACCAGGCTAAACAAGGAGAAAGTTACTGTCAGCTGACTGTCGGGTGCCAGGATCTGCCACATAATGCACACACTCTGGTTACTCCATAACAAGTACACATATGACTTTGTCATTGTCCAATTTGGCATGAATGACTGGGACGTACCTCCCTGGACTACATGAGAAAAGACATGGAGGAGCTCTCTGATCTTGTAGCCCAGTCAGGTATGACCCTAGCCCTGAGTAGCATCTGCCATCATCCAGAATGATATCACAGTACAAGTACAAAATGATTGACTTCAACAATTGGCTAAGCTTCTGGTGTCATTCTAAGGGGATCCAGTATCTGTCTGCCTGGGATGACATGATCGACAGACCATGATGCTTTGCCAGAGATGGCCAGACCCTGTCACCCTTAGGATTGATTCTGGATACTGGATAAGGCTCTTGCCACCCCTGTAGTGCCTTTTTTAGGCAAGGTTGAAATGACAAATTCACCACAGTAACAGGTACAAGCAAGCAAAATCTGAGGGTAATGCTACTCAGTGCTAGAAGTCTAAGGCTCAAAATGCATTCACTCGAGGCACTCCTTAAAATGGAGAACATAGACATCTGTGCAGTGACAGAGACCTGGTTCAAGGCTCCAGGGAGCACCCTTGCATTACCAGGCTACAATTCATACCACACCTTTTGGCCACCTAACCTGGACCTAAAAACTAAAGGTGGAGGCATGTCCATATTCATTAAAGATATCCACACCTCCAGGCTTGTTGCTCAGCATAATGCATCTGAGATTATCTAAGTGCAACTAACTCTGGGCAAGACCGCAATCCAAAGTGTAACTGGCTACAGATCCCCCACCATACCCCAGGATTCCCACTCCTCTTTTCTTTATACACTGGAAAATATTAGGGTACAACCCAACACCCTAATAATGGGAGATTTCAACTACCCCACCAGTAACTGGGAAAACTACTCATGTACCAACTCTTTTGCTCAATGTTTGCTGGAATTCTTAAATTCCAATGCCTTGGATCAACTAATCCACAAACCCACCAGGGGCAGCAGTATCCTAGACCTGGTCATTACCATCATGGGCGACTGGTGTTCCATACCAGTGGTAAAGTCCTTGTTGGTCATATCTGACCACAAGCTAATCAGCCTAGACATCCACATCCTGCCCCCATCCCCCATTAGGGAAACCACTGTAAAAAATTTCTCCAAAGCCAACTTCACGCTTCATAAGACAGAAGTGGCAAACTTCATGACACCCATGCAGATGGACAATAGAGGTATGACTGCTGAATCCTACACAAAAGCACTTTATAAGCATTTACATGAGTGTATGGATCATGCTATCCCTAGCAGAACCAAGATGCAATCCTTCAAAAAAAGGAAGCCAATTTGGTGGTCCCCTGCCATAAACAAACTCTACAACATAAGAAAGAAACTGTTAGAAAAAAAGTAAAATCCCATGATTGGAGGAACTCCCTGGTCAGCCTCAGCAAGAAGCTGACATCCCTCATAAAATCCTCCAAAGCTAGCTACGAAAACAAAATCGTCACTGATTCTAAAAACAACCGCAAAGCATTATATAGCTGTGTCAAGAATCTCAATGGCAACCCTCAGATCTGCTCTGAGTTACAGCACAATTGCACTAATTATACAGAATGTACTGATATTGCCAACATCCTGGCAGATAGGTTCAGTGCTAACTTTACCCCCCTCTCAGACCCTAAAGGGCCCATTTCTTTAGCAGAAGAATGCAAAGTTCCTGTAATCATGGCTGAACAGGTAAAAACCACACTCTCCAAAGCCAAGAACACAGCATCCATGGGACCTGACAACATCCCAGGCTGCGTTCTACATGAACTACAGAATGAACTGACACCACACCTAAGCACAATGTTCAATCATAGCCTCACCTCAGGCTTTGTGCCCACTGAATGGTGCACAGTGATGGTTATCCCACAACACAAAGGGGGAACCACCAAGGACCTTGGGAACTACCACCCCATTAGCCTAATGAACCTGGTCTGCAAGGCCATGGAACATATCATCATGGAACTTACAAACAAAGACATTGGTAATCTCCAAATTCTGGACCCCACCCAGTTCAGGTTTGTAAAAGGCAGATCATGTCTCCTAAGCCTGATAGACTTCCTAGAAGTGGTTACTAAAGCCGTAGATGAGGGTAAGGTGGTTCACACTGCCTATCTAGATCTCGCCAAGGCTTTTGACAACATCCCCCACTCTGGAATTATAGATAAACTCCCTAAACTATTTATAAATCCCTATGTCACAAGATGAGTTGCTAACTGGTTCACTGACAGAACCCACACTGTGAAAGTAGCAGACTCCAAATCCGACTTCAGACCAGTAACACGTGGAGTACCACAGGGTTCAGTCCTGGATCCTCTCCTGTTTGTTATCTACTTCTTTGAAGTACAGGCTAACACAGAAGGTCTTTGACTAATGAAGTTCACAGATGACTGCAAACTAGGAGTCATAATTGAAACTCCTAACAATGTGGACATCCTACAAAAGGGCCTTACTGAGACAGATGCCTGGCGTCAAAGCCATGGCCTCAAGCTCAATGCCAAAAAGTGCATTGTCATCCCCTTTGATAAAAACTCTGTACCCATGAAATACCACATATGTGGCAGTCTACTTAACAATGAAAGTATGACAAGAGACCTTGGGACACAGGTGGACAGTAGTCTCTCCTTTGATAATCACATCACCTCAGTAGTCAGGAAATCCTTCTACATGGCACACCTCATCACAAAAGGTTTCTCATCCAGGAAAAAAGAGGTAATTGTTACCATCTACTCATCACTCATTAAACCCATTATAGAATACAGCGCCCCTTTTGGTATGCACCTCACAAGACATCTGCAACAACTGGAAAGGCCACAGAAATACCTCACAAAGAGGATTACCAGCATCAAACAGATGCCCTATGCAGACTGTCTAAAAAAACTCCAGCTTTACTCCGTCGCATATCGCCTACTCAGAGGTGATCTCTGCATAACATACAAAGCTATGTCAAACCCAGAGCTGTTGGACATGCTCCACTTAAAGAAATCTCAATTCTCCGAGCTACATGCTCTAGGGACCTTAACCTTGTCACCACAATAAACAGAACATGCTGGAGAGATAGATTCTTGTCCCAGAGACTTCCCATACTCTGGAACAAACTACCTATCTATATCAAACAAAGCTCCTCATTAGCACTCTTCAAGAAAAATATTGATGACTGGATGGGAAATAGGAAATTCACCCCTGGGATCATGTCTGTGGCTCTGCTTGACAGGGCCACAAGAAAATAATTTTCTTGGGTGGCAAAAGCCAGGGTACTTTTTTGGCTAGGCTTGTATAGGCCCTAGGGCTGATAGCCTAGTACCTACCTGTGAACCTATGAACCTGTTTGCATGTAGGTAAGCAGTGTGCAAATGCAAGCCACATTGCTAACATCTGTCAAGCAGAAAGCAACAGTGACAAGCACAATGCACAATGCACACCTACGAGCCACTGCATGCAAAGATGCTAAAATAAGATAAATACAGGTAATCTTGTTTTTACTTTTCTCCATTACAAGATAACAGGAATACATTTACAGGACTATATTACACAGTGTACCCACATTCATACATTTGATCATAAATGTAATAATTACTAGATTACTCTATTAGTAAATGTAATACTATATTGCAGTGGTGGCTGGTGACTTCAAATCAAAGGGGAGCTGCAGGAGACAGCTGAGTGGGTGGGGTTAATGGGAAGGGGTGTGGCCAACTAGAAAGGGGAGGGGGTATGCTCAAAACCACAAAAACTAACTAAATACACTGCCCTGGGTGCCAAGCCGTCATTATGAGAGTCCAATCAAGACAAAATGAAGTGTAGAAGAATAAAAATATTTCAATGTATTGGCTGCATGACAGCTTACTTAATATCTAGATGGAAACAAAAAGGTTGTGAGGCATGAAAAAATAAAATACTTTTTAAATACATTAATGGAATGCCAGTCAAAATCAAGTATAAGAAAAACAAGCAGCATTCAACTCAAACCACTTCTTGCACTGCAGTTCTAATTATAATTTATATTCAGCTTTATTAAAGTACCAAGTAACATGCTGAAAGTAGAAATCTCTGATGCCCCCACTTGTAAAAATGTTTCTTATCCAAAAAAAGACCTGCTTCCTGACAACTATCTACTTGTTTCATGGGGAAAACATGATCAAAGTAAAAAATGAAAAGCAAACAAGAAATAAGCTCAAGATACATTGCTTAAGAGGATTACTGTACAGGTTATGGACCACATGACTGGCATTCTGTTTAGTTTACGGGTAAAGCCTGCAGAGATGACTGGAAGTCTCCAAGTGTAATGAGCTTCTTAAAATAATGTAATCTTGTCCTTTATTACAAATACTGTCATATGCATTTCAATACCCAAGGCTTATACATTATCTAGGCAAGTATTCTCTACATGGCAACAACAGAAAGGCTTTCAATGTTGGCAATTCTTTAACAGTATGCTTATTAAAACTTACTTGCATCTTACAATCTCAGCCAAGCTTACCTGATGGTCATTAAAGTATTGCTACTTAAACACAGAGCAACAGGCACTTTGAGTAATAAGCATAAATCAACAGTACAAAAATATGACAGAAACCAGACCATTCTGCAAAAATCAAGGACAGATGAAAAGCCACTCTAGTACTTGTGTCTGCCTTGGATGGGGGGGTACTCTGCACATTTACACTGCATAACTACTCCTTGCCTTGCTTCGACACATCCAGAGTCACTACATGGGGGAGTGGGGTGCAACAAGTATGTCACAGTTTGAAATGTCTCTGGCTGGCTGTGATGGCCCTGACACATTTGTCATACCTGTCAACCTCAGAACAAGAAATTTGGACAAAGCCATACAAAGAAGTAGGACAAAGGCCCAAAAATAAGGGCAATTTTTAAATATTGCTCTTATAAACCTAGAAAGATAATAGAATAGTGGCCCTGACACATTTGTCATACCTGTCAACCTCAGAACAAGAAATCTGGACAAAGCCATACAAAGAAGTAGGACAAAGGCCCAAAAATAAGGGCAATTTTTAAATATTGCTCTTATAAACCTAGAAAGATAATAGAATAGGTATTGCATGAATTTTCTGAATGGTATGAAATCTGAAACTCAAATGTCTGTCATTATTTTCTAACTTCAGTCTTTAATGATTTGTCACTAATTTGCCAAAAAAAAAAACAAAATTTTATGAAAATTGGACCAAAAATATGATGTAAAAATATAAAATAGCCACACAATACAGCTGGGAACCTGTCAAAGAAGGGACACTTTAATATTAGTACTGCTAACTTGAGCAGCTGACAAAATAAAAGAATCTACATGCATTTCTGAAATAAAAGTAATCTATAACTCTGATTATTACAGTTATTTCTTAATTGTAAACCCTCCATGTTTTCTTCCAAAATTGCTATTTTGCGGAGGGATTATTAGGGGAAGAGCAACATTTTGAGCCAAAATCAGGGACAGTTGAGAGGTTTGGCTATGCCTAATTCTATAAAGCAATGTATTTGCATGTACCTCTCAACCTGTTAATGCAATAAATCTGGACAAGGCCAAATATATTGGGGGAACATATAAACAGTACTAAAAATTGCTCTTGTATAAACTGAGACAGTTGATAGAACAACAGGTCTTACTTTAGCATGCATTTTTCTGAAGGTTATGAAGTCTGAAACTCAGTGTGTCATTATTTAGTGACTTAATTCCTAAATGATTTGTCAGAAAACCACAAATTTTATGAGGAACAAACTAAAAATAAGAAGCAAAAAATCTATTCATTCTTTGAAAATCTGGACATTTGGGATGTATAGTTCAGCTGGGGCTGTCTTTAAGTTTGCCGCCCTTCCCCCTCACAAAATCGTGGTCAAATGGAGCCTCCCCCTGCAGCCATTCCAATGATCCATTACTTGGCTATTTCACTCCATTTACCATAAACACTAATGTGCATATTGATTTACTTCTATGATGATTTGGACTTCATTTGAAAGTTTTATTTTGCATTTTACAGCAAAAACACTAAGACATCTGCTAAACAAACTTAGCATTAAAACTTCTCTGCCCTTGAAACTCACATTCATTGAAACAGCATTGAAACCCACATTCAAAGAAAATACATTTTACCAGTGGCAGATAAAGATTAATTCTGGGTTGTTTTCAAATCATAGACCCCTTGCATATGAAACATACATGTGCTCTTTGATACACCTTCCTATTGCTTTGAACATTTTTCCAGTAAACTAAGAAACAAAACGCATGCACCAATAATGACAAAACTGCCCAAATTCAGAACATCTTTCCAGTAAACAATGAAGCAAAATGCATGCACCCATAATGACAAAACTGCCCAGTTCAGAACATTTCCATCATAAAAGTCTACTGAAACTTCTACAGTCCACCATTATCAGTAAATATATACAATTCTACAGTCCACCATTATCAGTAAATATGCACATTTCTACAGTCCACCATTATCAGTAAAAATGCACAATCTCTGAAGAAGTAAAAAAGTCATCTAAATAATTCCACATTAAATAAATCTGTAACTAATGAAGACGTTGCTGCTAGTAAACACCTTTATATTTCATGGTTCTGATGCCCCTGAGGAATAAATTGCCTATATTACATTAAAAATGATAAGCTAGTAATATTGCAATAGGAAATGGATGGCAAACTGATAACAGGCTCATACTTAGTATCTTAACTTTTTCAGTACGGCAGCATTTACCCTTTGTGGGAGTAGAACCAACAACCTTCTGCATTAAAAGCAAGTATACAATCTGTTGTGCTATTAACAATGCAAGCTGACTTACCATAAGCAGCACTAAACTTCTCTTCCACTGCAGCTCTCAGCTCCTTGTAAAATCTATTAAATACTCAACTGCATCTCAACTTCGCAGCACAAAAAATCTGGAAAAAGCCAAATTTATTGGGGGGGGGGTGGTCAAAAGCCCAAAAACCAGGGACACATTAAACATTGCTTGTATAATCTTGAAAAGTTTCTAGAATAGAATGCTGTGTTACCACCATACATTTTATTGCCAAGGTCCTTGTGCAAAAGAGTCAGAGCAACATACCACTACGCCAAATCAGCTGCTTTGTGAAAGAGAAATGCTGTGTTACCACCATACATTTTACTACCAATGTCCCTGTGCAAAACAGTCAGAGCAACATACCACTACGCCAGATCAGATGTTTTGTGAAAGAGCGGAAGACTGAAACTTAAGTGGCTATCATTTAATGCATTGAGTTCTCACCATAGCTGTCAACCTCTTAGCACAAAACACCTGGACAAACCCAGTAATGAGGGAATACAGCCCTCAAACATATTCAGTGAATTCAGTTCTTGCCATAGCTGTCAACCTTAGCACAAAAAACCTGGACAAAACCAATAATGGGGTAATACAGTCCCAAAAATAAGGACAAATTTCAAATATTCATCTTATAAACTTAGGTTGTGTTATTATGTATTTTCTGAAGAATATGAAGTCTGAAATTCAAATGCCTGTCAATTTTACTTCTGATGGAATAAAAACAATTTTCAGCAGAGGCCCAGGGAGAAATACTGCATACACATGTCTTTGTAAAATGTCAGGATACCAGAGCAAATCCACACAAACACAGGGATAAGATGCCGACTCCACACAGAAGGCACCCCAGCCAAGAATCAAACCAGAAAACCTATAGCTGTGAGGCAGTAATGCTACCACTGCACCATCAAATATGTAAGAAATTAAACATTCAGAAACCTGAAGTCTGAATTTAAAATGCCTGTCAATTTTATTTAACATCTGTTAATCAGGACAGTCTGACTTGGAACAAAAAAAACAATTTTCAGCAGAGGCCCAGGAAGAAATAATGCAGACATGTCTTTGTAACATGGGAGGACACAAAAGCAAACCCACACAAACACAGGGAGAAGATGTAGACCCCACAAAGAAGGCACCCCAGCCAAGAATCAAACCTAAGAATCTGCAGCTGTGAGGTAACAATGCTACCACTGCACCATCAAATATCAAGCATAGCAACATTTAGAAACCACAGATATTATGAGGAACATATCAGATCAAATATGAGGCAAAAATCTGCGACTGTTTTACAAATGGTGGTGGGTAGGGAATTCAGGTCTTTAACACCTGCATACAAGGTACAGGGTTCAAGCCTGAGGTATTCCCTATCACACCACCATGAATCTAGCCACCAGTATATAGCAACTGGGTCATTTACACACATACCCTTACCTGTAGTAGATCTTGTAGCTGCAAATCCCTGTCCACACATAAATCCATAACTGCAAACCAATCCCTTTGCGCCATAAATCCATACCTGCCTGTCCACATAAATCCATAGCTCCAAATTGAGAGATCTTCCCCCGATGAGACTGCAAACTGATGATGTTGCATTCCGATCTGTGCATGCTCCAGACTGTCTCAGCAGCAGTCTGGACTAGTGCATGAAAGTCTGTGAATTTTGAATTTCTTTTTATCTTTTATTTTCTTTATTTTTTACAGCTGGGGGGGCTGCAGTCCAGCAGTCCAATAGCATGGGCCACCCCTGCTATATTGAATATGCTGTATTTGAACCCAGGACCATGTGCATGGCAGTCTTACACTTGCATCTGTTGCCACAAGAATTTTGAGGAAAGAGTTGTCTATGTTTCACTTCATTGCTGTAAAGTGCAATGCCACACCAGTTAAACAAAGGTTGCATACTCTGTACTAGAGCCCAGTACCATCTGTATTCCAGGCTGGGTTTTCACAATGGCCAAGGGCATTAATTGAATGTATCCAATTACTAATTTTAACTGTCAGCATTCTAGGTGGTCTACAGTACTTCATGCAAACTAGATAAATGCAGCCATTCCTCGCTTCCACTGTTCGTGCTATGCAGAGCATCCCGCAAAAGTGCAATTAAAAATGAGAATAAGAAAGAAAAACTTAGTGATAGACACATATAAGTGATATAAGAGTCTGCTGTCACATATTAAGGTACTTTCTGTACAAATCCACCACTATTTACGTCATTACTGTACCAAGTTAAGAAACACAAGGATATGCCATAATTATTAAAGAATGCATTATAGGTTTAGGACTTACCTTGCAAGTGCAGCAGTCCACACAATTTTATTTCAAGCCTAAAATGTCCTTGTCTCTATTCCCATGGTATTGAAGTATTCAGGAAAAAACAGAATGTAGACTACATGGATGCTTTATAGCTTGTTGAATAGCCCCACTGTACTGAAAATCACCTGCTTGTGCTGTAATTAGCACCTATGAAAAACATCTGCTGCTTTAATGAATATATCAATTCTGTTGATGCTCACTCGTGCACAATGCACACCTATGAGCCACTGCGTGTACAGACACTGAAATAAGGTAAATGCAGGTGATCTTCTTATTACTTTTCTCCATTCCAGTCATATTGCACAAACATGTATTGTACTAGCACCCAAGACCTTCTATACTCTAGCCCTGCACATACGGGTCTATATTAGAACACCGAACATTCAAAATGTCGAGTGTTCTAACATCGAACCCTAGGAATCAAAAATTGAAAACATCGAACATTCAGAACAGCAAATTTTTTCCTAGGGAAAATTTGCTGTTCCAGAACACATACACACAACACAAGCACACCAAACAAACAGCAATCCACACACATACACCTAAACTCTTACACCTAACCCTACACTAAACTATACATACACCACTAACTATCCACTTACCTTAACCCAAACCCTAACCCTAAGGTCCGCACTATCGCACAGTCACCTCACCTGCGCCCCAACCCTAACTCACCTACCCCGCCCTAACCCTCACGTCCACACAATCACACACTTACCTGACCCACGACCTAACCCTAACTCACTTAACCCGCCCTAACCCTCAAGTCCACACAATCGCACACTTACCTGAACCCGACCCTTAACTTTCCATCACAGCGCTGAAAATACTGAAGCAACAGAAATGGACAACCAAATTCTTTCCCTGGGAAAAAAATTTGGTTTTCTGTTTCTTCGATATTTTCAGCGTTTGCTGAAAACGGGTCTATATTAGAACACTCGAAATTTTGAATGTTCGGTGTTCTAATATAGACCAGCACATACAAATGCTGCCACAAGAATAGATATGAGACAAGCACTGAGAAACCTGCTATTCATTCCTTCATTTCCCATGATTGTGCAAAGTGCCACATCTCACAAACTATGACGAAAATTAAAAGATACATTTTAACTTAAAGCAGACAGAAGTGATACATTATAGCAAACAATAAAGAGGATAAGGTTCATAGGTTAGTACTAGGCTAACTGCCCTTGCGAGCCATTGTAAACCTAGCCAATTATCCCTTGTGAGACTCAAACCCTGCACCTTGTGTTTGTAAGGCAAACACCTTAACCATTCGAATTGTGCACTGCTTACATGCACTTTTACACTTCACAGACCTATGTGTACACCTCTGCAAGTGTAATTTGATACACCCGTCTGATGTCGTCATTCTCTGTTGCCATGCATTGAACACAAAACCTGTGGAAGTGTATACAAGAAGTGAACATCCCTACACAGTTACAATTTTTTGCAATTCAGCGATTCTAATGAGTTTTAACTTCATTAGCATCTTTGCCGAGCTGACAGCTCTGAATCTATATGGTTAGTAGCTGCGTAGGCAGGGAAACTGATGGGGAGCTGAATGTTGTACACTCAAGTGAGGGTATTACTTTGGTATATGTCTTTGCAGAGGAATGCAGTTTTCATTCAATTTGACTGTATTCCATCAGATGCATACTGCATATGCTTGCATGACATTATGAATAGTATGTTTCATGGGATTATACTTTGAGCTGTCTACATTAATTATGAGTACATTCTTCATTTGGGGGTGGGGAGCAAAGTTGCATTGATGCCATGGCACTTAAAAAGGAATTGTTGCTATTGTTAATCTAATTTTCTAGCAGCCACCATGTCTGGTAATGTCATAATGTGTGTGAGGTTACATGTGACAGTCAGTTCTGTACAAATCTGTGGACTTTTACTTGGTCTTGTTTCAGAGCAGACTCCTTTCAATGGCTGTATTAGGAAAACATTCAAATACATGGTCAACATGAGCACAGAGTCTATATGCCTGCTTTACAGCTTGTTGAATCACTCCACTGTGTTCATTTGCTTCATTAGTATACAGGTCAGCTACCTATTCTGTAATTTGCATGCCACAGAAATTTCTGTGTTTGTGCATGAGTGTGCCCTGTTACGTGGAGTTTACTGCATCTAAAGCTCTTCGCAGATGTGTACACATTGTGGCGCAATCTGCACATGGACAAAAATGACCATGTAGACTTTATTAAATCCTCCCCATGTCTAAAATTCAGAAAAGTGTCAAATGTGCTAAGGATTAGAAAAATATGCTGAGGGATGCAGTCTAGGAAATATTACCAGTTAAGTGAAACATATTAAAATTCCCAAAGGGAGTTTATAAAAAAAGAGAGAAAAGTATTGTAGAATAATAACCTCACCTTCAATATCAACAAATGTAAGGTATACAGACTAAAACATGGAACACTTGTGAATGAAACTCATTTGTGTCATCACTAGTATGTGACTACCAAGATTTTCCTTGAAAATTTGAATTGCCAGTGTATTGGGAAATCCCCCTTTTGTCATTGAGGTGCAATCTTATTTAAGTACAATGGTGTTGGCGGTATAATCCCCACATTACTGAGTGCAGGTGCAGTTTTTTAGCTTCAAATACTCTTTATGTTTAGAACTTTTCACTCATTTGTGATTGCAGTTTAAAACATAATCACAAATGAGTTGCTTGCATGTCAGGGAGCCAAAAATATTATAAAGAGACTTGGCAAGAAGGACAGAAAATAAGCAAAGTAAAAGTCAAGTCATAAAAACTGACCTTCATTAAATAACTAGAGATAATATCTGCAAAACATTTTACTTTTATTAGTATGCATTTACTAATGTTAGAAAAGCATATGCTGTAGCACATTTAATTATAATGTGCAACTGCAGGCACTCCAAAGAGTATATTGTATTACTTTATACCTCACTAGACTGGCTCATTATTAAAAACAGTGCTGCATTTTGTAGCCTTTAAATAAGTAGCCCAAATAATATATAATGACTCATTAAAGATTTACTGCTAGGGTTAACACCAGTCCCACTTTGCGAGGGACAGTCCCTCTTTGGGCAGTTGTGTCCTGCAAAAAAATTGAAAAAATGGCAAATGTCCTGAGATTTTAAGACAAACATATTTCCTATATTTTATGTAATAGTTGCATAAAACAGTTATTCTATATCTGAAACACTTAAATGTGATAAGAATTAGAATAAGCAACTAAAATGCTATAATAATAAGCTTTTATTAAGCCCAAGAAGTGAAGTTGTGTCTTGTGTACTGACCTTGGGTATGTTTTGCCCTGCAAAATCTGACGTTTGTACCAAAAATGTCCCACTTTGGGCATTTGAAAAGGTGGCAAGCCTATTTACTGCCTTGGAAAACATGAACTATTCATAAACATTTCATAGTATGTGATTATATTCTGTTTCTTAGCATTATTGAGAAATGATCTATTTGTGGTGTCAGGCAATGTTTGATATAGTTCTGTGTGATTGACTGTGACTGTTACATACTACTGGTAGAAATTACAGTAGATGAAAAGACCATATACTAAAAAATAAATATCAGTAGTGAATAAAACATGACTGAAGCACTCAAGCAGCAAAAACGGCATAGGCATGGAAAGTTTCCAGAAGAACTCTAATGTCTATAATAACTGCAGCTTGTGGGCAAACACAGTGGGTAGTAATGAAGTAAATCGCTGATAACAAATACTTTAATGTATTTTTTATCAGAGCTTTGTTTCATTACTACCCAATGTGTTTGTGCACAAGCTATAGTTATTTTAGGCATTTGCTTTTCTGATTACTACAAAGCGCATTAATCCACTAGAGCAATTTCGTTTTTATCCAGAAGAAATATAACTTCAAATGAGATCCATAAAATACTGGAAGTTTAAAGGCAAACCAAAACATTTTAGATGTCCACACTATGGGAGGGATGCTGTGGCGTGATGCACACAGAGACGCAAAGAGTTTTAGATTCAGTAAACTTCACGTAGCAGCTTACACTAGTGAGCAAACACAGAAACTTCCAAGGCATAGAAAATTACAGCATAAGTAGCTGAATTGTATGCTGGTGATTCAAATCAACATGTTGAAGTGATTCAACAAGTTGTAAAACAACTGTCTAGACACCGTTCTCATGTTGGCCATGTATTCAAAAGCTTTCTGAATACAGCCCTGGAAAGGAGTCTACACAGAAACAGCAGCAAGTAAAAGTCCATAGATTTGTACAGGACAGACCGTAACATATAAAACTACATATAGTATGACATTATTAGACATGCTGGATGATAGAAAATTAGATTAACAAAACAACTTAACCAATACACTAGTCATAGGTGACTCAATATTAAGGCACACTGATTTCCCACTCACTAGGTTGAATAAGGAGAAAGTTATGGTCAGCTGCCTGTCAGGTGCCAGGATCCACCACATAATGCAAGCGTTTAGGTCACTCCACAACAGGTACAAATATGACTCTGTCATTGTCCATGTTGGTGTGAATGACCTGAGATGTATCTCCCTGGACTACAAGAAAAGAGACAGAGGAGCTCTCAGATCTTGTAGCCCAGGCAGGTATGACCCTAACTCTGAGTAGCATCCTACCGTCACCCAGAATAATACCACAGTGCAAGCAGAAAATGATTGACTTCAACAATTGGATACGTTTCTGGTGTCATTCTAAGGGGGATCCAGTATCTGTCTACCTGGGATGACATGATCGACAAACCTCGAAGTTTTGCCAGAGATGGCCTGCACCTGTCACCCCAGGGATTCCAGATACTGGCCAAGGCTCTTGCCACCCCTATAGTGCCTTTTTTAGGCAATGTCCTGAAGACAAAATTACCACCATAACAGCTACAAGCAAATTAAATCTGAGGGTTATGCTACTCACTGCTAGAAGTCTAAATCTCAAAATGCACTCGCTCGAAACTCTTCTTAAAATGGAGAACATCGACATCTGTGCAGTGACCGAGACCTGGTCCAAGGCTCTGGAAACACCCCAGCACTACCAGGCTATAATTCATACCATAGCATTTGGCCCCTAAACCTGGGCCGAAGCACTAAAGTTGGTAGTGTCTCCATATTCATAAAGGATATGCACACCTCCAGACTAGTAGCCCAACATGATGCCTCAGAGATACTTCAGGTACAACTAACACTGGGTAAAACTGCAATCCAGGTTGTAGCCTGCTACAAATCCCCCACCATGTCCCAAGACTCCCACTCCACATTCCCAAATGCACTGTAAAATATTAGGGTACAACCCAATACCCTTATACTGGGAGACTTTACCCCTCCATTAACTGCGAAAATTGCTCATGTAGAAACACACTTGCTCAATGTTTTCTGGAATTCATTAATTCCAATGCCCTGGACCAACTCATTCTTACCCCCACCAGGGGTAGAAACATCCTCGACCTGGTCATTACTAACATGGGTGACTGTTGCTCTACACCAGTAATCAACTCCTCCCTGGTCAGATCTGACCACAAGCTAATCACCATGGATATCCACATCCCACCCTCACCCCCCCTAAAGGAAACCACCATAAAAAACTTCTCCAAAGCCAGTTTTGGGTTTCTAAAGACAGAGGTGGCTAACTTCAAGACACCCATGCAAATGTAAAATAGGTGCATGACTGCAGAATCATACACCAATGCACTGTATGAGCACAAACACAAGTGCATGGAATGGGCCATACCAAACAGAAACAAGATGCTCTCCCCCAAAAACAGGAAGCCAATCTGGTGGTCCCCCACCATAAACAAATTCTACAAGAGAAGGAAAAAACTGTTGCAAAAAAGGGTGATGTCCCAAGACCGGAAAAACTCCCTTGATAGCATCAGCAAAAAACTGAGATCCATCATCAAATCCTCTAATGCTAGCTACGAAAAAAAAATGCTGCAGATTCTAAAGACAGCCAGAAGGCATTCTATAGTTATTTCAAGAATCTATATGGCAATACTCAGATCTGCTCTGAGTTACAGCACAATGGCAATACATATACAGAATCAACTGATATTGCCAACATATTGGCCGACAGGTTCAGTGCGAACTTTAGCCCCCTTTTGCAGCCTAAAGGGCCTATCACAATACCTGAGGAATGCCAAGCCCCTATTATCATGGCAACACAGGTAAAGAATGCACTGTCCAAAGCCAAGAATACAGCTTCCATGGGACCTGATAATATCCCTGTGTTCTATATGAATTACAAAGTGAACTGGCACTACACCTAAGTACCCTGTTCAATCACAGCCTCATTTCAGGCTTTGTTCCTACTGAATGGTGCATTGCTACAGTCATCCCACTCCACAAATGGGGAGCGACTACAGACCCTGGGAACTACCACCCCATTAGCCTGAAGAGTCTGATATGTAAGGCTATGGAACGCATCATCATGGACCTTATAAATAAGGATGTAGGGGAATCTCCAAACTCTGGACCCCGCGCAGTTTGGGTTTGTGAAAGATAGATCATGCCTGCTCAACCTGATAGACTTCTTCAAGGGTGGAATCAGAGCTGTGGATGAGGGCAAGGTTGTTCACACAGCCTACCTAGATCTTGCCACGGCCTTTGGCACCATCCCTCATAGATAGAATCATAGATAAACTCACTAAACTAGGCATAAACCCCTATGTCATAAGATGGATTGCCAACTGGCTCACTGATATAACCCACACTGTGAAAGTAGCGGACTTTGAATCTGATTACCAACCAGTTACAAGTTTTTTCCCACAGGGATTGGTCCTAGGTCCTCTCCTGTTTGGCATCTACTTCTCTGAAGTTCAAGCATACACAAAGGACCTCTGGCTGACCAAGTTCTCAGATGATTGCAAATTGGGAGCCATTATTGGTTCTCCAACTATTGTAGACATGCTACAAAAAAGGCCTCACTGACACCAATGCCTGGTGCCAGAACCATGGCCTTAAGCTCAATGCCAAAAAGTGTATTGTCATTCTCTTTGGGAAAAATCTGGTGCCCATAAACTACCACATAGGTGGTAGTCCACTAAACACCAAAGGTCTGATAAGAGACCTGGGGACATAGGTTGACAGCAACCTCTGCTTTGATAACCACATTGCCACTGTAGTCAGAAGGTCCTTCTATGTGGCACATCTCATTACAAAAGGTTTCTCATCCAGGAAGAAAGAGGTCATAATCCCTCCCTACTCATCCCTCATTAGACCTATTATAGAATACAACACCCCATTTGGTATGTATCTCTCTAGACACCATATAACAACTGGAAAGGCCACAAAAATACTTCACTAAGAGGATATTAGGCTTTAGACACATACCCTATACGGACAGATTCAAAAATCTTCAACTATACTCTGTCTCTTATTACCTACTTGGAGGTGATCTCTGCTTGGACTACAAAGCGATGTCTGACCCAGAGCTTCTAGATATGCTACACCTAAAGAAATCCCAATCCCTCCATGCCACATAATCCAGAGACCTAAACCTCATTACCACAATAAACAGAACATGCTGGAGGGACAGGTTCCTAAGCCATAGACTTTCCATACTCTGGAACAAACTTCCCATTCACGTCAAGAAGAGCACTTCACTGGCCCTTATTAAGAGAAATCTTGACAAGTGGATGGGCAATAGGAAGTTCACCCTGGGGATCACTTCAGTGGCTTTGCTTGACAGGGGCACTGGGAACTAACTTTGGGTGGCATAAAGCCAGGGAATCTTCTTGGGCTAGGCATATAGGCTCCAAGGCCATTAGCCTAGTACAAACCTATGAACCTATGAACCTATAATTCCTTTTTAAGTTCCATGACATAAATGCAGCTTTGCTCTCCCACTGCCAAATGAACAATGTACTCATAACTAATATAGACAGCTAAAAGTGTATCCATGAAACATACTATTCAAAACCTGCATTCTTCTATGCTATATATATATATATATATATATATATATATATATATATATATATATACACACACACACACACACACACACACACACACACACACACACACACACACACACACACACGCACACCTCAGTAATATCTTCCCTTGAGTGTAAATCATTGGGCTCCCCTTCAGTTTCCCTGCCTACTCGGTTACCAACCATGTGGATTCAGGGCTGTCAATATGGTGAAGTTGAAAATGAGGTCAAAATTCATTAGGATTGCTGAATAACAAAAAAATTGTAACTGTATAGTGATGTTCACTGCATGTAAGCACTTCCACAGTGTTCATGTTGAATGCATGGCAACAGTGAATGATGACATCGGGGGTTGTGTCAGGTTACACTTACAGACATGTGCATGTAGGACTGTGAAGTGTAAAAGTGCATGTAAGCAGTGCACAAGTCACAAGTTCTGATTCACCCTGTTTATTGTTTGTTAAAATGTATCATTTCTGTCCACTTTAAGTCAAAATTTCTTTTTAAATGTTGCCATTTTTGCACAATGTGGTGCTTAGCGCAACCACAGGAAATGGAGGAATGAATGGCAGATTTCACAATGCATGTCACATAACTAATCCTGTGGCAGCATGTGTATGGGTAGGACTATAGTATAGAAGTTCCTGGGTTTTAGTACAGAGTCTGCAGCTTTTCCTCTATTTTTTTTACCTGCATGTTTGTGTGATATCACAGGCACTGAGAAAAGTGATAATGTGATAAGCTGTAGTTATCTTATTCCAGCATCAGTACATAGAGTGGCACATAGATGCTCATCACCCACTAATGAGCAGCAAAGGAGTTGATGTAGTCAGTAATGTAGCAGATGTTTCTCATAGGTGCTAATTACAGCAAAAGCAGGTTATTTTCAGTATAGCGGAGCTATTCAACAATCTATAAAGCATCACTGTAACCTCCAATCTGTTTTTTCCTGAATACTTCAATATCATAAGAGTAGTGACAAGGAAATTCTAGGCCTGAAATAAAATTATGTCAACTGCTGCATTTGCAAGGTAAGCCCTTAACCTAGAATATGTTCTCTAATTGTATTATGGCATATCCTTGTATATCTTAACCTGGTTCAGTAATAGGTTTATAGATTCATAGGTTGGTACTAGGCTATCAGCCCTAGGGCCTATACAAGCCTAGCCATAACAATTCCCTGGATATTTCTTCCCAAAGTATTTACTTCCCTGGAGCCCTGTCTAGCAGGGTGACTGATGTGATCCCTGGGGTGAATTTCCTATCTCCCATCCAATCGTTAAGGTTCATTTTGAAGAGGGCCAAGGAGGCACTTTGATTGACATGTATGGGCAGTCTATTCCAGAGTCTGGGGAGTCTCTGGGTCAGGAACCTATCCCTCCAGCATGTTTTGTTTATTATGATGACAAGGTTTAGATCCCTGGTGTGTGTGGCTCTGAGGGATTGGGATTTCTTTAAGTGGAGCATGTCTAACAGCTCAGGGTTTGACATGGCCTTGTATGTTAAGCAGAGATCGCCTCTGAGTAGATGATATGCCACAGATTATAGCTGGAGTTTTTTTAGATGGTCAGGATAGGGCATCTGCTTTAGGCCTTTGATTCTTTTAGTGAGATATTTCTGTGGCCTTTCCAGCTGTTGCAGATGTCTTGTGAGGTACATACCAAATGGGGCATTGTACTCTATAAAGGATCTAATGAGGGATGAGTACAGTGGGACAATGACCTCCTTTTTTCTGGATGAAAATCCCTTAGTGATAAGGTGTGCCACATAGAAGGATTTTCTGACTGTTGTGGCAATGTGGTTATCGAAGGTGAGACCACTGTCCACCCGTGTCTCCAAGTCTCTCATCACACTTTCGGTGTTTAGTCTACTGCCACCTATCTGGTAATTCATGGGTAGATGTTTTTTCCCAAAGGAGATAACTATACATTTCTTGGCATTAATCTTGAGCCCATGGCTCTGGCACCAAGCATCTGTTTCTGTAAGGCCCTTTTGTAGAATACCCACATCATTTGGGGATTCAATAATGGCTCCCAGTTTGCAGTCATCTGCGAACTTTGTTAGCCAGAGTCCCTTAGTGTTGGCCTGTACTTCAGAGAAGTAGATGCCAAGCAATAGCGGACCCAGGACTGAACCCTGAGGTACTCCACTTGCCATTTGTCTGGAGCTGGATTTGGAGTTGGCTACTTTTACAGTCTGGGATGTGTCAGTAAGCCAGTTGGCAACCCATAGAGTGATGTAGGGATTTATGTCCAGCTTAGTAAGTTTATATATGATTCCAGAGTGGAGAATGAAGTAAATAGTGGTGACTTTGTATAGAAAGTACCTTAACATGTGAAAACAGTCACTTATTTTACTTAAATGTGTCCATTACTAAGTTTTTCTTTCTTATTCTTCTATTTTTAATTGCACTTTGTGTGTGATGCACTGCATAGCAGAAACAGCAGAAGTGGGGAATGACTGTGTTTATCTGGTTTGCACAAAGTGCAGCAGAACACCTAGGAAGCAAATGACAAAAATAATAACCAGATACATTCAGCTAATGTCCTTGGCCACTGTAAAAACCTGGCCTGGAGTACAGATGGTACTGGGTCTAACACAGAGTGTGCAGCCTTTGTTTTACTGCTGTAACATTGCAGTTCACAGCAATGATGTGCAACTTAGACAACTCTTTCCTCAACATTCTTGTGGCAATAACAGTAAGTGTAGGACTACCATACACATGGTCCTGGTTTCAAATACATGTATTGTATTATTTTACTGATACAATAATATATGTACTATTAGATTTATGATCGAATGTATGACTGCAGATATACTGTGTAGAGTAGTCCTGTAAATGTGTTCCTGTCATCTTGACCGGCATGGCTTTAACTTTTGTGAAAAACATATACACAAATGCCTATACATGAAATTGCTTGCCACTCTTGCATTCTGGTTGTCAGATGTTAGCAATGTGTCTAGCATTTGCGCAATGCTTACCTATATACAAACAGATGTAACTCGCTTGCATGTACACTTTGTTAACCATTCCACAAATCCGCTGTTGACTGTGCTATGAAACTGTATGCATGCTGCTTTCTTATCGGTGTTTATTGTCCATTTCTTTTGTATGACATAAAACTACATGTGGAAACATTGCAAATTCAGGGCACATTCTAAGTATGTGTTGTATATTCACAATGCATACATGTGTTGTCACCCCCCCCCCAAGCAGTACAACACTGGGATCTCAGTATTTTTTTACACACATATATCAACCACACTATAAAGTATAACACATAATGTTGTGTGCTCCATCCTGGATAAGACCAGTAGGGGGTGCTGACAACCTTGCTCTGTTAAACTCAAACATCCAACTATGCTCTGTAAGGGTACTTGTGTTTGAATTCAGTTTGGCTTCTACACACCCTAGTGCAGTTAGGTTACTGGCATCATATGAACCTATAACTCTATGTGCCTGTGCAGGCCTCCGAACCTGTTGCCCTTAAATAGCCTGCTGATGTCATCTAATATAAGTTGACCTGCAGCCATGTAAAATACATAATTTTGCCATGGTGCTTGCATACTGAGTTCTGTAGTCTGCATACTTAGGTAGGGTTTCTGTTCTTACTGCAGTCAATTGTGTGTGTGTGTGTGTGTGTGTGTGTGTGTGTGTGTGTGTGTGTGTGTGTGTGTGTGTGTGTGTGTGTGTGTGTGTGTGTGTGTGTGTGTGTGTGTGTGTGTGTGTGTGTGTGTGTGTGTGTGTGTGTGTGTGTGTGTGTGTTTGCGTGCGTGTGTGTGTGTGTGTGTGTGTGTGTGTGTGTGTGTGTGTGTGTGTGTTTCTAGCCAGAAGAGCAAGTGTATATCCTGCAGTTACTGCCTCAGTCCCATAAATTGATGGTGTTTTGATACTGGCACCTGCCTACACATCCATTTCAGTCAGGCCTCCCACCTTCCTCTCTCTAACATGCACTGCTGATGTCATCCAGTATAAGTTGACCTGGAGCTATGTAAAAGTCCAGTTTGTGCTGTGGCACTTGTCAAGAGTACTGTGTTCTATAGTCTCTGCACTTAGATTGGTAGGGGTTCTATTCTCACTGCTGTCAACTTGGTGTGTGTGTGTGCGTGTGTGTGTGTGTGTACTCAGCAGAGTAGACATGCTATCCTATGTTTACTTCTCTAATTGCATGACTTTCCAATATTTTGATACTTGCACCTGCTACACATCCATTTCAGGCAGGCCTCCCACCTTCTTCACTACAAAATGCACTGCTGATGTCATCCATTATAAGTTTAGCTGCAGCAATGTAAAAGTCAGACTTGTGCTGTGGCGCTTTTGTAGATTACTTGTTCTGTAGTCTGTGTACTTAAAGAGGTAGGGGTTCTGTTCTCACTACAATCCACTGGGTGTGTGCATGTGTGTTTATTTCTACTCAGCAGAGTAGATGTGCTATCTTATATTTACCTCCCCAATGGCATGGATTACTAGTCTTTTGATATTTGCACAAGACTACACATCCCTTTCATGCTGCCCTCCCACCCTCTTGTCTCCCACATGGACTGCTGATGTCATCCACTATAAGTTGACCTGAAGATGTGCAAAAGTCAGACTTGTGTGATGGTGCATGCATAAAATACTGTGTTCTGTAGTCTGTATACTTAAATAGTTAAGGGTTCTGTTCTCAGTGCAGTAATCCAGGTTTGTGTGTATGAGCTGTTGCTTGACATTACAGCTACCCTTTTACACAGGCATATGGGACACTGTTATCACCATATGGTGAACAGACAATGCAGATGTCATTGTCTATATCATATTATTGCATATGGAGTCATCCCACCAGGGCATGATCAGACACTGGCCTGGAGCTCAGGCAAATGTCACCTTATGTTCATAGGTTCATAGGAGGTTACTAGGCTATTCGCTATAGGGCCCTTATAAGCCTAGCCATGGTATACCCTTGTTCCCTTTTTGACGAGGTTGTATGATCTATATTTGCAGCATGAGTCTATGACCAACACTGACTGCTCTTATCCAAGAGAGACATAGGTGACATCTCCAGGATTAATTTGTGGTGTCCCATCCAGTTGTCTAAGTTACACTTAAACATGGTCATTGTGTAACTCTGCTTTATGTGAATTGGGAGTTTGTTCCAGAGGACTGGCAATCCCTGGGAGACATATCTGCCTCTACAGAATGTCCTGTTAATGTTGCAGCCTAGTTTAAGATCCCTAGAGTGTGGCAATCTTGTCCATATGACTTGCAGATGTGCAGCATTTCCAGTAAGACAGGGTTCAAGGCTGCAGTTTTTGCCAGGCACAAGTTGCTTCTCAGCAGCCTGTAAAAAAGTACAGTGATAGGGCCTTCAGTCTGTCCATGTAGTTCATGTGTGGCAGGCTCTGAATTTTCTAGGTGAGAAACCTCTGAGGTCTCTCCATCTGCTGCAGGTGTCTGTTGAGGTATATATAGAAGGGATTGTTGCACTCCATTTGTTGTCTGATGAGGGATGAGTACAAGGGAGTTATAATATCCTTAGATCTGGATGTGATGCATTTACCTATGAGATATACAGCCTAGAAGGCCTTCTTTACCACTGTGGACAATGGTGATTGAAGTTAAAATTGCTATCAACCTGTATTCCCAAATCTCTTGCCACAGGGTTTGAGCTAAGGGGCGTACTGTTAATACTGTAATTTGCAGGGACTTCTCCTTTGCTGAAAAGAATGATAACACATTATTTTGCATTTAATTTAAGTTCATGGATTTTACACCAATCATTTGTCTATGTAAGCCCATTTTGCAGTATATCAACATTGTATGGTGGCTCATTGATTACACACAGTTTACAGTCATTGGCAAACATGGTAAGCCACAGGCCATCTATTTTCCCCTGGACATCTGAGAAATATATTCCAAATAGTAGGGGGCCTGCACATATCCTTGTGCTACACCAGTGGTAACTGGTCTGCTAGTAGAGGTGGAATCCCCAACTTTGACTGTACACATTCTGTTGCTGAGCCAGTTGGCTACCCATCTAGTGACAAATGGGTTAATTCCCATTTTTTTCTTAACCTTTCCAAGTCTTTTGGGTTTCTAATACCATGGCAGGATTGGACCCCATTGCTAAGTCAAAGCATGATTAAAGTTCATGAAATAAGTATTGTTTCAATCTTTGATGTCAGCCAGAACTGCTCTTCAAAATGTACCCAGTAATGGCTCCTCCTGTAATTCATATGGTATTACATGTATCAGTAACATATCGGAGTATGATTGTAAATTATTTTTTATTAGACATGTTGCTCCTACTATTAATGGAACTGTCTAGGTATTTTATTTCCACATTGCCCTCATTTCTGCTTGCAATTCCTAGTATTTTATGACTTCATGTCTCTCTGACCATAAGTCACTGTAGTCACTGGGTATAGCAATTTTAATAATCAATGCCACGTTTGTCTTGTTTTCATGGACTACTATATTTGGTTTTCTTTCATCTATTTTTTGAACTGTTAGGAAATGGATGATCCCATGTGATATAAACGTCATCATTTTTTATGTTACGTTGTGGCTCATGTTTCCAGTGCTTTTCAGCTACTTCAATATTATAATATTCGCACAATCCCCAAAGCAATAGTCTTTCCACATTATTATGCCTTTCAGTATACAGTCCTTCTGCCATCAGTATATCACAACCATTAACAAGATGTGCAATTGTTTCTTATTCTGTTTCACAAAACTTACATTTGTCTGTTTCTCCCACATGTTTAATGCATTTTGTGAACCATTGTATAAGAGGTCTACTATCTTGGGCTGCCAATATTAATCAATCATCTTTTGGTTTAAATTCACATCTCCTTAACCATTCCTGCATCAGATCCTGAAGAATATGAGTTTGTTCCAATAGTTTTCTATACTTGCAACTATATTTATGAAATTTCCACATTTCTTGCCTTCTTATCTGATCTTTCACCTTATATTATTTCTTTTGTTTTTAGCACATTCAGTTGCTGCCTGATTTTGTCTACTTCTGGTTTGATTTCCATTCCCACTTGACATTGCTATGCTTCTGCTAAACTAAGCAGGGAAGTCATCTTAGACTTATTCTTCTCATGTTTCAAAGCTTTCACTATATTTGGGTCTTGTGAGGTACAGCAGATATGTATGCCATCCCACTGTTGCAGATCTATACATATAATCAGTTTTGAAGAGGCCCATACTTCCTTCAGAATGGGGAATATATTCTCTTGGTATGCACTGATTTTTATAAATCATTTGATGAGCATGAATTATCCTTCTTGTTTTCCTGTCCAAACTATCCAACATCTTTTGGGGCCAATCAATCACTCCAAAACTAGAAGTTAGGACAGGAAGAGCAAATTGGTTTATGTCGTGGACTTTGTTTGTAGATGTCATTGCCATTTTTAATATTAATTTAAGGCTTCTAAAATATTCCTTACTACGTTTTATTCACATTTGTTCATGTTTATTGCTGAGTCTTCATTTCCCAAATATTTATACACTCACTCTTCCTCATGTTCTTTTATATTACATCCCTGTCCCAAACTGATGTTTTCTTGGTGATGCAGCTTTCCTTCATTAAAGGTTGCCTTTGCACATTTATCAAGACCAAATGACATTCTTATATTATCTGAAAAAAATGTGACCACTTGCAGTTGCTTTCAGTTCCTCGTCGGATGAACTATACAGTATTAAATCATCTACAAAAAGAAGATGACGAATTCTTACACTTTGTTGTTTACCTAGGAACCAAATTATAGCCATGACTGAGTCGGTTAAGTAGACTGCTTAATGGGTTAAGGGAAAGAAAGGACAAGAAAGAAAAGCAATGGTGACAGACAGTCGCCCTGGTTAATATCCCCTTTTGATTTTTTATCCCTGGACTAACATTTTTCCTTTATAATGGCTTAACTGTAAAGTGGTTTGCCATTGTTTCATGATCACTGTAATGTAATCAGTCAGTACAGAATATCTCTTATATATATTTTAAGCACACATTTATACATGAATGTGGGATGCTATGACTTTATTTAACATCAAATGGTTCTTTGTTCCATATGACTTTCTTTTATTATCTTTTTTTTCTATTCCCATGATTGAGTTTTCTTCTAAATCTCTGTGACACCCATGCACTGGCCCACTAAGCAAGGAACCACAATCCTCACCACTAGCACCAGTGAGGGGTGTTCACATTGGGAAGATAACAAGTACACACACAGTAAAGTACAATTTCCCTTAAGAGCACACAGAGATCACTGTAAGTCTGGGGCTGGTTTCTCACTTTCTCTCCAGATCCCCGTAAGACTCCCCACTGGCACAGCTATAGGGTTCAGGTATCAGCCGAGTAGTCAAGTCAAAACCTCCAGTATCCTCTCTGTCCAACCAGTGCTTCATGTCCCTGCCCAAGTAACTGACACTCACACACTTTGAGATTTGATTTATATACAAACACACAGACACTCCTGGAGAAGACTGGCCCAGGTTCACTAGTTATGCCTACTTCTTCCCAGGCTATAAGGTAGTAATCACTGTCACCAACTACTCTTATCAGCTACTCTAAAGGCCCTTTCCAAAGGGTGTCCCATTCTATCGTGCAATGTTATTATTATCCAAATGGTAAGTGTGACAAGCAGCAAGGTTATTGGAGTGGCTTGTACAGTATCACAAAATTCATGCAAGTAAGCCAAGAGCTTACATATCTCTACACAAAACAGCCACAGTTATAATATATTATTTAATAATAAATAATAAAGACACAAGACAATACTCATTAATTCAACACAGTGACAATAGAGAGTTCAGAAATCAAAGGACATACTTTAAAACAGTATTGCAGGACAGTCTGATATAAATATAGAAAACAGCAAGACTAATATTGCTATTTCTATCTATCTTTAAGAGAAATACTAAAATCTAAACCCTACCTACAGAGCAAGGCACAGTGTTGCGGAGTTGTTAACAGGTCTGAAGACAAATACAAAATGCAATCTCTTTCTCTATAGATAGTTCTTAAAGTGATAATACACATTACTACTGAGTCATTTCATTTTACATCATTCTTGTCACTTCTGCTTAAGTTTCCCACACTCACAGAACTTAAAATGTAACATTCTTTGTGATCTGCAACTGCCAGGAGGTCACAGCAATAAAATACACTTTATAGGTTTATAGGTAGGTACTAAGCTATCGGCCCAAGGGCCTACGTAAGCCTAGCCAAGAAGGTTCCCTGGCTTACGCCACCCAAGAAAGTTATTTTCCTGTGCCACTGTCGAGCAGAGACACAGAAGTTATCCCCAGGGTGTATCTCCTATTTCCCATCCACTCATCAAGATTTTTCTTGAAGAGTGCTAATGAAGAACTTTGCTTGACATAGATTGGTAGCCTGTAACAGAGTATGGGAAGCCTTTGGGACATGAATTTATCCCTCCAGCATGTCCTGTTTATTGAGGTGATATGGTTTAGGTCCCTAGAGCATGTAGCTCGGAGGGATTGGTATTTCTTTAGGTGTAGCATGTCCAACAGCTCTGGGTTTGACATAGCTTTATATGTTAGGCAGAGATCACCTCAGAGTAGGCAATATGCTAAGGAGTAAAGCTGGAGTTTTTTGAGACGGTCAGTGTAGGGCATTTGTTTGAGGCCAGTAATCCTCTTTGTGAGGCACTTCTGTGGCCTTTCCAGCTGCTGCAGATGTCTTGTGAGATACATTCCAAAAGGGGCGTTGTACTCTATAATGGGTCTAATGAGTGTCGTGTAGACGGGGACAATGACCTCTTTTTTCCTGGATGGGAACCCTTTTATAATGAGGTGTGCCACATAGAAGGACTTCCTGACTACTGTGGGGATGTGACTATCAAAGGAGAGACTACTGTCCACCTGGGTCCCAAGGTCTCTTATCATGCATTCGGTGTAAAGTAGATTGCTGCCTATATGGTAGTTCATAGGTACAGATTTTTTACCAAAGGGGATGACACTGCACTTTTTGGCATTGAGCTTGAGGCCATGGGTCTGACACCAGGCATCTGTCTCAGCAAGGCCCTTCTGCAGGATCTCCACATCATTTGGGGACTTGACTATGACTCCTAGTTAGCAGCCATCTGCAAACTTCATTTGCCAGAGGCCTTCTGTGTTAGCCTGTACTTCAGAGAAGTAGATACCAAACATGAGAGGTCCCAGGACAAAACCCTGTGGTACTCCACTTGTCACTGCGTTGAGGTCAGATTTGGAGTCTGCAACTTTTACAGTGTGGGTTCTGTCAGTTTGCCAGTTGGCAACCCATCTTGTGACGTAGGGATTTATACCTAGTTTAGTGAGTTTAGCTATAATTCCAGAATTGGGGATGGTGTCAAAAGCCTTATCGAGGTCAAGATAGGCTGTGTGAACCACCTTACCCTCATCTACAGCTTTGGTGACTGTCTCAAAGAAGTCGATCAGGTTCAGAAGGCATGATCTGCTTTTCACAAACCCGAACTGGGTGGGCTCCAGAGTTTGGAGGTTACCAATGTTTTTGTTTATGAGTTCCATGATGATACGTTCCATGGCCTTGCAGACCAGGCTCATCAGTCTAATAGGTCGATAGTTCATGGGATCAGAGGTGGCTCCCCCTTTGTGAAGTGGGATAACTGTTGCTGTGTGCCATTCAGTGGGCACAAAGCCTGATGCAAGATTATTGTTGAACATGGTGCTTAAGTGGGGAGCCAGTTCGTTCTGCAGTTCATGTAAAACGCAGCCTGGGATGTTGTTCGGTCCCATGGATGCTGTGTTTTTGGCTTTAGATAGTGCAGCTTTTACCTGCATAGTTGTGATTACAGAGACTCTGCATTCTTCCTGTATAGATATGGGCCCTTTAGGGGATAAGAGGGGGCTAAAGTTAGCACTGAACCTATCTGCCAGGATGTTGGCAATATCAGTTGGTTCTGTAATTTTCATGGCTTTGAGCTGTAACTCAGAGCAGATCTGGGTGTTGCCATAGAGATTCTTGACATAGCTATAGAATGCTTTGTGGTTGTCCTTGGAATTAGTGGCAATTTTGTTTTCTTAGCTAGCTTTGGAGGATCTTATAAGGGATCTCAGCTTCTTACTGAGGCTGACCAGGGAGCTCCTCCACTCATGGGATTTTACTCTCTTTTGCAACAGTTTCTTCCTTTTATTGTACAGTTTGTTTATGGCAGGGGACCACCAGATTGGCTTTTTTTCTTTGGAGGATAGCGTATTGGTTCTGTTTGGGATAGCACGATCCATGCACTCATGTAAGTGCTTATAGAGTGCATTTGTGTGGGATTCAGCAGTTATAACTGTATTGTCCATCTGCATGGGTGTCATGAAGTTCACCACATCTGTCTTAAGAAGCATGAAGTTGGCTTTGTAGAAATTTTTTACTGTGGTTCCTTAATGGGGGTGGGGGCGGGATGTGGATATCAAGGGTGATTAGCTTATGGTGGGATCGGACCAATGAGAAGTTGACTTCAGGTGTGGAACACCAGTCACTCTTGTTGGTAATGACTAGGTCTAGGATATTGTTGCCCCTGGTCAAGGTATGGATAAGTTGATCCAGGACATTGGAGTTTATGAATTCCAGAAAGTGTTTAGCTAAGGAGTTGGTACACAAGTAGATTTCCCAGTTAATGGTGGGTTAGTTGAAGTCGCCCATTATTAGGGTGTTTGGCTGAACCCTAATATTATCCAGTACATCAAGAAAAGAGGAGTGGAAATCCTGGGGCATGTTGGGGGATCTGTAGTAAGCTACAATTTGGATTGCAGTTTTGCCCTGAGTTAGTTGCACTTGGATAACCTCAGATGCATTATGCTGAGCAACTAGCCTGGAGGTGTGGATATCCTTAATGAATATGGACATACCTGCACCTTTGGTGTTTTGGTCCAGGTTACATGGCCGAAAAGTGTGGTATGAGTTATAACCTGGTAGTGCAGGGGTGCTCTCTGGAGCCTTGAACCAGGTCTCAGTCACTGCACAGATATCGATGTTCTCCATTTTAAGGAGTGCCTCAAGTGAGTGCTTTTTGAGATTTAGACTTCTAGCATTGAGTAGCATCACCCTCAGTTTTTGCTTGCCTGTTCCTGTTATGGTGGTGAATTTATTATTTGAACACATGTGAAACCTAGTAATTATATCTGTCTTAAGACAATAGAAGGAAGGTCCTAGCACAGACATCCTGTCTCTTAGCTTGAGATCACACACAGTCATAAAATTCTTTTTTTTTATCAATTTATTTTCTTAGAGTTTGCAAGTTAACTCTGTATGTCCCAGTTTTCTACCATGAAAACATAACATTACGAAGGTTTATACACATTTCTGCTTTCTTCCAGCAGGGTGCACTGTGGTTACAATCTTGAAGCTCTGCACATAACACAGTTTCCTTACATTTGTAACATAAGCCTATGGATCATATTAATATTTACAATGACATAGAATTATTTACAAAATTCGATCTAGCTAGGTGGGAGCCTTTACAATGTCTATAAACTCTGTTGGCATCAATTACAGTGCATAGTTTATATGTTGTCGGAAAGCAAGTTATTTGTATATAGTTTTTAGGATGGTTTGCAGGTTTGTTCTTATGTAGGAGTATTGGTTTTCATGTTGTTAGCCAGACTGGTGTGTGTTTAAGACAGGCATGTAAATAATTCTTACTCGTGGCTAAATCTTCATGTAAAGATGCTAATACTTTAAGCAGAAGTTACAAGATGAAATTTAAAGAAAATAAAGCCTAATTCTAATTGTATATCAACATGTATATATTGTACCTGGATGTAAATCACTTATTTTTGTATTTTGCATAATGTTGCTTACTAGTAACTTGAATCTGTTAACAGTCATTATGTAACTTTATCTCATCAGTGTATATGTAATATGTGAAGCTTTTCTCCCCAGGCCTCCACTGAAAATGGGCACTCCTAGGCCCAGTGGCCTATCCCGGCAAACAAATGCAAATAAAATAAATAAATAATAAAATAAAGAAATTAGGTACTGCATCTGGAAATGTGGTTTTCCAGTTAGGAACTTTTCTTAACTTTGTTTCAATTTCTCTGGCCGTTACTTTATCCCATTGCATTTCCAGTATATTTGAACTTCTTATTCTTTCTTTTAGTTCTTCTATCCATTTAGCACTTTGTTATGTTCCATAGGGTATTCCTAGATATTTCTCCGAAATGTATCTCTTTCTTCTTTTTTTGGTGGTGTTTCAATTCCTTTTGCTTTTTTTCCTCAATTCTCTATAAAACTTTTTTCGGGTCATCAATAAATTGTTTGTTTTCTACTTTTCCTTTATATTTATTTGTATATCTTCTAAGTTTTTCTGCCTATGCTGATATTTTTACTTTATTATTTGTGATAGTACATAACTCCTGATCTGTTTCGATTCTTTGCATTGTTTTATCACGTCTTTTTCAGTATTTTTCTTGATTTGTTCCCTTTTCTATACTCTTCTAACAGTGACACCTCTTGTCTTAACTGCTTTATAGTTTTCTCTGTTTGATACTTCCATGGTGGTACTCGATTTCTCCCCTTCCTTTCCCTTACTACCATGTGTTTTTGTGCTTAGACTTTATCTGCTATTTAGCTGCACAGTAATATATCCTATTTACGGCTGTTATATTGCATGAATCTCTATGGACAGTCCTAATTACTGCGTTCATTTGTTATATAAAACTTCTAACTTTTTGGGTTTTATTGGCTTTTTGTAGTCTATTTCTTTCATTGATCTTAATATGTCTATCTCTATTAAATCAATCAACTGTTCTCTTAGATCATTTTCTTCTACACTGAAGGCAGATTCTTTGTTCCCCATTTCCTGTGAACACTCTATAGATAGTTCCACAGCATCTTCCTATACCACATTCGTTTCATCCTGTATCATCCATTTCTCTTTCACATGTGAATTCACCGATCTATCATCCCACAACACTGGCTGCGTCAGAGTTGCTACAGTTTTCTGTTCCTCCTCTTGCTGCATAACTCCAATTGAAAGTTTGCATTGGTTTCCTATGGAAGACCCCAAAATATCTTCATCTGGAAACTAATCAGATGTTTTCTGCTCCACTGGTTTTGCCTTAATTTAGGGATCCATTGTTCTGTCATGCTGTGTTGTTTTCTGAGTTAGATTTTCTACACTAAATCCTTCACTTCACAAGTAATCCATAACCTCAGCTTCTATTTCTTTAACTTCTACATTACTAATTATATTTTCTACTTTCCCTCTTTGTTTTCTTATATTTTGTGTTGTAAAATTTCCATGTCTGGATGCCTTTGCCTATATTTCTCTTCAAATATTGTTGCTGCTGCTCTTTTTGCATTGATTAGTTTTATGTTTACCTTTACGTAAATATTACACCTTATTAAATCTCCTTTTTCTTTCCCATGTCCATATTTCTTCTTGAGATTTAACCTACATTATACTTTCTGCACTAAATCTTTCACTTAGCAAGTATTTCATAAATTCATCTTCTATTTTATTAACTTCCACTTTACTAATCTTTTTTTCTATGTTCCCACTTTGTGATCTTATTTTTTTATTGTGAAAGTTTCCATATATGGATTCCTTTGCCTGTATTTCTCCTTAAATATTTTTGGATCTCCCTTTTTGTGATCATTAATTTGGCTTTCTCCTTTGCATAAATATTGCACCGTATCAGATCTCTCTTTCTTTCCCATGCCCATGTTTCTTTTTTAAACCTTTCAAAAGTCTATTGATTTTGTTCTTTATATTTCATAAACCTGTTGTATTAATGAACACAATTTTTTTATTTGAAGCTTCTGACAGTTTTTCTTGTGGAACTATTTTTCTTTCCTCTAATTTCTCTCTTAATCTTTTTGTATATCTTCTGTCTGCAAATTCTGGGCGTATTGCATAATAGCAACAATACATAGTTTCTTTGTTATCCTCAATATTACACTCTTATCATCTTTAGTTTTTCTTGTTTTGTGGATTGTTACTTCCTTCTACAAAAGGGGAGCCATCCTTCCCATGGGCCCGGCCTAGCCCCATTGTAGGAATGTTTCTATGTCCTGAAGATTCTGCACTGTCATTTTTTCCAGTCCTGGCACTAGTGTGTCTACCAGGCTTGGACACTTTTTTTATCCTGGGTCTTGTGTACCCATCTATCTTTCAAAAGCCTTGGCTAAGTCAAGATAGGTTGTATGTACTGTTTTGTCTTTATACAGGGCTTTATTGACATTTTCAAAAAAGTCCACCAGGTTTAATAAACATAGTCTACCCTTAACAAATCCAAATTGTGTCGGGTCAAGAGTTTGAAGATCACCTGTCTTTGTTGATAGGTCCATGTAGATTCTCTCCATGATCTTGCAGATAAGGCTGATTAGTCTTATGGGTCTATAGTTCCCAGGGTAGGTTCATGGACCCCTTTTGTGCAAGGGAATTACTGATGTTGTTTTCCACTCTGCTTGGACAAAGCCAGTCCAATAGACACTGTGTTTGTATGGCTATGGAGAGTAGTACAGTTATGACCTGCTCTTTGGAGATGACTGATGATAGGTATGTTTTGGGAATGTTTGGTGAGGAGGGGGGACGTTTGTCCCAAATATGTCTACTAGCAGGTTGGCAATGTCCTCAGGGTCAGGGGACTGGTACTGTTCACTACTATTTCAGCACAAAGCTGGGCCTTTCCTTTTAGATTTCTGATGTAACTAAAGAATGCTTCATGATTATCTCTATCTGGGGATGCTAGTTTAGCTTTGTAATTGCCTTTAGGGGACTTTACAAGATATCTAATTTGTGTGGAGGGTGCCCTTCCTCTGCTGAGTAAGTTTCCTCTTGTTCTTAGACATTAGTTTCTTCCCCTTGTTGTATAACCTATTTATAACTGATGCCCACCAGGGTGGCTTGTTTTTTTTTTTTTTTTTTTGTGAGGACCTTGTTTTGATCTGTCTGTCCAGGTACAGCTGAGTCTATACATTTATACAGGTGTTTATATAGGGCATTTGTGTATACCTCTGTATAGGAGTCATTGTTGACAGTGGTAGCAGGGAATTTGTAACTATTTGTGGCAGTTCTTAGGAGGCTGTAGTTTGGTTTGGGGAAATTCTTCAGCCTTTTTGCTCTTGAGGGGGGTCAGGTATGATTGCTGATCCCAACAAGACCGAATTCTGATCAGACCTTACTGGAGAGGGCAACACACAGGGGGTGGTGCAGAGACCCCCTGTGTTGGTGAGTACTAATTCTATGACATATGAGCCCCTTGTGAGGGTGCAATCTATTCCAGAGCATTTGTATTGGAGCCTTAGGGTGAGTGTGTTTTCTCATATATGACTCCTAATCAATGGAAGGATTGATGAAATCATAAATTACCAAGGTGTTCGGCTGTATAGTGAGTGACTGAAGTAGGTCCAGGTAGGCAGAGTGTTTCTCGTGGTTTATGATGTGGGACCTATAGCTAACAATGATATGGAATGGGGTTTTACCTACAGTTTGTTGGACTTGTAGTAGTTGATGGGAATCATATTGTTTAACAAGTCTTGAGGTTTACTTGTCTTTAATGAAGATGGATACATGCATTTATATTACCCTATCGTATGATTTAAATAGTGAACGCTATTTCAATTGTACCTAAAATATCTAAGCGACAAAATATCGAACATACAGAACAGCAAATTTTTTCCCAGGGAAAAAATTTGTTGTTCCGAAACACAAACACAACACACAAGCGCACCAAAATAAATACACCACACACATACACTTAACAAAACCATAATTCTAACCCTACACCACTGCCTATCCTCTCACCTTACCTGCTCCCTAACCCTAAGGTCTCTAACTACCGCACACTCACCTTACCCGCTCCCTAACCCTAAAGCCCCTATCTACTGCACACTTGCCTTACCCCGATCCATTCCCACACTTACCTTAACCCGGTCCGTAACTTCTGTTCACATACTTACCTTACCCCGGTCCGTAACCTTCCCACCACAGTAGATTAAATAGCGAAGCCATGGAATGGACAACCAAAGTCTTACCCTAGGTATGATTTTGAAGTTCCGTGGCTTCACTATTTTGAGTTTTCAATAAAAATGGGTCGATATTATAGCATTCGAAGTTTAAAAACTTCGATACTACAATATAGACATGGATACGCATTTATATTACCCTATCATATGACTTAAATAGTGAACACTATTTCTTCGTACCTAAAATATCTAAACCACAAAATATCGAACACACAGAACAGCAAATTTTTTCCCAGTGAAAAAAATTGCTGTTCCAAAACAGAAACACACAACACAAGCATGCCAAAATAAATAAACCACACACATACACTTTACAAAACCATAATTCTAACCCTACACTACTACCTATCCACTCACCTTAACTCAACCCTAACCCTAAAGTCCCTAACTACTACACACTCACCTTACCTGCTCCCTAACCCTAAAATCCCTAACTATTGCACACTCACCTTACCCGCTCCCTAACCCTAATGTCCCTAACTATTGCACACTCACCTTACCCCGATCCATTCACACACTTACCTTAACCCGGTCCGTAACCTCCATTTGCATAATTACCTTACCCTGGTCCGTAACCTTCCCACCACAGTAGACTAAATAGCAAAGCCATGGAATGGACAACTGAAATCTTACCTTAGGTAAGATTTCGAAGTTCCGTGTCTTCGCTATTTTGAGTTTTCGACAAAAATGGGTTGATATTATAGCATCCGAAGTTTAAAAATTTCAATACTATAATATCGACCCAGATAGACTGCTGCCTTTGGTTACTTCATGCTCATTTTGAGGTCTGAACATGTGGAAGGCATTGTAGCCTTGCATGGTCAGGGGGTCTCTGCTCCTTGAACTATATCTCTGTGACTGCACAGACATGAGCATCTCCCAAGGTAAAGAGTGCTTCCAGTGAGTGCAGTTTGTGATTTAGACTCCTTGTATTAAGCAGCATAACCTTCAGTTTGTCTCTAGTGGATTTTTTTTACATCAGGAATTTAGTTGATCTGACATTGCTTAAAAAAGGCACTATGGAGGACCAATTACCTTTGCCAGTAACCAAAAGCCAAGAGATGACAGGTGAAGACCATCTCTGACAAAGCAGTCTAGTTTGTCAACCATATCTTCCCAGGGTGTCAGATACTGGATCCCCCTGGACTGACACCAGAAGCTAAGTCAATTGTTGAAGTCAATCATTTTTTGTTTATACTGAGGCATCTTACCGGTAAAGACAGAATGCTGCTTAGGGCTAGGGACATGCTTGCCTGGGACATATAATCTAAGAGCTCAGTCATGTCTCTCTTCATATAGTTCAGTTACTTACATCTCAAGTCATTCACTCCAACATGGACTATGACAGAGTATAACGGTACTTGTTGTTGAAAGTCTTGAGTGTGTGCGTGATCTAATGGATCCTGACACCTGACAGACAGCTGAACATGACCTTCTACTCGTCCAGCCTGGTGAGGGGGACATCTGTGTGTCTCTCTGTAGAGTTGTCCATGACCAAGACATTTGGATTTGAGATGTTTTGCCTTACGGGCTTATTGGTTGAGACACTGTTGTGTTTATTATTATGTGTAGTGGATTCTGTTGAGTCTGCAGTATGTGCAGTAGGTTTCTGCTTGGGGCGTCTCTGATCTTTAGGTAGGCTTCTAGCAAGTACCTCTGCATATGTATGTTTATGTGTTGTCAGCTTGGTATGTGCAATAGGTGAAGTGCGTGTGCTGACAACCTGTTTTTTTTTTTCAGACACCTTTATTGAATTATCACTTGTGACATAGGCAAATTTGCATTCATATAAAAGTAATCAAACTCTAGTAACATAACAAATATTGTATTTCACATATATTATATATATCATATAACCTAAGCAATATTGCATAAATTATTCAATTCCTGCCTTTATTTAAACAAGAAACTTCTTTATTAAACCATCACTTACTACATAGGCAATCATACATTGGGTCTACTTTATGTGCTCGAAGTCCGAGAATATCGAATATGATAGTCTCGACACAAGTACACCGAAAGCACAAAACATCAAAAATGTAAACGGAAATCTCCATAGGTGGAGATTTCCATTTACTTCAATGTAGTGCGATCTCAGAGTTGGTATATTTAAGTAGCGGGGGGTGTGGGGTGGGCAGCCCCCCATGTGGGGGGTGCTGGGGGCTTGCCACCTGCCTACACTAGTTTAATTTTTTTTGTGTGTTTTTTTTTGAACTTCGATCCATATGCATTCGAGCTATTAAACGTTTGAGGTCCTAAAGTAGATCCTCATACATTTATATAAAAGAAAACAAACCACACCAACACAATCATAGTCACAAGCATTCTCCACCACAAACCACACTGACACACTCCCAGTTGCAAACAGCGTTCATCACTTATAATCTACCCACTCTTTCTCACTCAAACATTACATAGCTCATCTAAGACATGCCACCATTTAGACCTCACAATTCCCATTTTTCCCTATGCAGTTTGCTCTTACCCTTTTCTAAAGATCTCATTTCCATTTGTTTTATCTCTGTTATTTACTGCTTCCAGTATAGTTGGTTTAGATTCTGATTTTTTTTTTTTTTGGCAGCCACCATTATTAGACACAGCAAGGGCTTACCATGTCTATGCAATTCTGATTCTGTATCATAGCTCAGAAAAATCATCTCCCTCATCAGACCAATCTGCCCACCCAGGATCTCTGACTGTACATCCTGCAGGAAATCCTTAAAGTCCACCAACTCACAGCACTCCCACAAAATATGTTCCCAATTACATCTTTCTTCCCCTTCCCACCTCCAACATTTATTGTCTGCCTGAGGAAAAATTCTCTGGAATCTGCTTGGGGTATAAAAATATCGGTACTTTTCAGTTAACAGGGCAACGGCTTTCTTGGCCTCGTTAACAGTGTTGTGGTAATGAAAGATGTATTTTTATTGTATATTAAACTCTCCCTGTTGCTACTGCCTCTATGCCTGTAAAAGTGGAAATCTATGCTCATGATTTTTGAACTGGGCAGGGAGCAGTATGAGGAAGTGATGTGTGCCTAAGGGGCATACCTGTCAAACATCCCTGAATGTCAGCGACGTCCCTGATTTGCGCTCACATTTTTGGCTCTATCCCTCATACATCCTCCCCAAAATTATTACTTTTGGAGAAAAGGTATTACTTCATATCATCTTTTTCTGTCAGTATCTCAATAGCACAAGTGAGTGGTACTAATATTTTAAAACTGTCCCCGATTACTTCCGGATTTATCTCAGAATCTTGTGAGAGTAGTCTGTGAGTGGTTAAGGGCTAAGTCTTTTTTTTTTTTTTTTTTTTTTTGGGGTACAAAAGACTTCTATTTCTGTAAGTGTGGCCTGTATGTTAACAGTCTACCACAGACAACCACAAAAAGTGTGCAAAAGAAGGATCTGCTGAAGTGACACAGATCACGGTACATCTACGATCACTGCAGCAAAATTAAAATGTGCTAAAGCAGTAGTAGGATTTTTTTTCATTTGTTTCTTGCAAATGATGCACCCAGCTCTTACCTTTTATACATCCAAAACAGACAAATCCAAAAGCAATCTGACTTTTACTGAAATCTCCCAGTACCTGTTGTTCTTCAACAGTGAGACTTGCTTCAACTCAATCACACTTAATTAATAAACACCACAGCTGTCAAATTTAAGTTTAGCAAGTACGGCATGATCCCAACCTTTCAAATTGAGGAACAAACAGCCAATACAGAACATCCATACTCGTTTTTGGATGTAAAAAAATGCTTAAGAAATCTCAACACTGGAAGTTTTATAAACCTATTCTGTGTGGAAAAGAGAAGTGTTACTTATCAAACTGTGAAACTATTCCTTAGAATAAGGTGTGGGTAAGAATCGAGGCCAAGAAGGTTGTTGCCCAGTTAACGGAAAAGTACCAAAATATCTATTTTAACATTTACAGGTAAAAATCTGAAATCTTCTTTATTTTGTTGCATATTTGGGAGACATACATATATCCTCCCATTGTTTCTTTGTGAACTGCTTAACCGATCTCTCTTCCAATCCTTTCTAATCTCCTCTGATTGATTCTTATAGTAATCATGCAATATTTTATATGCTCGACTAATTATTCCCTTTTTAATGGCAGCTTCTGTTCTAGATTCTATTAAAATCTCTACCAGTGCTGGTCTCTCATTTAGGACCCCCTATTTCTTTCTCTTTGCCTGTACTCTGATATCAAACCCTGATAGGGAAGGCAATCTCTAACCTGCAGTCCAAATAAATACTTGGTGTCTTCCCATTCTATCATCTTTCCTTCTCTAGTTACTTGCTCCCAGTACCTTGGTTCCTTTGCAAGTTTTCTGTAAATAAATTCCAGCTCCCCCCCATTGCCTATTGTCTGTATCCCTAATTGCAGTCATCCCTATCTGCAGAATCTCCTTTCTCCATTCCCGTGTTGTTTTAGTTCTTTTCATACTTTCTGCTACTTTATGGATATAATATTCTGCATGATTATTGTTATTCTCCTTATTAAAGGCCTGCATCGAGAATCCCAGTCTCTCCTTGTTTCTTGAGCTTCCTGCATGTTTCATCATAATCCATTTCTGCTTTGAATTATAGTTTTATAGTTTATAGCTCTGAAATACCCCTTCAAATTGAGTAATCCCAATCCGCCCTGTTCTACTGGAAGAATCGGCTTATCCCACTTGATTCTTACCTTGTTCCCCTCCCAGATAAAATCCTTCAGCTCCTTATTAACTGATATCCACATCGTCTCCTCTGGTTGATAAAAATATGCCTGACCTGTGTATAAGACTAAAGGGACTAAAAACATTTTAATTGAGTGTATCTTACTATCTGTATCCATATAACAAAGCTTCCATTTTTCTCAGTTTTTGTATTATCTTTTGTTTAGTCTTTTCCCACATATCCTTAGCTGCCACACTAGAATCATTTTTAATACATACTCCAAAATATTTCATTTTATCATGTCCTCAAGTATGGGTATTCCTGAACCAGTTCAAGTGTCGGAACATAATTTACCACTGTAGCCTTTGTTTTAGCTTCGTTAATCTCCTGTTTGATATCTGTTTTGTTACGTGAGGAAAATTGGTTCCAAATTCATAGTATAAATATAGCTCTCAAATATTGCATTTCTTTGTCTTAGAAGTTGCTGGTTGTCAGTATACATGAGGCAATTGCTGCATTGCCTCAGGATGCCCATGTCAATCAGGCGGCTGGAGACATTGTGGGAAACTGTCCATCCATTGTGGCAGGTATATACAGCAGTAAAATGTGGGGAGTGGGCTAGATGGACCAGGTTTTGTTGCTATTCAATGGAGGGATAGAGGTAGAAAACTGTGTCAATGCTTCACAATGCACGACTGAGTTGCTTGCAGGGCAGCAATGCAATCTGTGAGCAGCCCCAGTAAACTATGTGCAAACCCACGCAAACATGACACTGAAGTACAAGAGAAGTTAAATGATTTTTAAAAAAAGTAAACAAAGGGAAAGGCCAAGAATGAGCCTTATTCCAGCAATCCCCAACTCAGATGGGTCCTTAGCTGCATACTTCTGCCACAGGGGTACGGGGAGAGGGGGGGGGCTTCACAATGTAAGATGGCTGGTTTTATTGCTCAAATGATACCAAATAGTCTAGATTCAGCAAACCTGAATATAGCCTATGCTATAAAATGCAGAAGTACTAGAAATTCAAAGCGTAGAAAATTGCAATCAAAACAGGAAAAAAATGTTTAAATAAAGCAGCAATTCAGTAGAACACTCCCACAAGAGTGTAAACCACAAACCTTCTTAGTGTGAAATAAGTGGTATGGAACCAAAGTGCTTAAACCAGAACTAAGACACTTTTAGAATAACAGACACAATTAGTCTTCAAACAGAAATTCCCAACTTAAAAGGGTGTAGGCTATCTTATCCTGCCATGAGAGTCTAGACCACAGACCTTCCTAATGTAAAATAGCTGGTTTGGAACCCAAGTGCTTAAAACAGAACAAAAACACTTAGAACAAGAGGCACAATAATCCTTCGACCATCAATTCCCAACTCAGAAGGGCAGAGAATACCCTCTCCTCACACAAGAGTGTAGACTACAAACCTTTTTAATGTAAAACAATTGGCCTGAAGGCCAAGTGCTTAAACCAAAACTAAGAGGTTAGAATAAGTTACAGTTTAATATACCAGACAGATGACAGGGACATGTATTTTAATCTATCATCATATATCATGTTATAGTTAGTAAATCCTGTGTTATCTTGATGAGAAAGCTCTGTGGTCTGTCCAACTGCTGCATGTGTCTGGTGAGGTTCATGCAAAAGAGAGCATTATACTGTATTACTGTTGTGATGAGTTTGACTGCAGTGCTGTCATACAGTCCTGAGATCTGCATGTGATGGCATGTCTTATGATGTGCACCATATGTATGTACTGGAAAATATTAAAGAGAAAGGTTATAAAGTAATGAGACACGTTGCAGTTCCTGACTTTGCAACCTTTACAGGTGAATACACTAAAAAGAAATGACATGATGATGCTGTCCACTGTATAATTTCACAAGGCAAATATAAGTGACAGGTACAATTATCAGTTTAATAATACAAATGCGGATATATTAGGCACTAATGTAGCTATGCACCATGTGCATCAGAAACAAAGGTTTTATAACCTGAATCTAAAGAGAGAAAACAGGGACATGGCATAGTTATTAGGATGTTAGGATCATAGGAGGTTACTAGGCTAATGGCCCTGGGTCCCTTACAGACTAGCCAAGAGTTTATCCACAAAAAGAAAAACTTCAGTCAGCACCTGTTGCCCCTGTTGGTGAGGGACAAAGGTGTAACCACTGGGACAAATTTATGGTTTCCCATTAACTCATCAAGATTGCATTTGAAAAGAGCCAGTGAGGTACTCTGTTTGACATGTATGGGAAGTCTATTCCAGAGATGGGGCAGCCTCTGGGAGACAAACCTGTCTCTCCAGTAGGCTTTCATGATGTTGCATATTAGATTTACGACTTTTGAGCAAATAATACACAAGGAGTTAGACTTACAGATATGGAGCATCTCCAGTAGGGCAGGGTCTGATATTGCCTTGTAGGCAAGACACAGATCACCTCTGAGCAATTTGTATAAGACCGAGTAGAGTGATAGTGATTTAAGCCTGTCCGCATATGATAGGTGTTGGAGGTCATGTTTTCTCTTTGTGAGGTATTTCTGTGGCCTTTCCAGTTGGTGCAGGTGTTTGGAAAGGTACATACCAAATGGGGCATTATACTCAATCATAGGTCTAATAAGGGAGGAGTACAGAGCGGTAATAATCTCCTTTTCTGGATGCAATCCTTTACTTATAAGATGAACCAAGTAAAAGGCTTTTCTTATCACTTGCACAGGGTGTAGTGTGTGTGTGGGAGGGGGCAGTAGGCCTAGGCTGACACAAAAAGTCAGTGAGAGTGTGTGAATAAGAAAGGGAAGCAGGCAAGCTGAACCATGTAACTGTTGTGTGTGTACAGAACAAAACATTGAACAGTTGGCCAAGTACACAAAACAAATCCAAAATAAAAAAACAAATGTCCAAATAGGCAGAAACAGCTTTTAATAATATGTAACTAAAATAACCATTGTTCAACTGATTTTATTAGTTCCTGCATTAGCTGTGTTTACTGCTTGTTTTTGATTGGTCTATGATTCTTTTAAATTTCTGTTACAGTTGTATGTTTTGTATCTATGATCTGAAGAATAGGGGAGATCGTGAAAGCTCTTACTGAGTTTTTATTATTTTAGTTACATATTATTAAAAGCTGTTTTGGCCTATTTGGACATTTGTTTTATTTTTAACTGTTGTGTGTGTGTCTGTAGAGGTCCTCCATGTGAAAGTGGTATGTGAGAGTCTGCATGAACACAGCCAAGCTCAGTGCTAGCGCTTCATCTTGGTATGATAGACAGGTGTGAGCCATGCATGGTAGAGTTTGCAGTTCATCACTTTGGGCCCCACCATGAGAACTGGCTCTGACAGCAGTTGCACTGGCACCTCCACACCCAAGATCAGATGCAGTGCTGCTACCTGAATGTGACTGATCATTCTGTCAGTGCCACAGGATTTGTTTCTTTGAGTCTGTGTGGTTCCTGTCAACAGTTCCAGTTTAACATGACTGATGTCGGCTGGATATGGTCTCCTCATAGGAATGCCCAGTACCATGACCCCAAGGCTTGCCACATCTAGATGTGAGCAGCACACTAACTGATGGACCAGCAGATGTTGTACCACTATGGGACTGTGATTGGGCATGGCCATATTGGTTATCAGCAGATGTTGTGTCTGACCTTTGCCCAAAAGAACGCCTTTCCCCTTCTAGCAGATTCTCCATCACAGACACTGCTTGTTCCATGATAGACACCTCAACATCCATCACAGACATCCCTCATTCCAATGTGTCATTCATCCAATCCAGTGAATTGGTGACATGGTGCAGCAGTCTTGCATGTCAGCCTGTGCCACATTCACAACCCTGAGCATTTGTCTGGAGCTTCTTTCTGAATGTGCCTGTGCCTCCAAGATGCCCCTAAACATATAATGAGTGACAAGGGAAGATATACCTGCACTAGGTGGAGGAGGGACAGCAGGTCCCCTCCGAACACCCCATCAACCCTCTTGCATGGCACCTCTCCAATACTTTGGCTATGGCCAGACTCAACAGGCACTGAAGTTGCAGTAGCCACATTTCCCTGCTCAATGTCCTCACCCTCCACCTGTCCAACACTTGTGGGCTCAGTGAACTGGGTAGGCATATGCCTACTGGCTGAGGCCAGGGAAAATGAAGTGGGTGGCTGGATGTCAACCTTTGTGTGAGATTCAACCTCTGCAACCCTAGACTGTGCCTCAGTTTAATCACCATCATCATCAGTTTCTGATAAGACAATGACATCAATTGGCACAGGGCCCACACTGCCACTGCCATGTTCACCTGTGACAAAAAGGAAGAAACACAGGCATACATTAATATCTGCACTACTATGATGCAATATATGCTAAAAAGCTAACAGTGCTGCAACTATTGCAGACAGTACAGCAAAACACACAACAGGCCTAAGATGACACATGATGATATTTCTTTAAATTGATCTGCAATACTAAAATAAATTTATTTGGCTTATCATCTGCAGGAGGCATATGCCACTGAATTTCTGATGGTATGAAATAAGTTAAGCAAGTGGTAATGGCAACATCATCACATTTAACAATAAGACAGAGGGTACTACATGTACTCCTCCATATCTGCATCAACTGTACTTTCAACAAGAATGTATCTGGCAACTCCAAACTGAGCTTATCATCATACCAATCTTCAATTCCCCCTCCAAAAAAGATATGTGGCACAGAACAAACTTATTTCAATTGTTTTATTATACAAGAGTATTCAACTCATGGTAATATAACAAAGCCTACCTGGAAGCTCCTCTTGGGACTCAGAAGGAGTGGTGCCCATTTCAGTGACATGCAGTGGTCCACTCTGCTGTGAGCTGTCCTGTTGGAGGATATTTTCCTGGAAATCTTCACTGGGGTAAGAGGTGGTTCTGTAGCAGGCCCACACCAGTTACCATCTGGGTCTTGAGAAGCAGCATGCCTCCTTGAGGTGTAATCATGTCAGTGGCCCTGTGGTGCACCTGTTCATATGTTCAGCTATGGCTGCCCACAGGACTGATGTTGGCAATGATCTGCTGCCATACTCATAGCCCTTCTTGCATATTGGGGCGACACCTTTCCAGCAGAAATACCCCATGTTGATGGACAGCATCAACTATGATATTATTCTCTGCTTCACTGAAGGATGTTTTCCGCCACACTGACATTTTGTGTCCTAAAAGACAACTGAATGATAATAAACATAAGTATCACATAACTACAAAGTAACTGTTACCAGATAAAACAGTAAAGGTAGGCAGTCAGTAGTACCACTCGAAAAACATAAAACAGTCTACAGATGTGAAACACTAACAACAGGCAGGATGCAAAACAAGGACAGTAACAAGAGAAACATATCCTTGTTTGTGCCATAACAGTAACTCAGCTGTGCTCCCCCCAAAAGAACAGTCTGTTCTAGTGTGTGACATAACAGTAACTTTTCTTTGCCCCCACCCACAAAGAAACAGGCACATGAAGCAATTTGCTAATGAACCATCTATGAAATGCTAAACATGCATTCAAAGGAGCTGTCCCAGAAACATTTGTACATATGTATCACACAGCTTTCTATTTTCATGTATTGTCAATCATTTGTACCTCTGAAATGTCCTGACAAACATGGACATGCAGTCAGTACACTTCTAACTAATGCATACAGATAACATTGTAAAAGCCTTTGCTTCACATTATTCATTAATATATTCCAACATGTGTATTGTGTAAGTAACAAAATGGGAGAAAAACTCCTAGAATTCAAATCTCCTCTTTCAAAATATTTTTCTTTTGTGAAGTCCTGCAAACATGTAGCAGGTGTCCTTGTCATCAGTTTGCTTAGCTACACATTTGCCTTTTATAATGGAGTAGATTATTAATGGATTTCATTTGTCTTAGCCTATGTTTCAGAGATGCTAACTACAACATGAGCAGCTGAATTACATGCTAATCAAGTGATCCGGTGGAGTTTTTCAACCAGTTAGAAAGCAAATATGCAGACTCCATGCTGGCTTTTTCTGTGGATTTCAGAAGTAGTGGAGTACAGACACAGAAAGTCTATGCAGACAGTATGTTAGGAGCTGCTGCTGCTGCTTAACTCCATCCGTTTATGCTACAGGCTGCAGGCAATGCTGCTGCTGCTAATAGGCCTAGGCCAAGACAGAGAAGAGTTTTCAGGCCACAATTAACTTATCACAACATACACGACATGCATATTGTAGAATGCTACAGGGTGGACATGGACACAATATAGGAACTCTGTGACCTCTGCCAGCCTCAACTCAGAGCCAGAGCCTTTACCTCCCCATGTATTGGCTGCGCACTACTTGCATCACAGTTAGCCCTGAACTAACACTGTGGCAACTGCTGCTTTTACAAGGTAAGTCCTGAACATTTATTTATTTATTTATTGACATTTGTTGACTGGGTTTGTCCAACTGGGCTTGTGGCCCATTTTCAGTGGAGACCCGAGGAGAAAAGCTCCAGTAATACATTTTAAAACAAGTACAATTGTAAACAATATTGATATAATAGCAGTTGTAGCAAAACAATTCACATATATGTTGGGTTACATGCATAAAGTTAAAGTTGCATTAAAAAGAAGCCAAGTAACAATTTTACATTGATATAGTTCAATAGGTCAACAATAAACATTTTTTGTTTGTATAAAATTGTGCAAATGCATAGTAGACACATTGGAGAGAGGGGTGTAATGAGGTACTAAGTATGGCCCTTTTGAGGGTACATAAAGGGAAGGAAGACTAGGTAGGGTCATGGCAAGGGCAGGTTCTGGAATTGAGAAAATAAGCTTTTAGTTCATTTTTAAAGTGTGAGGTGTGGGAGATTGAATGTAAATCAAGGGAAAGTTTGTTCCAAGCATGGACAAGGGAGTGTTTGTAGAGTAGTTTGCCTACTGACCTTTTTTGGGTGGTAGATATCAAGTAATTGTTGGTTAGAAGTACGGAGGGTCTGGTATGGGATGTAGATGGAGACTAAGGAAGATAGAGATGGACAGAAGGAGGGTTTATAAAGAATAGAGTGTAGCATATGAAATTGATAAGAGAGGAGAAACTGGGGAAGTTCAAGCCATTGAAGAGAGTTTAAAGAAATGCAGTGGTGTGAGTTGTATGGGGAGTTAGTAATGAATCTGGCTATTTTATGGTAAGTCTTTTGCAGATTGTTTAGAGTGGAGGCCTGGATATTGGTAAGAACTGGGGAGGTGTATAAGAGGGATGGGAGGAGGAGTGCCTGGCCCAGGGTAAGTCTAGATTCAGGGGTTAGGAATTTTTTGTTCCGATATAGCAGACCTAGTTTCTGTTTTTTTTTTATACATTGGAGTATGTGTAGGTTGAACTTGAGTTCATCATCGATAATGACCCCTAGGAGTTTTGTGTGGGTGTCAGGTTGGATGTTTGTATTGTTAGAAGATGTAATAAAAAAGGAGGTTTTGTGATGAGAAAGAGAACGGGGAAGGAAAAGTAGGAGTTTGGTCTTTTTGGGATTTAGGATCAATAGGTTGTGAGAGAGCCATTGTTCAGTGGATAGTAGGGCCTGTTGGGTCAGGGAGTGTAGTTCAGGAATGTTATTTGAGATGGATATAAGTGTGGAGTCATCGGCATACTGAATAAGGGAGGATTCTTTGCATGAGGCATAAAGATCATTGGTGAAGATGTTAAACAAAAGGGGTCCCAAGATGGAGCCTTGGGGAACACCAGTGGAGATGGGAAGGAAAGGTGAGAAGGATGAGAGCCATTTGACAGATTGTTCCCTGCCAGATAGGTAACTATTAAACCAGGCAAGTGTAGAGGGGGATAGGTGGAGATTTGCGAGTTTGGATAGTAGTAGAGGATGAGAGACAGTATCAAAGGTTTTGGAGAGATCTAGGAAGAGACAGGAAATGAGTTTATTGTTGTCTAGGGCCTCTGCAATGATATGAGTGAAGGAGAGGAGGGCAGTGGTGGTGCTGTGGTGAGGACAAAATCCATGTTGGGTAGGGGTAAGTAAGTGATGTGTGAGGAGGTGATTGAGAAGCTGTGAGTGAATACATTTTTCTAATATCTTGGAGAGGGGGGACAGAATGGCAATGGGTCGGTAGTTTGAGGGGTCAGTGGAGTTTCCACCTTTATGAAGAGGGATAGTGAAGAAAGATTTCCAAAGAATGGGGACAGTTGATTCCAGAATAGATCGATTAATTAGTATAGATACAGGATAGGCAATTGAGTCAGCAGCAAGTTTGAGGGATGTAGGAGATCGATTGTCAGTGGAAGGAGAGCAAGGTTTTAGCTTGAGTAGTAAAGATTTGATGTAAGTAATGGGAACTGGCTCAAAAGAAAACAAAGTTGTGTTAGTGGGACTTGGAAAGGTGGGTGTCGAAGTAGAGTTTGGCTTAGAGGTTACCAGATTTTGGATGGAAGAGATAAAGTGTTTATTCAGGAGGGTAGCTGTTTCCGGAAAGGAAGAGTTAGGGTATGGGGAGGGATTAGAGAGCTTTCCAGGATAGAGGATGTTGTTGAGAGTTGACCAAAATTTTCAAGGATTGGATTTGTTGTTAAGCTGAGCAGAGCTATAGTATAACTTTTTGTCATTAGTTGTATGTTTTTTGCAAGGTTCCTCAGTTGTCTGTATTTTTGAAGAAAAGGTGATTGTTTAGTTTTAGTCCAGGTTTTCCAAGCATGATCTCTTTGTTTCATAAGGGACCTAGTCTCTTTGGAGAGCCAGGGAGCACGGTTTGATTTTATTCTGATCTTCCTAGAGGGAGCTAAGGAATTTAGAGTATTCATGAAGATGCTATTGAAAGTGCTCACAGCATTGTTTAGGGGGCGGTGTTTTAGGATGGACCAATCTATGTTGTGGATAATGGAGTTAAATTGGGGTGAATTGAAAGTTTTTGACAGTCTTTGATAAGGTGAGGTTTAGGAATATGGGAGTAGTGTCTTAAGATGGTGGTAGGGAGATGATCACTGAGGGAGTCAGGTAAGGTGGGGGGATTGTGGTATTAGTGGGGGGAATTGGTAAGGATCCAGTCTATGATGGAGCTGGAAGTGGAAATTTTATGGAAGCGAGCGGGAGATGTTCTAAGTTGGTGGGAGCCGTGTAGGTGGATATTGAGTTGGGGGGAGTCATTTGTGAGTTTGGACCAATCAATGTTGACATCACCAAGGATAAGTGTCTCATATGGTATGTTGTGGGAGAACCAGGATAGGATGTTTTCAAGAACGTGCAGATTGTTACCAGGAGGAAGGTAGATAGAGGCAATTGCAAGTTTTTTGTGGGGATTCAGATGGCAGTTAAGGATGATGATTTCAGCTGGGAGGAAGTCAGGAATTGGGGGAAGGGTATGGTGAGAGGTTAAGAATGTTTGAGTAGAGGATGGCCACGCCACCACCTTTTTTACAGGTCTATCAGATCGGAAGATATTATAACCTGGTGGGAGTATTTCACTATTTGAGATTTGTGGCTTGAGCCAGGTTTCAGATAGGGAGAGGATGTCAGGGGTATTGAGAGCTATCCATGAGTGCAGCTCAGTGACTTTATTAGCTAGACTCTGAATAGTCAATGAGTAAATAGTTAAGTATTTGGATGGAGATGATTGTTGTGACTGAGGTTGGTGACTGTTAGAGGAGTAAGATGGGGGCAGTGTAGAGGTAGTTTTTGGGAGAGAAGAGGGCCCAGGGTTGGGATGGATATCTCCAGAACAAAGTAGGTTTTTAGTGAGGAGAGAATGTGTAGTAGATGCTAGATGGAGTTTGTATAGTTTTGACTTAGCTTTGTGGGAAGGTTTAAAAACCTGTATTATGGATAGTTTATATAGACATGAGGTAGAGGTAGTAAGGAGATTAGGGGAGATAGTAAAAGATGTAGTTAGATATATGGTGTATGAGTCAGAAGTTGGTGAACGTAGGAGTGGGTCAGAGAGATTGGAGTGGTAAGAGGTGGAGATAGAGAGAATAAGGAGCAGTGTAGAAGATATTAGAAAATAATATATGTTGGAATAAAATATGGTCAGATAGAGTACGTAGAGAGACAGTGGTATAGAGGAAGTGGTGTTGACAAGATTGACAGATAAGTAAGGTGGTTGTGGCAATAGGCAGGAAGTGAAATTGTAGTGGCTAGTGCAACAGGAAGGGGAGGGATAGTTAGGTATAAAGGTAATTGTAATGGGGGTGGATGGGAATGGGAGTAGGGTAGAGGAGCGAAGTGAGCCCAAGCGTAGCGAGGACAAACGGAGCAGGGCTAGCACCCTGGTCAAGATGAAGTCATAGAAACAATCAGAAAAAGATAGTGAAAAGCTAGCTTGAGAGACAAGGATATAAAGTTTCTAAAAGGTATAGTCACAGAAATAAAATAAAAAGAAATAAAATATGAGCAGAAGTAAGCTTACAAAAGGACACTGGCCTCAAGCTACATAAGTAGATTTACTTGAAGCAAACCCAGTGCTGTATGGTTAAAATAAGCTACAATAGAGAGGGGCTTTGGAGGGGGAGAGAGAGGTATTATTAGCAGCTAAAAGCAGGGCAAAACTTAAAAAAAAACATTAATATGTAAGAGTCTGAAGACAATAAAATAGGGCAGGTGCACTAGGAAAGGCAATTATGAGTGAGGCTAGAAATAAATTCAGGAAAGGGTAAAGTGAAGAATAGGAGAATATACACAGAAACAGTATGAGGATAGTTGGTAACCAAAGAGAACGGATAGGAGCTGCTGGCGTCTGCTTTTTGTGATGACTAGCAAAAAAAAAAAAAAACACTGTAAATTCTTGTTGTGCTTATAAAGCCTAGCATTAATTAAAAGATTAGCTTATGTAGTAGTTATGTACTGGGACACATACTTCAGTGGTATTATTTTAAGCTTAAAATGGTGGCTTCCAGACAGATAGTTAGAGTTGCAGGGTATCTCTGTTAAGGTCCTCAAACCTGTGCTGCCTGTACTGTGGCCAGGATCCACTAGGGTTCAGTGGTATTATTTTAAGCTTAAAATGGTGGCTTGCAAACAGATAGTTAGAGTTGCAGGGTATTTCTGTTAAGGTCCTCAAACCTGTGTTGCCTGTACTGTGGCCAGGAGAAAACCACAGGGAAAAATCCACTAGGGTTCAGTGGTATTATTTTAAGCTTAAAATGGTGGCTTCTGGACAGATAGTTACAGTTGCAGGGTATCTCTGTTAAGGTCCTCAAGCCTGTGTTGCCTGTACTGTGGCCAGGAGAAAACTGCAGGGGAAAAATCCACTAGGGTTCAGTGGTATTATTTTAAGCTTAAAATGGTGGCTTCCGGACAGATAGTTAGAGTTGCAGGGTATCTCTGTTAAGGTCCTCAAACCTGTGTTGCCTGTACTGTGGCCAGGAGAAAACCGCAGGGAAAATCCACTAGGGTTCAGTGGTATTATTTTAAGCTTAAAAATCCACTAGGGTTCAGTGGTATTATTTTAAGCTTAACATGTACTCTATTGTATAATAATGTTATGGTACATCCTTGTATTTCATCACTTGGTTCAGTAAGAAAGCAAAAGGTGGGAGATTTGTACAAAAGTTAACGTATCGTGACAGCAGAGAGTCATTTGACTTGCATATGTCCATTAGCAAGTAGTAGGCCTCAGGCCTCAAAGTTTCAGATATTGATACCTTCCCAAAGTACTGATGATCACTGTATGCCCTCAGTTTGGCACCATATGTTTGTAATGGGAAATCATAATAGAGAAGTTAGAAAGTAATGAGACACATTACAGTTTCCAGCTTCACCACCCTCACAAGACCAAACAGGCAGGATGCAAAACAAGGGGAGTAATAAGAGCAACATATCCTTGTTTGTGCCATCAGTAGCTCAGCTTGGGTAAACCCCACCTTGAAAGAACAGTGTACTCTTGTAGTGTCTAGACTGGCTTACACACTGCATGTCTCTGAGTACTCTTCAGATAACAGATGAATTTCAAAGAAACACAGAAAAGTAAGACAGAGTTGTATATTTGCAAGGAATAATCATAACAGGTTGTGTGATCACTGAGTGCACTACATCCAAATATATTAAATATAATATATTTACAAACAACAAATTATGCCTTGATATCAGTGTACATTCAGTTGCACTTGGTTGTGTGAGGAATTACTTAATTTCCTGTTGCAAAGCTGTTTGGGGAAAAGATGGTTAAGTCCCCATCCTGCTTTCTAATGGTGCATTGGCGGGAGAGTTGAGATCCAGACCTATGTAGACATACCTCATGTGTACTAACATTTTCTACTGTGGAGGCCATAGATTGATTTTCATCATTTCAACTATTTCTTTGTTTTTTTTTTTTATTTTTATTTTTATTTTTTATTTTGGGGCCACTGTTTGAGTAATGCACCACTTAGCACAAACAGCTTTAGCTATGCTAATCTCATCTGCATGTAGAGCGGCAGTGCACAAACTGGATGCATGCACCACCCACGTAGCAGACAGGACCCAGACAGCTACAAATATACACCGGATGCATTCCATTAATACTATTAGCCATCGCACAAACGTGTCTCTGCAGCGCACACCCTTGCGCACTGTGTTTGCACAATGATAAATGATGCGCAACACTTTAAATGTTGCAGAACCAAAAAGTGTGCATTGCGCGATACCTGCAATTGGTGAGAAAACATCATTCTACATTGGTCTTTATCTGTGGTAGGCATGGCAGGCATTCATGGAGAGGTTTTGAGATTTTGTGCTCAAAGACTAGGTTTCCAGGCATCCAAATTGTTTGTTGGACTTCTAGTGAATGATCATGGGCCCAGACTTTTGCCTATCATGGACTATCATGGCTCAGATTACAAGGCAGATGTATGGTATAGACTGGCCCTGGCTCTGACCAGTGCTACTGGCATCCCCTGCATTAATGAACAATGTAGGAATCACTACAGAGACCTCCAGATGAGGAAGAGGGATACCTTCAACCATTGGATTAAGGAATGTAGGTCTGAGGGCACCCCAAAGATGTGTAGGTATCACTTACAGAGCGTACTTGCAACAGTAAAAAGCTGGATACAATCAAGATTGGTATGAATAATGGTATTATGTTCTGTTCTGTTTTTTCTGCAGCTGTCACAGACAGAGAACTGAATGCACCAACCCATGCTGTTAGACTGAAACAGATGCGAGAAGCATGCACTATGTATGCATCTAAACAGTACTGTTATTTTAGCATTAAAAGTAAAGACACCTTTATTGGTTTATTATACAGTTATGTATAAAACTGAGCATTCATCTCTCAGCTGTAACAGAATTTGGAATCCTGAACACCCCACCTCTGTGCCCAAAAGCCCACTCCCTCACCAGCAACACCAGGCCTGTGTGCTACAGCTCATGCTCAATGTCGACTATTTCCTGCCAATTGCATTTTTCATCCTGGTGTTTTCCCACCAGTTGTACATCTTGTGTTTACTGAGAATGTGCACATTTTGGTTCTTCAGCATTTGAAAACCTTGTGCATCACACGTTAGGAGAGGGTACACACTGCCAGGAACCATGTTTGCACAAAGTTAGGCCATGCACAACAGTGGCAATCACTATAATTCCAAAATTATTTGGTATGCAGGCACTTGTGTAAATGTGCTAGTCAGATGAACCATGTCTACAGTTCTCCTACACTTACAGCTATTGCCACAAGAAGGTTGCGAAAACAATTGTGCATGTTGCACTTCACTGCAATAATCTGCTATCTCACAACAGTAAAACAAAATTTGCACACTCTGTACTAGAAACCTGGACCATCTGCACTGCACACCTTCACTTAACATCTGCTGCCACAAGACTGGTGACATCATATGCCCTATCTTATTATTTACTGTAAAGTTATCATTGTTAATCACAGCACATCGTCACCTTCCGTGTTTGTGTGATGGCCAATAGTATTAATTGAATGCATTTGGTTTACATTTGTTGCAATAAATATATACAATCACTGGTCTCTTTGGTCATCGTGTTTCCAGAAATGTTTTTTTTTTTATGTTCACCAGGACTCTGATTTAACTTATATATAGTTCATCCAGTACAGAAAGCACAGTAAAGAGGACCAAATCATCATATATTGCATTCTAAGAAAGACAGCTGAAGTAAAGAAGAGTAATAAACCATTGGCTACAACGATAAACTCTTTCAAAATAGTTATAAAAAGACAGTGAATACAAACCTCTCTTTTATTAGATTTCTTAATGGTATATCATCTTGCAATATTTTTGCTAAATCATGGTTTCTTATGTAGGTAAAAAATTACCCATATTTATTCAGGAAAAGTTTTATGCCTTCTTACTTTCCAATAATAGAAAAAGTCACAGAGAAAGGTAAAGTTTTAGACAAGGGCACATACGTCTTTATATCCTGTACTGAATTAAAACATTTTGCATTAGAAACAGTCAAAAAACAGCATTTCTCCATGAAACTGCTTCATTAATTTTTGCACTTATCATTTTAGAAGGGTAGCCCCTGTTAACATAGCTCTTGAAAAGAAATTCATTTTCATTTAAAAAATATTTATTACAAATAAATGATCCAATAACATAAAACCATTTGGCACTAAATGTGCCTTTCTCATAATCCAGCAGATCAAAACATCAATGTGCATATTCTAAGATCTGCACCCTAGTGATATCATCATAATGTTACTTACATAATAATAGAGATGTCTTGTGGCATTTCATTGTCATAAAACTAATATATTTAACCTAGGAATTTCATCACAAAAATCCATTCGCCCAGAACTGAGATATTAAATGTACACAGATCTTCATAAAAATATTTTTAGCCTTCAGATGAAATGCTAAACAGATGCTTTAATGCCTTGAGTTGGTTGTAGCTCAGGTGGATGTAAAAAATCTCATGGGCACCCATGTCCTTCATGGACATGGGTAGCCGGTGTTGATCACAGTCCCACTCTGTTCATAAATTCATTCTGCGAACTACCCAAAAAGAACAAATGGGGATACTTGGGATTAACATGGCTAGGCTTGTAAAGGCTCTAGAGCTGCTACTCTAATAACCTCCTGTGAACCTATGAACCTATAATTCCCCCAGTGCTCTTGACAAATTTCTCCTAATAATAAAAATACCTCCTTGAATCTCTCCTGAAAAGAGGCCACTGGCCTATTGGGACTAACCCAGTAAACAAATGATAAATAATATTAATTATTATAAATTAATTATAGTATTTATTATCTGCACGATTGGATGGATAACCATAAATTCACCCCAGGGGTTCCACCTTTTCACATATGGTAAGGGTGATTAAAGTGCTCTCTGAAGTAATACTTATTTGAAACTAGCTAAAATCAGTGAAACTATTCTACAGGCAATTTTATAAGCAACAGAATTTGCCCTAGTGGCAAAATAAACCAGTAGTGCTGATTTCCAGAAAATATTTACTTTTAATTTGTGACAAGTAATATAAATTTATTGGACAGCAGTCTTGCCTAATTTGGTTGAGTTAACTAATTTTTTAAAAAGTTTCAAAGAAATATAACCACAGTAGAAACTGCTTTTTGAAAAAGTCAGTATTAACAAGACTGATAAATTAAATTAGCAACTGAACTGACTGCCCATGGTTATAGGAGGACAAGTAGCAAATGACAAATATATTTATCACCTTTTTGCTTAAAAGTTAAATAGGTTTTCAAACAAGGGTTGACCTTCTTGAGATGTAAAACTAAGCTATCAACTACATCTGCAAAATAATTAGACCATGGCTGAAAAAAATGCATTGTGGAATTTTATATTTTGAGTTAAATAAGAACAGCATGGAACAAACTTGTGCAATTATTGTTTGTTTGCTCAAAGCATGACTCACAAAATTTAGAGTTTACATCCATGCCAAATAAAGCATTTTCTTTCTTTTGCAGATTTAATGTAGTGATTACATCTTTCTAGTGGAATAAATGCATTCAGTTAGCCTCATAGAGCTCTGTGTGCACAGTTCACTTTTACTTTATAAACTGAATTTAATAATCAAGCAAATTATGTTGTTTTTGTCATTTCTTCAGGAGATCCTCTCAAAATAATATTAGCAAATGTTCTTTTATGTTGGAGACATCATGACAGCATACAGTCAGTTTATTTTTCATGTTGTGAACTTTCTACCAGGTATTCTGTTTTAGAAAATGTTCTTTTATTTATTTTCAAGAGGTAAAATACATTAGCCACTCTTCATACTCCATGCTACCATGCAAATTGGGTAGATATGAGGTAATAAATAAACTCTGGTTAGATTTAGGACATCTCTTGTATACATACATTTATTTTCTGCTTTTGATAGCACTCTGCGTCCTTTGTTTCACATATCTTGATATAGCATTTGCTGAATATTCAGCAATGGTTGGGTGTGTTTCATAGGAATAATTCACCTGTTGCATTTCATAGGAATAAATCACCTGTTGCATTTCAATGTGGGGATATCTTAAAAATCAGCTGCAGACAGAGACAGAGGGCCGGATTCACGATGGCTTGCATGGAGTCTAAGAGTAGAGTAAGACTCCATGCATCCATCATGTCCGATGTGCAATCCAGGAACAGCCTGTAGGGGCATGTAAGAGAGCCCCTAAAACGGCTCTTACACAGACAGGGCTGGGATATGAAAATTACCTCAATTGCAGGCGAAAGGCATGCAAATGAGGTAGATTTGCGATTCTGGAAACCCGAACCTGTTCGAGTAAGAGCAGTGTTATTTGCAGAAATGTACTCAGTTGACAACTGAGTACTGTTCTGCAAAAAGCAAAACGGAGCTGTGACAGCTCCAAATAAAGGTTGTATCCAGTGCAGGAAGCATGCCAATCGCCAAATATATGGCCATGTGAAATGTCTCCTGATGCAATATGAAAATACATTTTTTTTGCCGATTTCCAATGTTTAAGCATAGTACAGCGCCACGCAAACGGGCTGTGCTCTAAAACCCAGAATACTAAAAATTAAAACCCGCAAATGTGGATTTTATAGAAATTGTCAATGTACAATGCAAGGGAATGGCAGGCTGAAGACAACATGGCCACCGAGTAGAGGTTACCAAGGGGGGAAGCTCAGTCTAAGACATGTAACCAAGCATTAGTAGGCAATCCTATGTAAATGAGCATTAGGATAGTGAATCGCAAGTTTACATAGCAAATGATCACAGTCAGTGGAGTGTAGGATGAGGATATGGGGAGTAACAGAGTAGAAGATAGGTGATATCATGAGGGGGGTATGTATGAAAGAAGTGAAGGTCATTGGAGCAGAGTGGCATGTGTCAGCTGTCATGTACACATCGTGGAAAGAGGTGTGTCAACAGGTAGGCTAGGGAAAGGCAAGAAATGGAAGGTGTATGCCGTGGATAACACCAAAGTTTCTTGCTGAGCAGGTATGCGCGTGTGTGCGCGTGTGTAAAGAGTTGTACGCATGTTTGCTCTGATGTGCGCGTTTTAACCCGAATAAGCAAGTTTTATTCCGTGTAAGCATGTGTGCGCGCGTGTTTGCTGCTGTGTGCGTGTTTGCGCTTGTGTATGCGGTGCTCCCCCCTGAGGAAACAGAAAGGAAAAAGGAAGCACAACAAGTAGTAGGAAGCTACCAGGGAGTACTAGCAGAGCTAGCAGGTGAAATCAATCATAATCAGGCAATTACACAGCCAGTACAGTAGCCCAGCCCAGCCTAGCACTTAAAACTCTGCAAACAACAGTCCATTATGTTTCTCACAACAGACACTGCAGTAAGCTAATAGAAGTGAAAACTGAAAAAGCTTTACTGAGACAAAGAAATGTTAGGGGCTGCCATTGCTGTTATAAGGCGACATATGCAACATGGTGAGGGTGGCGACAATGGAAATGCTGCTGGACAACCCACAGTGAGGAGACGGAAAAGAATGTACAGGCCCAGGGTAATCTACCAGGGGCTACATGAGCTGGAGATAGTGGAGCGCTATAGAGTGGACAGAGACCTCTTGCAGCAAATTGTTGAGCTGTGCAGGCCACTCCTCACACACAGAACCAACAGAGGGGAACCCATACCAGTGGAAACCAAGGTATATGTTGGCCTAAGAATATTAGCAACAGGTACCTTCCAGAGACCAACTGGTAATATGATGGGGATATCACAGGCATCAGCATCCAGGGTACTACACCAGTTCCTGGATGCCATGTCAGCACATGTTGGTGATCATGTATATTTCCCCAATTGCCATGAGGTATTGGCCAGCAATATGCATCTCTTCCAGCAAATAGCGGAATACCCTGAGGTAGTGGGTGCAATAGACTGCACGCACATATGCATCAAAGCACCAGCCGGCAAGCGGGGTAGGGTCTACTTCAACCGCAAGGGCTTCCCCTCCATCAACTGCCAGGTCATGTGTGATGCCCAGGGCATAATACTGAATGTGTGTGCAGGCTGCCCTGGAAGCTACCATGATTCCCATATCTGGCATCTGACACAGCTGTACCAGACATTTGCCAATGGGGACATCCCACATGGTCACCTAGTGGGGGATGCTGGCTATGCACTGGAGCCGTGGCTGATGACACCCATCAGAAATGCACATGCACCTGAACAGGAATGCCATAATGAGGCACACGCACAAACACGTAATGTAATAGAGCGTGTGTTTGGGCTGCTCAAGTCACGGTTCCGGTCTCTGGACACATCTGGTGGAGCCTTGCAGTACTCACCAACTACATGCACCCAAATTGACATGGTATGTGCTATGCTACATAATATGATCTTGTGAAAACAGCTGCAGCAGGACCAGCATAGGCCTGGGCCAAACAGCCCCCCCACCATTACCAAGGCCATCACAGGCAGAGCGTGACATGGAGGAGGAACAACCTGAGCCTGTCCCAGTAAGCAGAAGGAGGCATGCCCAGTATGCTTTGGCCTTGGCAAAGAGGCAACTCATAGCACATACACTGGCTCAGTAGGAATTCTGGAAATTATACCTCTCTCCGACTCGCACATATAGTAAAAGGGATGCCTAAGCTGACACTACCTGCTTTCAAACATGTACAGGGAGTGTAGTATGTGCATCCGACATAGGCAGCCCTGCAGCACCACCTAAGGCATGATTGCCATGTGTTAAGCAATATAAAGCAGTGCTAAACAACATTTACCACCATGTAGTATATGCAAACAAAATCACACACACCAACTAGCGCAACTGTGGTCAATGTTCAGTAATAGTGGGCGACGTCTAGCAATGTTGGTGAATATTGAGGAATGTCGGACAAGCCTGGTCTAAGTAGGGCATAGCTGAACAAAAGTCAACATGCTCATATCTGCTTAACTGGCCCTTAAGCAGTCTGGTCTGCTCAGTATGAAAATATAAAGCAGTGATGGGCCCCGAACCCAGGATACTGTGCACTATAGCCAAAGTACTGAACCACTAAACCATGACAGTATTGCAGTGGTCAGCCTGTATGAAGGAATGTTGATAAGTCTATGCAAAGTATTTCATGGAAACCCTGCAGGCACAGCATAATCCTTGTCGAGTTATGACACAAAGGTGAGTCCTGCAGTGAGAACAGAACCTGACTTCCAACACACACTGTATAAATGTTAATATCGGTCATGTTCACACACATCAACAAATGTAGTGGACCTCAGATAGCAACATACTGAAAGGTCACACTGGGCATGTTCACACACTTGAATAAATGAGACAAATGTCAGGCAACATAACACGGAATGGCAGAACTGGGCATGCTCACACACTTAGGCCATGTCTGAGTACAGCAGTGGGCCACGCATATCTGGCAGTTGCATGTATTAACCCAGGAACCTGTCACTATACAGCAATCCACCCTGTGCACACAGTTATATGACAACAGACACATCTATAATATAGTGGAACCCTGTCATAATCAAACATGTTCTGCAGATACCGAAGTTGTTCATAGAAACTGGTAAAGCAAAGATGATAAAGACCTGCAAACAGTATTAGCAATAAACATTTTGCATCTTGAACATTAGCATAGGTTCAGAAGTCGATACTAGGCTATCTGCCCTAGGGCATGTACAAGCCTAGCCAGAGTGTGTTTGGCATTCACAACCCTGTCAGATTACTACACTGTGTGTGTGAATAGTAGGTCACACAAGATAGCCCATGTACGTTTAGGCTAGTGTGCCTCTGTCTAGCAGGGACACAGAAGATATCCCAAGGGTAAACATACGATCACCCATACAGTCGTCAAGATGTCTCCAGTAGGTGGTCAGTGGGTGGCTCTGCCTATGTGAAAGTGGGATTACATTCTGGAGTGAGTGGAGCCTCTGGAATAAGAATCTGTCCTTCCACAATGTCCTATTAACATCTGTGCTGAGGTATACGTCCCTGGAGTGTGTAGCTCCAAGGGAGTCGGATATCCTGAGGTGGAGCATGTCCAGTAATTCTGGGTTGGGTATATCTGTAAACAACAGGCACACATCATATCTGAGTAGGTGGTAAGAGACTGAGTAGAGCTGGAGTTACTGCATCTGAACTGTGCAGGGCATCTGTGTGAGTCCCTAGATCTGCTTGGTGAGGAACTTCCGTGGCCAGTACAGTTGCTGCAGGTGTCTGGTAAGGTACACCCCAAATGTGGCATTGTAACCAAGCATGGATGTGATGAGTATAGGGGCACAATGACCTCACTCGATCTAGATGTGAAACCATATGGGATAACATGGCCCACATAGAAGGTGTGTCAAACCCCTTTGGCAACGTGAATGTCAAAGGCGACAGTACGAACATGTCATGTCCTGAAACCCCTAACAATTCCTACCATATGTAATAGAGTACTACCTATGTGGTAATGTGTGGGCATGTTATTATTCCCAAAGGGGATGACTATGCAACTAATGACATTTAGCTGTAGGCCATGGCTCAGGCACCAGTCATCCATCTCTGTGAGACCCTGTTTGAGTATGCATGTGGCAGCTGGTGATTTGATCATGGCACCCAGTTTGCAGTCACGTGCAAACATGTTCAGCCATATTCCCCCTATGGTAGCCTGTACATCAGACAAATATATACTGAACAAGAGAGGTCCCAGGACCAAGCCATGTGGGATGCCACGTGTAATTGGTGTATAGTCAGACGTGGCACCTGCACTTCTGACCATGTGTGCGCTATCCCTGATCCAGGTATCAATCCATCGTGTGAGATATGTGTCCATATCAACGCTGGTGAGCCTATGCATAATGGCCCAGTGGGTTATTGTGTTGAAAGGTTTTGCAAGGTTCAGGTAGGCTGTGTGGACAGCCATCCCTATGTCGATGGACCTGTTAGCCGTTTAAAGAATACAAACAGGTTCAAGAGGCAAAATCTGCCCACAAAAATGCTGAAATGTGTAGGACACAGTGTCCGTAGGTTCCCGATGTCTATGTGTATGAGTCCCATGACAATACACTCCATAGCTTTGCAGAACAGGCTACTTAGGCTTATAGGGCAATATTGTCTGTGGTCCATTGTGGCAGCAACTCTGTGGAGTGGGACCACTGTCGCTGTACGCCATTCCTTGGGTACATATCCTGTGGTAACTCCGATATTGAACAGTGATGTAATGTGAGGGTTACGTCTGTCATGATGCTCGTGTAAGATGCAGGCTGGGACACTGTCTGGTCACATTGATACTGTGATGTACGTTTTGGGGAGGGCAGCACTTACCTGCTACTGTGTGACGTCAGGGAGGTTATACTCTGTTGGGATGGATAGTTGCTCCTTAGGGGGGATGAGTGGGAGACATCTGCACTGAACCTGTTTGCCAGGATGTTGGCAATGCCAGTGGGTTCAGGGTAGGTTTAGTCAGTATGCAGTAACTCACAGCATATCAGTGAGTGTCCACCCAGGTTCCTGACATAACTGAAGAAGGCCATGTGATAGTCTTGCGTGTCTGTTGCAATTGTCCGGTATAAGTGGCCCTTAGAAAAGTTCATGAGTGATCGTAGCTGTCTGCTAGTACAGATCACAGATGCCTTCCCAGTCTGGGATTGTACTCTATCATGTAGTAGCTTCCTCCTGATGTTGTACAGCTTATTAATGGCTGGGGTCTACCAGACAGGTCCCCTGCCATTGGAGTAGTGAATCCTGTTGTTATTTGGGATAGCACAATCCATGCAGTCCACTAGGTGTCCATAGAATGTGTATGTAAAGGATGCAGCAGTGTGAGCCATATTTGCCACTGTCTCAGAGTCTCTGAAGGATACCACCTTGCTGTGGTGAAGTGAGACATTGGCTCATGAGAAGTTCACCAAGATTACCCAGGATGGGTGTGTGGAGGGTATATGTATGTCCAGTGAGATACATGTATGTTCTGACCTTACCAATGAGGGGTATATCACTGGTGTGGAACATAGAGTCCCCATGTTGGTGATGATCAGGTCCAATATGTATTCCCCCTTGTGGCTGTGCTGACTGGTTGTGCCATAGCATATGAGTCTATAAATTGCAGCGACTGTTGGGTGAGGGTGTCAGGGCTTGAGTAGTATCCCCAGTCAAAATTTGTGTATATGAAGTCACACAATATAATGGTGTTTGTGGAGACCTTCATATTCTTAATAGTTCCCACGAAAGCCGAGTGTGGTTCCTGAGTTTGGGAGTGTGTTCTGTAGCAGGCAACAAACTGAAAGGCAGTATTGCACAATGGTGGTTGTATATGTATGGTCTGTGATGCTTTGTGCAGTGCTACTAACCCGGAGGTGTGTGTATCTGTGATGTATATGGCTACTCCCCCTAGTTGTGTTGTCTGTTCCAAGGCTTGTTGTCAGACAGCATGGTATAAAACATAACCTGGTAGTGCTGGTGTGCATAAGCGAGCCTGAACCAGGGGTCTCTCAGTGCACAGATATCGCTATCCTCCATACTGAGGAGAGTCCTGAGTGGCCGCAATATGAGGTTAACACAACTGTTGTTGAGTAGCATTACCCTTAGTTTCATTTAACCTGTAATGTCTATGGAGGTGGGTTTGTCTTCTGAGCCCTGCTTAAAAAAGGCACTATGGTGGTAGCAACAGCCTTAGCCAGCATTCCAAAGCCCAAAGGTGACAGGTGCAAGCTGTCCATAGTGAAGCTATGTGGCATGTTGAGCATGTCACCATAGGCTGACAGACACTGTATCCCCTATTAATTAAACAAATTTGTTAGGCAACTGTTACATGTGATATGTGTGTCCGTATACTATGACATCATAATTGGTGGGTGTAAGATGCTAGACAAGGTCAGGGTCATACTGGCCTGGGCTACATGATCAGAGTGTTCCTCCATGTATCATGTCATGTGGTCCAGGGAGTAACATCTGAGGTTATACACACCAGCATGGATAATGATGGTGCTGGTCCTGTACTAGCTTTGGAGTGACCTGACTGCCTGTGTTATACGGCAGATCCTGGCACCCAACAGACAGCCCAAAGTGACTATTCCCTTGTTAGGGCTGGTGAGTGGTACATCAGTGTGTTTGACAATAAGTGTCGCCTATTACAAGTGTATTAGGTGTGTTGTTTAGTCTGAAGGGCAGTGACTGTGTGGCACACTGACATTGTGAACTATGTGATATGTGGGTATTGTAGTGGGGTAGCAGGTGTGTGTGTGTCTGCTTTGGAGGTCTCTGCTGCTTAGGTAAAGTACATTTACAGCATCCGAGTATGTCTATGTGTGATAATGTGGATTGAGTGCTGTTGCTAGAGGATATGTGGGACTGATATGTGGTGTGTGTGGTTACCTTCACTACCTGATAGACTGTGCCTGTCATGGGTCGAGAGAGTTCAGCACCCTGTATGTCTATATAGGTGCATCTCACACATATATCTGAGTTTGTCAGGAGGAGGAGAGGGTTGTCTGTGTACATGAGGCAGATGTGACATTGTGTCAATATCACAATATCCACCAGCTGGACTGAAGAGTACACACAAAACTGACCCCCGGACATGCCAGGATATTATCATGACATACTCTGTAGCCTGATCACAAAGGATCAGTACGGTGTTAAGCATGTAAAAGAGTATAACAGGGATTCATGCTCATGTTCATTGGTGTTTTGTAAAGAGTAGCTGAGAAGGAGTCCAGACTGAATCGTGACACCTCCTTCAGCTATGTCATAAATAGCAATGTACACCCATATATGTCCTGAATTAGGGCCAACTGTATCTGAGTGACAATGCCAACATCATGACAGACAGGCCCATATGTACATACCCACCTCCCACTGACAATAGTCCATATCATCATACCAGGAGATATCACATGTAGAATGGATGAGCAGCTACCCCCACTGCCAAAAGCATGGCAGCAAGTGGGATACATTGATTCCCAGTATGTGTCATGCACAAACTACAGAACAAACAGATCATGCACCTGAACAGTAAGCTGAGCCTCACCCCCTACACAGGATGTGGAACAGTTGAATGTGTCACAGCTACATATGGCACTCCCCACAAGTGTTGGTGCACAACACACCATGGGAAGTCAAGTCCAGTATGCCTATGAAGTCTGATCTGCAAGGTCATGGAGTCCATCATGGTTGCAGTCATAAACAGAGCTATTGGAAGCTGACATACACACAACCCTACCAACTGTGGTATGTTCATGTGTGGATCATGGTTCCCAAACATGCTAGACTGTTTGCAAGGCAGCCACCTAGGACATACATCAATGAACACATCTACATATGTGTCACATAGACTTTGAATAACCCTTTATCAACATCCCAGACACATGTAGTATCCACAAAACCAACAAGCTGTGCATAAATATGTGTTGACATATGACGGAATGTCAATGTGTCTACAGATAGATCACACAAGGTAAGGATTCTGAGGTCTTGTTCAAGCTGTTGACACCTGCTGACCCACATGGACCATTCCTGGAATGGCAGAAAACAAAGTGTACACACATCACCATATCCAGTCTGATGATGTCACCATCCTATAAATACAGCAGGAGAAGAAGAACCAGCCAGTAAAGCAAATAGCGCACCGTCTTAATGCTTTTCTCTCTAGTATCGTAACATAGTTAGGCAGGGGTTTGAATCCTACAAGCAGTGAGTGTGTTTGTGGGGGAGGGTGTATGTGTGCAGTTTCCTTTGAGAGGTGTCCCCTTTTTGGAGACTGGGAAAACTCACTAAAAGAGGTACATTCCTCTTTGGAAAGTCTGATGATGTCACCATCCTGCAAATACAGCAGGAGAAAGGAAACCAGTTAGTGAAGCAAATAGCACGCTGTGTTAATGCGTCTCTCTCTAGTATCATCACATAGTTAAGTAGGGATTTGAATCCTGCAAACAGAGTGTGTGTGTGTGTGTGTGTGTGTGTGTGTGTGTGTGTGTGTGTGTGTGTGTGTGTGTGTGTGTGTGTGTGTGTGTGGTGTCCCCTTTTTGGAGACTGGGAAAACTCACTAAAAGAGGTATATTCCACTTTGGAAAGTCTGATGATATCACCATCCTACAAATACAGCAGGAGAAGAGAAACCACCCAGTAAAACAAATAGCGCGCCATGTTAATGCGTCTCTCTCTCTTTCTAATATCATAACCTAATTAGGTAGGGGTTTGAATCCTGCAAACAGTGAGTGTGTGTGTGTGTGGGGGGGGTGTTTGTATGTGTGCAGTTTCCTTTGAGAGGTGCTTCCTTTTTGGAGACTGGGAAAACACACTAAAAGAGGTACATTCCTCTTTGGAAAGACTGATGATGTCACCATCCTACAAATACAGCCGGAGAAGGGATACCAGCCAATAACGCAAATAGTGCGCTGTGTTAATACGTCTCCCTGTAGTATCATAACATAGTTAGGTAGGGGTTTGAATCCTCTCAACAGTGAGTAGGTGTGTGGGGGGGGGTGTTTGTATGTGTGCAGTTTCCTTTGAGAGGTGTCCCCCTTTTTAGAGACTGGGAAAACACACTAAAAGAAGTGCATTCCTCTTTGGAAAGACTGATGATGTCACCATCCTACAAATACAGCCAGAGAAGGGAAACCACGTCGTAAAGCAGATAGCGCGCCATGTTAATGCATTGCTCTCTAGTATCATAACATAGCTAGGTAGGGGTTTGAATCCTGCAAATGCTGAGTGTGTGTGTGTTAATGCGGTGTGGGTTTTGCTTTTACTATGGTATGACATAGTATGATTACAACAGTAAGTGCGTTGCACACATCAGGTATCTGCGTGTCAAATATATATGTGTACATGTCCCCTCAATCAGTACATAGGTGTGAAGCCTGCATACTACATGTATACATTTGTTTCCATTGACAGGTTGTGCTGCTGCTTCTCAGATCATAGGTCACATATGTATGTATGTGACAAGGCCGTCCACTGTCATGTTCTGTGGCCAAGGTCATCTGTGGCACACACACCCATGACAGTTACTTAAGAGTAGTGTGAGTGAGGGTACATGCCTGGGGTATATGTCAGACATGGTCATACACAACAAAGACTGCCAAGAATGGACAGTCTTTATAGGTGTACGACTGCCTTGTGGATATGCAGTCAGGCATCTAATGTCTTATGTGATACACCTTGGGACTCCACAATACCTATGGATATGTGCATACCAAGGGACACATGACATAACATGAGGCTGTATGTACACATTGGTACCCAACATACATGTTGAGGGCTACCACCTGTGTGGTACTGACGGGATAGTATGTATAGTACATGAGGATGACTATGCCATAGTCAGCTTACTGCTATACAGCATGTATCAGACAACAGGTATCTGTCTGTATGATACCCTTGTGTAGGATATGTGTCCCATCTAGGGAATGCATTGTAGGCCAATCCATGCATTTCCAGATTTGGATGGACATATCCCTAGTGTGTCTGCATGTACCTAAGGGGGCTATATGCAGAACAGGTGTGGTCACAGGAATGGGTGGTGGTCATTATCACTGGTTAGTGTTATAGTGTAGCACCAGAAGGATCCAATTGTTACTGGGTTCCCTACTACTGTGTGTCATTTGTCAGGACATCATTCAATGATTGCTTATAGTCATGCTGTTGAGGTTGTGTATACTACCACACTGCAAATCATTGACAGATATTAACGGTATCACACACAGCATAGTGTCAACCCATGTCATACACACGTCTACCCATGTTAGTACATAACTGTAGTAGAATGCATACTGGCCATTGAAAGATACTTTGAGATGTTAACAATGTGCACGACAGGGTATGCCACATGTCCCATGTGTCCACTATGCACGTACATGCAGACAGTATGCACCCACCATGTTCACAGATGTACACTTGCTAATCTGTACTGCACACATCACACACGTACTGTACACTCACTAACACATGCTGGTAACACATTACACTTCAGGCAAGTGGTACATGGGTGGACAATACATACTCAGACCTAACAGTTGTGTAAACAATGCTACATTGACAATCAGAGCTTTGATGCATAATGTCCGCTCAGATATACCTACAAGGATGCCGTTACACTTCCTTGTTGACAACTAGCTATTATTGCTACACTGCTATAGTGTCACCCTGTGCATCAGCACCATATTAGCCTGTCCCTCCGTCAATGATGCAGATGACAGGAGGCGACACAGGTATCATCATATGCACAGGGCGTTATATTGTTTGCCAGAGCCTGACATTGACCCATCCAATCGACATGTCTGTGTGTGTGTGTGTGTGTGTGTGTGTGTGTGTGTGTGTGTGTGTGTGTGTGTGTGTGTGTGTGTGTGTGTGTGTGTGTGTGTGTGTGTGAGGGACAACAGTACAGCATGGGCCAATGTTGATGTAATGTGTGTGTGTATGTGTGAGCCCTAGTTGTTTGGTTAATGTGTGTGTGTCTGCATGCACACAGCTCCACCATGTGGCTGCCATATACGTTAGTTTGTGGGACAGCCACAGACTGTACCTGCTAGGCTGTACAGATCACTGTCTCCGGCCATGGACACAGTACCTGTGCCTGGCAGGGGTGCTACGGACAGTATCAGGTACCAACCCTGACTGGGTACTGTCATCAGAGGCAGAGGTATGACGACTGGACCCATGTCCCTGCTGGGACTAGCCAGAGCCACGTGCACGTGGTCTACTGGGATGGTCAATGGACAGGCCAGCCCCAGCATTGCTGGGGCTGGTACTGCCACTATGGGAGCGGCTGTGAACTGTGGGCTGTCCGCGACCACTGCCAGCTTTTGCTGGCATGCGTACGCATCGACATCGCAACCATCCCACATGGTCCTGGCTCATGGAAGACATGTTGTGGAGGGCATCTAATGTCTCCCCCCAACGTCTATCAACGACCTTGGTGTAAGTCCGGATGGCACCGGCAAGGTCACGGATGCTGTCATTGATAGCGGTGTAATGTGCCCTCTGCGCCCTAAATCCCTGCCTGGTGTACCATTCCATATGTGCCTGAGCCTGCATTACAGCCCAGAACATACTGGTCATTGTAAGACCTGTGAGGGCATGCCTGCCAGGGGCAATACGACCAGTGGTGCTCCCCCGAGAACCCCTGGACCTCTGCCAATGTGGTACCATTCTGGGTCTATGGCTATGGCTGCTGTGAGGGGATGCAAGTGCCATGGGTACCACACTCTCCTGGTCAATGCCAACTGTATGCTGTCCCTCACCTATGACCATTGGTGGTGAGGGATGTATTGACAGTATGAGTGTGTGCATAGATGGGGTTGAATGCTGTGTACTGTCGATTGGCGGACCAATGACAGACCCTGTCAAATCTTCCTGTGCCAATATACATGTGTCATCAACACCACTATTCGTGGCAGTGGCTTCAGGTTGCCTGCTGCTTTGGCCAACCCCTAACTCAGCACCTATGAGAGGAAGACAGGAAACAGACGTTATGGTCTGCTCATGCACACATGCACACATGCACACATGAACACATGAACACATGAACACATGAATACGAACACATGCACACATGAACACATGCACACATGAACACATGAACACAAGAACACATGAACACATAAACACATGCACACGTGCAAACATTAACACATGCACACATGCACACATGAACAACCATACACGCCTCACTACAGCACATACACACACATACCAGCAATTCAACACATCCTCTATAGTGGGTGAAGGTGGGTGTCAGTATCACAAGGTAGACAGTCACCACACATGTGTCAGCATGCAGAATATGTGTTGCATAAGACCATGCAGTGAAAGTGTAGACACCCCTATTAAATGTCAGTATACATGGCTTTGATGCACCTGTGTAGTTGTTCAGTGATTGGCTACACCCTGGAGCACAATGTGTACATGGACACAACATTGCTGTGCAGGTATTATCAGCTCTGCAATGGCCTGTGCACCATCATTCACAAGTATACATGCCATGGCTGCATGTGTTATCTGTGTGACACATAGATATCCATGTCTGAGTGCAGTGTCTGTGTCCATAGCAGATAATAGTGGCACGGGTGTAGCACATACATGCTATGTACACACAAGGGATGTGCGGTGCATGTTGATGTGAAGGAATCCCAATGCTCGACATGCCCAGTGTACAGTGGTTATGGTGAGTGTGGGACATATTGCAGATATGTGGGTGCCAGAAATGGCATGGCATGCTACACGACTGCAACATTAAACACCACACATACCCAATGTGTGTCAAGTGACCTATACACCCACTAGCATTTCAGTACATATATGTGACACTTTGTGTGGATGGTGACTGCTGTGCATATTGTGTATACTGGCATATGTAAGCACACAGACAACATGCTATGCATATTGTGTATAGGTGCATATGTCTGCACACACACAACACTGAGGTGCAAAGCAGTGACTGCTATAATTAGTACTGTGGTCACTTTAACTGGATGGGGTGTAGTACCCTGTGCCATCATCAACATGCATCTTGTGGTCACTCACAGCTACTAATGTGTGCAAGACCACCGCCTAGCATGCTGTACCTGAACTGCAGTGCTGTGGCTACATTCACAATTACACAGCCACCTTGTACATGGGTGTGTGAGGTGCCCAATAGGGAGCATTGCCTAACATGACTGTGTTATGTGTTGCAGAGTGTTGCACAGCCTCATGATAGGCCTCTACCCCTGATGTACTTCATGTTTGTGTGCATGACATGTGGGATACTGAAGTGTGACATTACAGCGGGTGTGTTGATACCAAATGTAGCATGTTTTCGTGTACTGCGTATGATAAACGTGTTCTGTTGTGTACAGCTGTAGCAACTATGCATATCCAATGTGCAGTACAGTGTTGCCACAATTGTGTCTGCTGCACTGTGCATTGCATGTGATTGAGGCAGCTACTGACTTTACTGAGATGATTGATGTCTCACAGCAAACATGCACAGCATGCAATATGCGTAGGTGTGTTACGTGTACATGGCCTACACCTCACCTATAACATGCACATTTAATTCCCAATATTAAAGTGTTAACACACTCACCAGCATGTATTGTCTGCCCTGCTGTCA